>NC_051178.1:231954869-232108008 GCF_013339695.2 Rhipicephalus sanguineus
GGTGGTGAAAACTTGGTTTCGTCTCGAATCACGAGCTTATTGCGCCATCTTTACGAGACCCGCTAGCGGTTTGCCACGATTTCATGATTTTGGTGAAGTTACCTATATTAACCATTCGTAAAACAAGCAACTGTTTGGTTCCTTGTCGGACGGCATTCATGATTCTGGAGTCTTCTTGATGGTCTTGACATTGCCTCTGTGTTTCTTTTTTTTAATCCCGTCGACGCTTGCTTGACGGCTACTATCTGCTGACCTCGTATTGTAGTTTACTTAGTGCTGATATTCACAGTCGTGATTGATGTTCGAACATACGAATCACATAGACGTTCAGAATAACGTTTACTCAAGGCTGTCCTATCTGACACGTAAATGTCGGTTGCGTATCACACCTAAAAAGGGAGATTGTTTTTTTTTTGTCGCTTTGGTAGTCCTATTTACGATGATGTCATCGCTCAGCATGTCTGCACTAACAGAAGCACTAATGATCACCTTAATCTTCGTCGAACAGAATATTTAGTTGCAGCCGAGGTAAAATATTAGAGAGACCCGAAGGAACAGGCCGCTGTAAGCAACGGCTTTTTGTGGAAACGCCGTGCCGCATCGACAAAGAGATACACAAAAGGTAAAGGAAGACAGGGATGTTAACCAAAACAAACCCCGGTTGGCTACCTTGTACTTGGGAAAGGGAAAATGGGGTATAGAAGAGGGAAAGGGGAGAAGAGTCTAGTTAAGACGCCACGAAGTCATTATGACCATGAAAATGCCCAACTGAACCGCATGCGTGAAACATCAATACCTCTTGTACCAATGGCATTCACAAGGCTTTGAAAAGGCATTAAATTATGACTGTCACTCAGGTTCAAATCGCTCTAAAAAAAGTGACTTTCCTGGTTTTTTCCTGAAGACTGTCAGTTCAAGCTATTTATTTTCCGAAGAAGCTCTGAAGATCAACTAACGTTTATGGTCACATTTGATCTCGTGATGTTTTTTCTCGTCGAAGTGTGCGTTCATAGAGCCTTCTATAATGTTTGGCTTCATCCGTTAGTTTCTTTACTATGTTGGTTCAACTGTAAACATACTTTTTAAGTACGCTATCGTTGTACGTCTCAAATTCATTTTCCGAAATCTTTAGGCCCTTTGTTTCTTCACTTTGCGGACTCATTTCGTCTTGAATCTGCTTACGTGAATGTTTCAGTTTTCCCAGCTTAGAGCCGAACAAATCCAAAAAGAATATTTAACCCTTTGACACGCTATGTACACAATTGTGTACACCACTTGATTTTGCCATTTGTAACGACTACGGGCTAAGAGAGAGCGAGATACATTGCAGTTTTGGATGAAATGTAACCTCCTGCGTAATAAAATTGTCTTCATTTAACTTCATTTTGCAGTGTACTGTTGTATGATCAGTTTTCTGAAGGCACCACACTGTTCGACGAGTCGTTCGACGTGCCCCTCCCCCCGAGCCACGTGAAAGGAATAATTTTTCTTTGCTCCAAATGGACATACCCGAAAACGAATTTGCACTTTATTTCTGGCGTAAGATTTCATTCTATTACTTCACAAAACGGAGCATCAGTGACTTCACAGTAAATAGATATTCAATTACATTAGAATTAGAAATAGTGATTACATGACACACATAAATTAACGCATTATGACATTGTTTTTGTTGCAATAGAATATCGAGTGCCTAGAAATAACGTTGTATCGATTTCATGCATTTACAGACAGTTCTTCATAGGTGGCGTCTGAAAAGGTTGAACGTGCGTTTGCCCCATTGCGTAAGGCGTCGAAGCACCGATGCGTACAAAGAACCGGGTGGGGTGGGGTATTGATAATCCTGCAATAGCATTGACGGGAAAAGCGAATCGTAGCGCGAGTGTTGTTTTGGATGAATTCGAGTATGTATGGCGTCTATGCCATTAATGGAAACGCAACATTCATCAGGTAGCTTCTTCTTCCAGAACATTAAGGCAATCGATGTCGTGCGCGTCTACAGTACGTAACGTATATACAACGACGGAAGCAGTATCGATTCGTTAAAAAAGCGACTAAAAATCAGCATTAATGTTGGAGAAATAGGCAAACAAATTTCTTTCAGCCAACGTGAACAAATTGCTACGTACCAGTATCCGAACACTTGACGGCAACAAAATCCTAAATGGTGACATGAATCGCTTTTAAGATAATGGCAATGAAGACAGTCGCGATATACAATATATAGACTAGATCTCCTGAATGTAGACTCAAGGACGGACGTGTTGAAAAAGATGTGCAAAAGAGTATGACAGCAGAGCAAAATTTGTTTATTTTACAATCGGCATTTTAGTCACGTGCCATGAATCTGAATGCCACCTGGAACTGACTAGCAATAATTTGGAACCTGTTTTCTGGGCAAATGAGTACGTGTACGCTACACAATTGACATGACATACGAGTACTATCTTTAGACGAGCAATAATTCACTAGTCGCATCCATCAGCTATCGCGAATCATAGTGTTCACCTCCCCGCCTGAATTCTCTGGCTGAGATTTTCTCCAGGCTTAAATGTATTGGAATTATAAAGTACATCGTACGTATACGCGCGTGCTACATCTCAATTAGCCGGAATAACGTATGCAAAATATTGAAAAGCGATGACATAGATTAAGAACACAACGGGAAAGAGAATCGATGTAAATATCAAGGAAAAAAAAACGAATAGAAGGAAAAGATATAGTCAGCGATAGATCAATAACAGGCAGCAGGGTACATTAATTCAGTATACAGTACATACATATGCACAGTAGACATGTGCAATGTAATTACAATACTAGCTGACGAAAAACTAAGGTAATTACGGTTGATGGAGACAAAACACTTTTGGAAAGCCGATCGACATCGCTACGCTATGTCATCGTCGAGCATATTCCGCATTGATCCTGTGCGAAAAAAAAAAACGTATCTTGCGCTTGTGTTACCAATTAAAATATAAAAGAGCTGCCCGAATAGAAATAGAAAAATAGAAAAAGGTTGCCTTCGCTTTCATTAATGAAAACACCTAAACCAATTTTGCTCGTTGCGAAACAACCGCTGACGCACAAGGGCGTGTCCAAGCCGGCTTCATAGCGCATAGCGCGGCGTGAGCGTAGCAAGCGTAAAAAAAAAGACCACTGTTCCGAACTAAATTTCTGAGCATACTCGACGGCTTAGCTGCTGACTAGGTATTTTATTTGTTTGCTGGGCACTCGACACAACAGGCGTTTCGATACATAGCCACTCGTAACTCGAGAGCTTTCTTTTTTTTTTTTCATCGATAAGTAGACGAGTAACATTAGCGGCCAAGATATACGGGTTACTCGTAGGTATTACTGGATCACGGAAAAAGATCAATACGCGCATTAGGCAATGCTACATCGCTTTCGGAGCGATGCTACAAGAGAAGCAGTGTGTAAGATTCTAGCTTATCGACAGGCTGTTTCTTCCACTCGAACAGGGCGGCAATCGATGTCATGTGTGTCGACAATAAGTTAGAGCCACTACGGCTGAAGCAGTATCACTCTGTTGTAAATGTGAGTTGACAATCAGCAGAACCGTTACCGCAATAGGAAGGAAATTTGCGTTATCTAACGTGAGCGCATTGGTATGCAAAGTCACGCTAACACACGGCAGCAATAAAATCGTGAACAGAGACACGAGTACTTTCTAAAGATAAACGCAATACAGAGAGTTGTGAGATATATAATTAAACAGACTACGTAGCCTAAATTCAGACTCACGCAAATATCTGTACACGCACAGTCTTTGAAAAGTGCACGGTAAGTACTTTCTATGAAGTTTCACTGTTCAGAACACCTCTGACTACGGCCGCCGCTAATACGTCCAGACGCTCTGTGGAGATCAATGAAACAGCAGACACGCTTGACACTGTGACCTTTCCATCGCTCACTCGATCTCATCTAGGCATATGCTGTCCTCGTAGGATGAAGACTGCTTGTACCGTGTTGTAATTACTTAACAGAGCAGTATTTAGACAAGCTCTCCCGAAGTGACCTCTAGCTAGACTCAGTACTCGTGCATGTACGTGTTTCAAAGAGTCATTGCGCGGATACCAAGGCGTTAGCCGCCAGGAGCGGCGGGGATGTTCGCATCGCAGGCTCTAAGCACCCTGAAGTGCAAGTCAGAGTGACGGTGGTGGTTTTAAACGAAGCGATTCGCAGCCGTAAACAGCACCGTTGCGATCCAAAACAAACCCTAGCTCTAACGATTATTGCTTGCTCGTACGAGCTGCGCGGCTGCTCGTAAACGCCTTCAAGTCCCGACTGAACAGCGCTATCGTTTTTTTTGGTATCCATTACTAAAACTTAAAATCGCTGTCTACAGCCGCGGCCAGACGAGAACGCAGCTGAGAACACCGGGACCCCCGGGAAGGCACTGCGCATATTTGGACAACCGCTTAGGCCTAGTGTCGGCGCACGTCCCGTCCCGAAAGTGGGTCACCGGCATTGGCAGCGCTCTTCGCACGACCTGCTCTGCCCTTTGAGCGCAGAGGGGAGTGCCGCCAGCGCCCGAATCAGGCCGAAAAGTGTGATCGGCGCTGGGACAGGGGTTACAAACGGTGTCTTTTAACATGGGCGTCTCCCGTCAGCGTATACGTACGGAACTCGCAGGGTGCGTGTAGCCGTCGCGCGAGGTAGGTGTGTATATGTGTGCGCTGGGCTGCGGAAGGGATGACGCTGCACTACGGCGCTTCTACATGCGGTAACCGGCTCTGCCGTCGCTCGCGCGTCGCCTTTCTAAGCGTGCCTCATTCTCTGGTAGAGTGATCGGATGACCGCGAGGCTCGTACAAGCGCTGTCCGGAACGAGGAACGGTCGTGTACCGTTGGCTTTAGGCCTAGTGGCGCCCTTGCCCCTTTGCCCCCTCCCCTCAGCCGCGCGTCTCCAACGAGCCAGGTCGCGGGGCATCGGTGTCCCGAGTCCCGCAAACAGTGCGGGGCCGTGGCTGCGGTGGCTGGTCTGCGGGGGCGAGAAGGGGGTTTGTCCCAAGCGGGAGTGGCTCACCTTGGAGAAGTGTCTGCAGCTAGAAGCTCGTCTTGATTCCGGGCCGTGGGTGTTCCGAAGGGAAGCATCATAACGCGGCGGTGGGCGGCTCGCGCAGCTCGCAGGGCTGGCCCACTAGGCTGCTGCTGCTGCACACGCCGCCGGGGCGCGGGCGCATGTTCTTGGCCGCGGGTGCGCCTTCGCCGCAGCTGCTGCAGGCCTAGCGCGGAGGGCGGGCGCCCCTAGGCCGGCTCGCTCACGCGGTGACGCACGGGGGGCAACCTCCATTTACAGAGCATCGTCCCCGGGCTGCCACCATTGGAGCGCGGACAGCGGCGGCGACACCGTTGCTGAAGAGGCTGCTGCGCCGGGGCTCCGTCGGCGACCCGCTGCTGGACCGCGCGGCAACGCTATGCCACTCTGCGGCCACACGAACCGGGATCCCTCCCAAAGAAACAAGAACTGCGGCTGCTGTTCGTCGCCTACTTCCCGGGGGCGGCGCAGTGCCACGGTCGCATCCTCGGCGCCGGCGGCGGTATATTCCGTGCGGGTTTTCTTCTTGGTTTCGGCGGCGGCCCGTTCTTGGGCGGTTCGTGACGCGAGCCCGCTGCTGCAGCTGCAGCCCTGCTTCGATCCAGGCCTGTCCTGCTGCCTGGGCGAGTCGCTGTTCCTTCGATCGGCGTCACTCCCCCCCACGAGGCCGCTTGGACCCGCGCTAGCACCCCCTCTTTCCCCGGCCCCCTCTCTTCCCCAAACCTCATCCCCCCCTCTTCGTGCCGGCGGCGCCATCTAGGGAACCGAGCGGGCACCGGAACTCCGACCGCTCTCGGCTTGTCTCGTTTGGGATGAGAAAGCCCGCGAGACGGCACTTTTTTTGTGACATTGATTCGGGAAGGGGAAAGGGTGCACAGGTTTTCGGGGGTTCTTTAGGGAGGTGCCGGAAATACAGGAACTGCGCAGACGCGAAGGAAGTGGGGATTCGGGCGCCGGTTCAGCGCAAATGTGGGTCATTCTTCGCCGCCTTTGTTTCGCCCTCGTCTTCGAGTAGTGCGCTGTCAAATGTATCGGGTATCAGGGCCGCTCTATCTAGACACTTTCGGTAATCGCACCGGATTCACTCGCCACGCATAAGTGATATTCCGACCGCCAATGGATAAGACCGAATCGTGTGGAACATATGCAAATAGCAAAGGCTTTCTTGCCTTGTCCTATATCTATTTTTTTCTTTCTGTAGTTCACCAGCAAAGAGTCCTAATGTTTAAGTCAGCGGTAGACAAATAATAAGTTCTCTTTTTTAAGTGAGATTCTTTCAAGTGGCGGCAAAAGCGTGTAACCTTGAATGAATCACCGATGATGAACATTATATCTAAAGTTCGTTAAATAAAATCGCGGTCTTTGTTTGGGACACTTGTTGCAATAGCTAAGTCGAATCCTCTCGATAATCGACGAGCATAAACTTCTAAATAATTCTGAGACTGAAGCACCGATTTCTAGATACTCTTCCTTGAACTTGAGCGCTGTTAGAAAATCTGCCGGCGTTCTAATTTCACAAAGTAGTCTTTTTAAGCGTCAATTTATGCAGTTGCAGTTGTACGACGTTTGCAGTGAGTTAGTCAAACTGTAGCTAGTACAAAATGCGCAGTAAGTGTACAAGTATCTCTCAGTAACAGGCTTCGTTTATACAACCACGGCATGATATTCAAATCAGTCTCACATAAGAAGGTGTTTACTTCACAGTGTCGATAACTGTAGGAAATTTCGAAACACCTTTTGCGGTTTTGTTAACCCTACTATAAGTACGGATATGAATTTACTTTGCTTTTTCATTACTTCTAGTGGATCAAGACATAGAGAGAGAGAGAAAAAAAGGTTAAGTGAAAGGCAGGAAGGCTAACCAGCAGATAACTATCCGGTTCGCTACCCTGCATTGGGGAAGGAGTAAGGGGGTACAGAAAGGTAAGAAAGAAAAGAATGAGAAAGAAAAGGTTGGGAAAATATAAAGGAAAAATAGAACTCACACTCATGCCCACACACTGAGTCAAGACGTAGAAAAAGGCTTTAAAAGCAAGGTGTTCGATCTTGTGCGACGTGCCAATGCGCTAATTGCTCATCTTCCCGCCGTCGATTAGTATCAGGCGCACAATATTGCAAATGAGGTCAACGGTCAACGTGTGTTCATGTGTGGACAGCACCACGCATTAATAGGCGCTCATGCACGCCACTCGTATTCAAAAAGCACGAAAATTCATTCACTGCATTCTGGCTCGTTGATCTGTGAAACGTAATACACATTGTAACCTTCTGATTATCTCATCTACAAAATGAAAACCTGGATTGCATGGCACTTAGACTATATGACATATGCTGCTTCCCCTTTGGGAGATAAAAGTTTAGTGCACTCAACAATTGTCGGTGAGATGTCTGTTTCTTTTTTTTTTAATGATACTCTAAACTATGTGCTTTCAACACGGGCGTGACAAATCAAAAGACAGCACTGCACTCAGTGAAGCTCTCATTATGTGACTGTGTTTCTTGTGCAGTAATGAACGCCAAAGCTTGGTTAACCTCCCTGCCTTTCCTCTTCGTATCTCTCTCTCTCTCTCTCATCATTGTAAAAACTAAGAGTGCGAGAAACGATAAGAAAACTGCAACTTGCAGATTAGAAGATGTTTGTTTGTAGAACTGTCATAATTTCACTGTGAGAGAGATAATAATCTTTAATGAAAATCCCGGAGAGGTTAGCCCCGTTTGTCGCCTGGTTTGCTACTCCAGGTGTCGGGTGATGACTATGGTATATACAGTGATCACATATACACCCAAATAGTACGTGCAGTCACAAACGCACATATATACACAAAGGAGTCATTCACAAACTTTAGTTAAGTCGAGTGTTCCTCAAGAACACCAACAGCGCTTTTTTGTTGCGCGTCGCGCAACCGCTGTCTCGCCACGGGCCGAGAAGGTGCCGCAGCTCCAAGCTGAAGCCGCGTTGCAAATAAAGTGCTGCTTTCAGAATCTGTGGTTCAGCGTCGTAACGGGAACAGTCGCAGAGTACGTGCTTTAATTATTCCCGAGTATTACCTGCGGTGCACGTGGGCGAGTCCGACTGCCTGATCTTGTTCTTGAAGTATTTCGTATAGGCAACGTCGCGTCTCAGCCGGTCAATGCACGTTTCATCTTGCCTGGTTAGTCCCTGTGGCATATAAAAACTACACATCGGGTACATTCTGTGCAGCTGTTCATACTGGTTATTTGCATCGCACCATATTGTTCACTACAGATTCCGCGCCAACGCAGATACCAAAGTCGCTGCGTCTTTTCTTGAAAAAGGAATGCCGATCTTCTCAGATGCCATGTCATGTGCAGCTCTGGCAGCGGAGTCAGCACGAACATTCCCTTCTATGCCGCAGTAAGCTGGTAGCCACTGCAGTACTACATCATAGTGTAGTTCATGAGCATTATTGCCTAGGCGCCTGATGTCCACGACTAGTTGATCTTGCGTACGTGGTGATTTCAGGGACTGCAGTGCGGCTCGTGAGTCGGCGAATATCACGCAATAGTCGGATCTCTGATCTTTGATATATGCAAGCGCCCTCCGCAGTGCAGCCAGCTCAGTGGCAGCGGCTGAAGTAAGGTGACTGAGAGTGGCTGCGATGGTGACATTCGCCGACGGTATCCACACACCTACACCAGATTATCCATCTGTGACAGACCCATCTGTATAAACGTGACGGCGGGTTCTATAGTTGGTGTTAATGTGTTCGAGAGCAAATATGTCAACGTTGGCCCAGGTCTGTTTCTCTTGCTCTTGAACGCCGGCACTGTCGTGACTATCGCACAGAAAGGAAACTGCCATGGGCGCCCTGTCAATATCGACGGCTTTTCATACGTCAGGGGGAGTAACATCCGCACCTCAGATGTGCTGACTGAAGCAAGTGGATGATCTTGTACCCTGGCCGCAAAACGCAGACAGACTCGGAGGAGCTCTTGCTTCATTAGCAGGGCAGCCGAATGACGTTTGCTTTCTGTCAAGGTCTCTACTGTCGATGTGTTTTTCGGTAAACTTAGGCACGCCCTCAATGGTTTGACTTGTATGCTCGTGAACACCTGAAGATTTGATTTGGTGAGGCCCTGTAGTGCAGGAAGCCTGTACCGCACGAGACCTTCACATAATGTTGTATACATGCGCAGTAGTGCACTCACGGAGCAGCCTTCAGCTTTAGTCGACGGAAGATGTTCGCGTATGATGCCAGCTTCTCTTTGAGTGATCGAATGTGAGGAGACCACGTCAATAATCTATCGAAGGTCACTGCCAAGAATTAGCGGCTTGACACGTATCGGATGTGAGAGCCCGCAGCCTTTAACTTGTAGTGAGACATATCCCGTTTGGTAAAGGCAATGGCGGCACACTCGTCTGGTGATATCGGTAGTCCACGCGTCAGCAAGAAAGTCAAAATGGTGTTAATGGCCTTCTGCAGTCTTGGGCGTAGTACTCGACGGTTGCGACCACACTGCACCATATGCAGATGCCATAAGCATGTAAGGATATCTCAACCGATGCAAGGACACACTTTACAGGCCAATGAGCGAAATATTAAATAAAGTCGGGCTTAATACACCACCCTGAGGGACCCCACGAGGCACTGTATGAAAAGTGATGTCGCCATCTTTCGTATTCATGTCCACCGACCGGTTAGTGAGATGGTCCAAAATCCAGCTGTACATACAGCCGTCGACTCCTGCAGACCTCAGAGTGTTAAGATCGCCTCGTGTGTCACGTTATCAAATGCACCCTTGACGTCGAGGAACACAGCAACAGCAATGTTATGTCCAAGTTTGTTAAGCCTGATGCATTGAACAAGACTGATGACGTTATCTATGCTGCTGCGGCCCTTTCTGAATCCCGACATCTGTGGGGGATAGGCGTTAGCGCTCACGAGAACCTAGTCCAGACGCATCAGCACCATCTTCTCCATAATCTTTCCCACACAGCTGAGAAGAGCTACCGGACGATATGAGATTATATCTGTTGAATTCTTGCCAGGTTTGAGGACAGGTATTATTCCAGCCCGTTTTCAACTAGGCTCGAGGCGGCTCCTCTTCCAGCTGGCATTGAAGATAGCAAGAAGATGCATCTTCGCCTTGTCACCCAGATGTGACAGCTCAGCATAGCTGATGGAGTCATGTCCAGGAGATGATGTTTTGTTTACTGAAGCCAGGGCGCCAAGCAGTTCCTGGAACGAGAACGGCTCGTCCGTCACACTAGCGTCTACTGTCACATCAGCAGAGACATTCTGTGCTAGTCGTGGTATGGTTGTGGTCACCGTTGCTGTAGTTATCTCGTAGCAGAAAGCCTCCGCCATGTCCAGCTCGCTGATGTTGCGGTACAGTGCAACTGAACTAAAAGGATGCAGTTGTGTCGGCGGGATCCTCAAGCTTCGCGCTATGTTCCTTGTTCTAAATAGAGGTTTTCTGGAATCAAGCTTGGATTGGAAAGTGCGCCACTGTCGCCTGTCAAGCTTGTCTAGATGACGTTGAATGCGTTTCTGCCTTCGTCTGGCTTCGCGAATGTCGTCTATAGATAGTGTTTTACGAGCACGCCTCTCAGATCTGCGGCGTATTGCTCGAAGTCTCTCGTACACAATATCAGCCGTTTTGCGATTCCTAGGCGGCTTGAGATGCTTAGTGCTGATGTTCTTTGTTTGACATATAGCATCCACAGATTTCTCGTAGGTCATCTCAGAAAAGACCCAATCTTCGATAGTTCTGCTGAACACTTCCCAGCCAGTGCAGCGAAGAATCCTGCCTTTTGTATGCCGCAGAGGGCAGCCCAAAGAGATGTACGTTGGTACGTGGTCGCTGCCGTGTCTTTCAATATCTGGGAACCAGGTTGCCGCACGCGTGAGGCAAGAGGAAATCATGGTGACGTCAAGCGCTCTGGATCGATCTCCCTGGTAGAAGGTTGGCTGACAAGTCGCTGAGAACTACCAGGTCATTTTTATGGGCTACTTCGAGAAGACGCCGACCACGTGCAGTCGATCTTCTGCCACCCCAGGCTGGGTGATACGACTGACGATTGGGCATGTGGGTTAATGCTGATGCGGTGTCATAATTTCAGCTATGTCATTGTGAGATCATGCGGTGGAGCATACAGTGGACAAAAATAATACGCGATATTGCGGGCACGCGCCCATCTGCTCTTATGCAACGCACCGCTTCGCAAGAAGAATTACAAGACACCGAAATAACTTTCATTCTTTTCACGGACCAGATCAATGAAAGGCGTGAACGTCGCGTAGGTGGGTGTCAGATATTAAACAGAAATGTGAAAAAGCCGTAAGCTATAGTAATCCCACCCTAGCCTTTGCACCCGTCGTGTCGTCAAAGTCCTATATCTGGCTCAGTCAGATGGTCGGATGAAGGCGTATTTCTCAAGAATGAAAATTTCCTTTTTTTTCAGATCCGGATTTGTCGAGTCCTTGCACTGTCATTCTCATTGCAGAGACTGTCATTCGAGTTTTACGCCCACTGCCCTATAGACCTTTAAATGGCGGATTGTGCAAAGGGCAGCAGTTGTAATCTTCTGAGAGGAAGAGAGCACCTTCAGTGGCATTACCGCCGTCGATGGTGGTAAAGCCACCGAAGGTTTTTTAACCTTTCTCAAGACTGACTATTTCCGAGAACACACCGTTACGTGCTTCAGCTGTTTTTGCAGCAGATGTGTTATTGTGGAGGTTTGCCGTGTGTCGTAGGTAGAAAATTATCATCATCGTGAACCGGCACGAGCTCACTCGCCATCCATTCACTCGGTACAGATAGTTAACAAGAAACGCTGAAACGTGCGGTCCCTAAACGGTGTTTTCCGCCCGTTTGTTCCCTTAACCCTTTGAGACGCTATGTACACAATTGTGTACACCACTTGTTTTTGTTATTTGTATCGACTAGGGGCTAAGAAAGAGCAAGATTCATTCAGATTTGGATGATTTGAACCTCCTGCATAATAAATTTGTCTTCATTTAACTTCACTTTGCAGTGCACTGTTAGATATGATCACTTTGCCGGAGGCACTACCATGTTCGACGAGTCGTTCAACGTGTCTCTTCCCGCGAGCCACACGTTAAACGTACAATTTTTCTTTGCTGAACACGGACATAACCGAAAACGAATTTGCACTATATTTCTAGCCTTAGATTTTATTCTATTTATGCAACAACAAAGCATGAACAGCTTCAGAATAAATAGATGTTTAACTACAAAGTGATTAGAAATGATTACTATAACACATAAATTAACGTATTACGACATTATCGTTTTCCGTATTGTTCACTAACATACGTAGCCTTCTTCCAAAACGTGAACTTATATCCAACATTATCTCGTCATCAAAAAGCAACATACTCGTACTAACAGAAACATGGCTTAACAGTGATGTAACGGATGCTGAAATTTTAACTGATCTACAGGACTTCCACGTGTACCGAAACGACCTAAAAGGCTCACGGGGGGGGGGGGGTGTACTTATCGCAGTTCATCAGGGCATATCTTGCTCTGTTGTTAACGTCGATTCCGATACCGAATCCTTGTGGCTAATTTGTCGTACTCACACCGTAACAGTCCTAATTTGCGTCTGCTATAGGCCCCCACAAACGGATCCAAATTTTGCCCGTCATCTCAACGATACCATTCAAAAACTTACTTCCATTTACCCAAATGCTCGCATTCTGCTTTTCGGTGATTTTAACTGCCCTGACATTGATTGGCAAAACGTAATCAGTTCTGCAATATCATGTCGCGCAGAGGCCAAAAACTTCCTCGATGTATGTCTTAACTTTAACCTCACACAATTAGTCTCCCAACCAACCCGTGTCTCACGAGGATCAGCAAATATTCTCGACTTGATATTAACTAATAGCCGCGAGAACCTATCATCTGTTAGTTACCTTCCTGAGATCAGCGACCACAAACTCACACACGCGCAATATTCATCTACCTCGACCCAAAAACAGACGACTAATAAAACAATTGTTCTTTATGATAAAGGTAACTATGGTGCAATATCCGAAGATCTCAGCAACTCTTTTAATCAGTACGAATCTACATTCCACACACGCTCAATCCATGACAACTGGCTGATCTTCAAGGACAAAGTAAATCACCTCTCTGATATGTTTATCCCGAAGATTACCTTTCACACTAACCGCAATAAACCATGGTTTTCTCGGCATTTAAAAAAACTTGAAAACAAAAAGAAGCGACTTTTTCGCACCGCCAAACGCACCAACAAGCCTACCGAATGGGAAAAATACATCGAAGCTGAAAAATCTTATTTGCTATCCGTTCATAGAGCCAAGTACTCGTTTTACCATATCGACTTACCTAATCTCCTAATCAGGAACCCCAAGCAATTCTAGCAAGTCCTAAACCCCACACATCCTTCCGATATTAGGCTAACGAGTGATTCACACGAGGCAGTGAGTGACCATGATTGCGCAGAAATGTTTAACAAAGCATTTGCATCTGTTTCCACTACTGAACTTGACACGCCCTCACAATCACCATCCTTCAACGTAGAAACTTCCATGCCAGCTGTCACCTTCTTCGAAGAAGGCATTTCATCTATAATCCACAAATGGAAACTTTCTTCATCAGCTGGTATGAATTCCATCAACTCGAAACTCCTCAAAAATGTGCAATCGACTTGTGCAGCATACTTATGTCTCATATTTTCACAGTCACTCACCTCAGGAACCATGCCGGATGATGGAAACGGGCAAGGTCATTCCAGTCTACAAATCAGGTAACAGAAACTCACCCTTGAACTACCGCCCCATTTCATTAACTAGCGTGCCTTGTAAATTCATGGAACACGTCATCTACTCACAAATCATCAACTTTTTGGACTCCAACGAATTTTTTCACCCTTCACAGCACGGATTTCGTAAGGGCCTCTCCTGCCAAACCCAATTAGCACAATTCGTTCATGACTTGCAGACTAATCTCGACTGTAATATCCAAACCGACTCAATCTTTCTTGATTTCGCAAAAGCTTTCGACAAGGTACCTCCCCAGCGTCTGTTACTAAACTTTCAAAGCTGAACTTACATCCCAACATTCTCAAATGGCTTCAAGAGTTTCTAACTAACCGTTCTCAGTCTGTCTACCTTAACGGCCACCTGTCTAAACCCCTCCCAGTCACCTCAGGCGTCCCAAAAGGGTCTGTTCTCGGTCCTCTCCTATTCGTAATATATATTAATGACTTACCATTGCATGTTTCCTGTATCATTCGCATGTTCGCTGACGATTGTGTAATCTACCATACTATTACTAATTGTCATGACCATCACATCCTTCAGAACGACCTTAACAATATAATAAATTGGTGTAATGTCTGGCTAATGACTCTCAATCCCACTAAATGCAAACTCATTTCCTTCTCTCGTCGTCACAATCCCTCTCGCTTTCACTATTCTATTTCTAATTTATTTATCAAATTAGTAGAATTGTACAAATATCTAGGAGTCACCCTCTCTTCTAATTTGTCATGGCGCGCCCATATTACTAACATCATTTCAGCAACGAACAAAACGCTCGGTTTTCTTAAACGCCACCTCCAACTTTCCCCACCCCATGTTAAATTACTCGCATATAAAGCACTTATAAGACCAAAATTAGAATACGCATCTGCCATCTGGAGCCCGCATCAAGCATATCTAATCACTGCATTGGAAGGCGTTCTAAATCGGGCCACCCGATTCATTAATTCCTCATATTCATATGACTTCAGCATTTCACCCTTGAAAGCTAAATCCGGCCTATCACTCCTTTCTTATCGTCGCCGCATTGCTAGCCTTACCCTTTATCAAGAGTTCTTTTATTCTTCTCTCAATCAAGCGCCGTATATCACAGCCGCCTCACGCATTTCCCACCGCACCAGTCATCCACTTCAAGTTGCCCACCCGCCATCACGCACTGCTACGTTTTCTGCTTCATTATTCCTCCGAGCAGCTTCAGACTGGAACGGCCTGCCCTATGACATTGTCACCATTGCCTCATCGTCTACCTTCCAGGAACGCATCACTGATCACCTGCTATGTTAATTTGAAACTTCGCCGTTTGTCTTATTTGCAATGTTAATTGAGTCTTATTCGTGCAGCTGCCCGATCCGCTCATGACGGTGTCAGCAGTGTCATCATTCCCCTGTCAAGATCGGACGCCGCAAGAGAACTTCGTATGCTAGCTCGTCGCATAACGTTGGACTTGTGGAAGTCATCATCTACATTTACAAGTGCACGGCTGCATGCCTTGGACCTTGATCTTGAATTACGCATCCCGTCCACCTTATCACGACGTGACTCTACCCTGCTGGTCCGTCTATGGCTTGTAGTGGCCTTCTCAAATGCCTATTCGTATATTACTGGAATGGCTGAGAGCCCGTTGTGTGAAGTCTGCGGGTGCAGCGAAACAGTCGCGCACCTTCTCTGTGAGTGCACCCGCTTCATCTCCGAAAGAACGGCCCTCTCAGCCGCATTAGGCCAGCTGGACAACCGCCCTCTCACGGAGAACAAAATCCTAGGGCCCTGGCCTACCCGGTCTTCAGCACGAGCCGCTCTGGGAGCGTTGTTGCGGTTTCTCCACGCAACCGGACTCAATGTCAAACTGTGACTGCTGGAAGAAAATGGTGCTGTGTAGTACTTGGACTGCGGGTATGACTTCGTTTTGTTTTGTTTTGTTGTATTTTGTCGCGTGTTGTCGTCACAAACTCTTCTTCTCTTTCATTCTTTTACATCCCCTTACCCCTTCCCACGTGCACGGTAGCAAACCGGAGACTGCTTCTGGTTAACCTCCCTGTCTTTCCTTTCTCCCTCTTCTCTCTCTCTCTCTCACTGTTTGTCATTTATTTGTAATCACATCCCTTATGTAACGCCCCCTGAATGGGGGCCTTTAAGGAAGTAAAACTGAACTGAACTGAATTATTTTTGTTGCAATATAATATCGAGTGCCTTGAAATAACATTGTGTCGATTTGACGCATTTACAGGCAGTTCTCCATAGCTGGCGTCTGAAAGGGTTAATTTTTAGTGGACCAGTGTGATGAGTACTGGGATTTGCCCAATATATGTGGCACATAGCTATAGGAGAGAGCAAGCATAGCATAGCAAGGGCTTGGAAGGAGACAGGTGAAAGAATAAAAGCCTAGCCAAGCCAGGACCAGTTATAGGTGCCCAGCAGCTCTGCTGTGACCCAGCCTGGCGCTACTTAGAGCAAGCTGCGATAACTTTTCCACTGAATTTTTTATAGATGTATCGTTGGACCCGATTCCGCATGCTTAACCGGCACGTCTCGATAGAAATGCTATGGATTCGCACGTGAAGCGGGGAACTTCATTCTGGTTTTACTTGACGGAACAAAACGCTACTACGTGGCCATTAGAGTAAGCATTTTTCTTGGGGACGCCTATTTGTACGTCATTAAAACGCAAGTAAGATACAATGAAAAAATACATTGATGGATTTCTTCCGCGTGCATGTCGAAGAAATCGTAGCAGATCTCCTTTGTGACTGCTCATAATGACATAATGATTAGATTTGAGGCTCGCTCTAGGAATAACTTGAGGGCACTTCCATGAAAACCCCTTTTTTTCCGAAAGTCTGCGATGTGAAAAACCCCAGTTGTGCTGCATATTTTTTGGTATGGCATGAGCCTGTAGGATCACTTGCGATGAAAGGGGCAGCGAACTATTCGTTGTGCGTTTCAGCCAACGAATGCCAAAACATTTTAATTTGAACGTTTCATCTTTACACAAAACTGTTTTACTAATATTTTTTGTCGAAATATAAATTCAATGTCGCCATGCAGTGCGCCATATTTTTCAGCCCAGCAGGAGTTCGCCTCCGCTTTAATGGTTCGTGTCGTGGTCTCTGATGACGGACGGCCCTTCCTGAAGCTGCAAGAGCATCGGCGTCTCGCAACATAGCTTTGCTTGCATATAAAACCTTATTAGGAGGAGGAGGAGGAGGAGGAGGAGGAGGAGGAGGAGGAGGAGAAGAAAGACAGGGAGGTTAGCCAGTTCTCAGACCGGCTGGCTACCCTGTGCTGGGGGAAGGGGAAGATTAGTTTCTTTTACCGGGATATGGGCTGTCTGACTCACCTCTGTTCTCACATGCAAGTAAGAGTTTCACGGGGGCCAACAATGCTGCATTGTAGGTTTATTAGGGCGAAAGATTTAGATGTCTCATCAAGCACGAAAAGTGACCGTCGGCGGCGTCGGCGTCAACATGAACGGCGCAAAAGGTCACGTGATGAAGATGATGTCACAGGCCAGCAGAGTTTGTGACGTCATCGTGACGTCGTCACATGGCATCGTCGCCTGATGAAAGGTGGGAAGACCCCGGAGACAGTGCAATGCCACGAGCAGGGTGCCGGAACAGAACGAAAACCGAAAACGAAAAAAAAAATTTTTTTTCACCGGAACGAAAACGTAACCGAAACTTTATCTATTATTTCGTTCCGGAGTGAAACCGAAATTTTTTCAATTGTTTTTCGATTCACGAGAAACTTACCAATCCGGAGCAACTGAGCTCATGCATTGTGAGCATATCTCAGGGTACAGTATTAGCGCGTACCTCAGGCAGGAATTTCAAAGCAAAGATATGTTGAAATTGAGCGAAAAACAAAAACAGTGACTACCAGAGATGTTCATATTAACGCAAGTTGACTTTTGCGTGCCTGTCACGCAGGCCAGCGTAGAGAGGGCATTGTCGGCACTGAAGTTTGTCACGGCGAAAGCTGTTATGAGACCACAACAGCTGATTTTGGCGCCATAGTTTTCCGCCGCCGCCGGTGTCCGTGACCGCTACCGCGTGATATAAGAAAAAATTAAATGACAAACAAATTTCTAGGATCGGATGGGATTTCAACCCGTGCCCTCTGCGTGGCAGTCGGGTCTTCCACCACAGTGCCACGCTGGTGCTTGTAACTTCTTCGCAAATGTACTCTATGGAGGCGTCATGTCGGGCAAGGAATTGTGTTAATATATGTAATATAGCGTGGCAGAAGACCAGTCATCACACAATGCTAATAGCGCAAAAAGTATGTTGTTTAATGCTTCCCACCGGTGATGCGGAGTTGCCCCACCAGAATTGGAATGACTCCGGAATCATTCCACATTTTCGCGACCTCGGAATGCAATGGGGACAACGCTTGGAGAAATGGAATGGAAATGGAATTAAGCGCCTTTTGCACGTAATGGAATAGGAGTGGAATTACGTCTTTTTCCGAAAATAGAGCACGTTTTCGTCTACGTGCTGTTTTTCAAACTTCAAATATTGGTAAGTCGGTGCCTCGATATTAACAATAGAGCAGTATTTTTAAAATGGCTTGGCTGATTACAAGCACGGTACATTTATAAGCAACGCGCCTACTACAAACCGAGGCATAAGTTAGTGTACAAACAAATGCATTATCCCAGCAGATACCAAAGGGAGAAACAAATCACCCCTGCGCGTTGGGTCCCATTGATACCCGCACACGAAAGTGGCGAGTACTTTATGCATAGCCTGATCTTTATCTCACGAGCAGTTTAGTACGTGACACACGTAAATAACCTTTGCGGCAAGGAGGGCATTGCATACCTGCGCACAGGCAAACACACTGCAGAGAGCTCTCCTCACCCCGTCCATGCTTGCGAGGCGCGCTTGACAAGCGTGAGTGCTGACGAGCAGTGCGATCCAGTGTTCCGCATTCGATACAAAGGCACAAGGTGCCCAAGCGGTGCACTGTTACAACTAATACCAGAAGATCTAGAGGATCTTATTCCCCATTAACCAAATCTTAGTTTTCTCCATATTCACAACTGCTCCAGACGCGTGGCAAAACTGCTTAGTCTTCTTGAATACTACTTTTGTCAGCATAAAAATACGCTATGTCGTCATTTTAGCATTAACACATTTAAGCACAAACACTATTAAAACACCACCACTAGTTCAAACATGCTGACCATGAAGATACTATAGGTAGCGGGAGAACTGCCCCTATGGGAATTAGTAGGGCGGTTGTACTGCACAAGATATATCACCAAGCTACTATCCCTCGACCTTGGTAACGTGTTTTGCGTACTTTTGCATTATTAATACATCTGATGACATCACCTTTATGGGGCGTTCATTCTTAACTCGATAAAACTATCAAGGTGCCTTTCCTACGTCGAGGAATTACAGGACTGAACTGCCCGGCCATTCCCAGCGTGCGAATGAGCTAAGTTTTTTTCATTCCAAGGAATTGAAAGGAATGGAATTGCGGCAAGTTCTAATTCCCCGCAGTGGAATTGAAATAGAATGGCATCTACATCTGCAATCTACATCTGTAGATGCCATCTACAAGTGATGGCATCTACATCTCCTATGGACGATAACAATGTTTTTTAAATCATACACGAAGAAAAAAGTGCTTTGATACGTTAATAAGCTCCGTGTCTAAAGGTTCGTTTAGGACAATAAAGTACAGGAGTTCTGCACAAAAACATTATGTCATCTGTTCGAACACAAGGAAACACTAAGGAGCCAATAATAACTGATTCTTCAACTATGGCCTTACCGATGTTTACGGCATCGGTATCGCACAATTAACCGTGTCCACCTCTCTTTCGAATTGTTAAAATGGTGTCCAACAATTCTTAATTACGCAGGTCCGAATACACTCCATTGCTTCCGTTAGCCCTCGAATCTCCTTTGCATGTCGTCCGATATCTAGTGTTCCAATTCGCCTATCTCTCTAATTACCTACGCGGTTTCGTGCTTAAACCAACCAACCGGCGAACTCGGAGGTCGCACCCGCAGCCGTACTCGCCGCGTCTATCACTTTTACATGCTCCAGCTACCGAACAGAGGCCAGGTAAGCGAACACGTCCCATCCAGCTTTATTGCTGTGTTTCTTACTAGATCAGCCCCCGTTCTTTTTTTTTTGCCTCTCTCTCTCTCTTTCTATCCCTTCTTTCCACCGTTCACGCAGGGACTGGGCGCGGTGCTTTGCCCGGGGACGCGTGCAGCGTGCAAAGCAAGCAAGTAGCCAGCTAGCGAGCCGGCCAGCGAGCCGCTCAGTGTATAACGAAAAAGAAGAAAAAAAAGGATCCGAAACAGAAGCTACGGGGCAGCGCGGGCGCTTCGTTCTACGCTGCCGCGGCAGCGGCGGTGGCGGCGGTGGCTACAGCAGCAGCAGCGACACGGCCGCAATGGCCCCGCCGCTTCCGATTTATTAAACATTTACTAGTTTACTGCGGCGCTGATGAGTAGTGGCTGCGGGCCGGCGGCTGTTACCCAGGCACGCTTCGCCACGCTCGACTGCCGGGGCCGCGTGCGAGCGCACGCGGAAAAAGACGCGACACGGCCGCCCGCGCGCGCGCTGCGCACGACGGCGAAGAAGGAGAGCGCGCGGGGTGCCTTCGCAGGGAACGTTACAGAAAGAGAGAAATAACTAGAAGAACTTGCAAAGCGTGCCGGCGGCGCATCGTCGTACGCCGTGAACGGAACTCCTAACAGGAATGTGTTTAGGAGCGACAGAGGAATGAAAAAAAGCAGCGCGGGGCGTGGCCTTGTAATAACAAGGGAAGGTAAAGAAGCTCCTTCCTCTTAGCACCTTGGGTCGCATTCATGGTCAAAGCCAGCTGTTATGATACCGGCACCGGAGATGGGATTAAGAAGAAAATAATGAGCAAAAGGAGAGTGTTGCGCGGGGTTAGCCGCAATAATGGAAGCGTTGGCCCGTTCACGAGCATCTTGACACCGGAGAACGCAAGCTGCACGCTAGCCTGGCCGTAATGCTGGACACGGTTCACTCGCTCCTTTTTGTCTTGCTTGTTTTGCTTAGCTAAGAAACTCTCCGGATGCTCTGCGGGTTTAGCTTTTCGGTGGAGATCTACCTTTAAGTGAGCGTCGATGCGGCCTTCTACAGCTTCGAAAGTTTTCAAATGTTGAAAGTATATCTTTTCGGGTCCTCTCAGTCCGACTTAGTTTACTCAGTTCGACTTAGCCTTCGTATATTCATTGCTTTGGTTGAGTATACTGTAAGCAATGACGATGCCTTTTTTGAAGCACGTGGTCGAATATCTGGTATTTTCAAAACGGCAGCTACCAAGAAGACTTACTCATAGCAAGTTTGAAACGACCGATTTTAATATTTTTATTTTCTTTTCGATTGTTTCCGTTATACTTCTACAAGGCTGGCGTCTTTCCTGAAGGATGTGGTTCGCCCACGAATTAAGCGTGACCGACCGAGCACTTAGCGATTTCTTTTTTTGCCTTTTCGTCCACCTTTAAGTCTGTTCCTTTTGCGCTGATAGGAACAAATCACGCTATGGGATCGACCGGCCTAGTTGCGGCCCGTACCGGCGCGGCGGCTGGTAATACGTCCAGTTGATTAGTATAAGTTATGCTCCGCAGCCCCTCCGACGATGCAAAATCTGGAGCGGAAATTTGCCCGTCGATGCATGGCGTGCGGGCTCTGGTAGGTGGAGCGACTAGCGTGAACTGCTCGCCATGTACTGTGAGCAGAACGAAGCGTAGCGAAGCCGAAGCCTTCTGACGTCATACGAGGCGTATAGTTTGACCAATTTCCCGTTGCATGGCGATTACTCGTGTGTGCATAGGAAAAAATGTATTTTCCATCTTGTTATAGTCTAGAGGCCGCGCGTGTGACTCGTCGTGTTCGGTTATTACTGCTGGTAATCTACCCTGTTCTGACTTGAGGGCGTGTCGATGGCTTGGCCGTACTGTAAGCCACGGAGGAACGCGCCACTTGTGAAAGCAGCTGCGCGATTGCTTATTCTAGTGCCGCGCGTTGCGGCATTGCAAATGCAGCCACACTCACTAATACCAGCGGGACTTTGTAAACGACTATACGTAATCTGATTTTATAGCTCTGGTACGCAGCGTGAATGTTGATGAACTCGAAATATATTGTGTTTTGGTCTATTCTTAGCTGACGCTGTAATGCGCGTATTTTTGTACTTATGTCTTGTTACATACATGCGTACCTTCGTTTGTAGCATAGTGTATCTTATTAGTGCAAAAGTTTTTTTTTACTGAGGAAGGCTTCTTGCAGTACTTGTGAAATAAACAAATAAACAAGAAACATCACCATTAAACAGCCAGGAACACGTCGTGCGCATTAACGAAGACAGAGCTAGTTTTTGCAAAAAGAAAGTGATGGGCAGGCATCATAAACAAATAAAAGACATGTACGTGTTTTACGTATCTAACGTTAAAGGATGGAGTGATAAAGTTATTCTTATTTCTGCAGTTAGCATGTGTACGTACGGCTCGCTTGAAACTTCTTGAGTAATGCGCAAAATTTTACACCGACAAGGGGAAAGTGCTGCAAACATGTTCGAATCTATCTACTTAAGCGGAGGATTGCGAAGAAAGCTTAGAATGGCAGTGTCACGCTTGGACACCGATCATAAATGACGGAAAGCCAAGCGTAGTAACAATGACAACAAAGCTACGGCGAGGAGAACACAGCTGTGCTGTTTAGCAGACTTTAACGTAGTGAAAAATTAGCGCTCGTTGTAATTTAAAACCTATCTGAATGTGGCCGTAACTACTAACTAAACGGTCACTTGCACTCAACTGACAACGTCACGATAAGACGCAAGAGAAAAAGAAACCTTTGGATAATAATTTGGGCCCGTATACACGAAAGACGTCTAAGCTGTAATTGTCCGTGAGAGAAAATTTCGAGTAATCCATGGTGCTGGGAATATAGTTAGAAAAAGGCAGCCACCCAATAGCAAAGAACAGTTAGAAAAGGAAAGCTTTGTATATTCGTTCCACAGTCGACAGCGGTGAACTGATCAGGGCCGTAACTTTATTTGCTAATGCTCGACGCATTTAAGCAGAGAGCGCATACAACGACGCGAATAATAAGCCGGTATTGAGCTTCCGTGAGAAGGAGCATTTACAACGTTACACGCAAGGCTTCTTCTGTCAGAGCGTGCGTGTGAGCAGTTCAGTACAAGTCTAATCAACGCAGCGTTGCCCCCCGAATGTCTCGAATTTCCGGAAAGACAGAAACGTCGCGATATTTACTTTGGAAGCACTTCTGGCGCCAGGGTTAAATCGAATGTAAAACGATGCAGCCAGAATTCGGCAACGCTCATGAGATCAAGATTTTGTCGTAATTATTGTTTTTTTTTTGTTTTTGGACAGAAAGCGCGACTGAAAGCACTAATACCCTAGCAGATGCTTTTAATGAATGCTGTAATGAAGTGCTCCTAGCTTATTTTTATCATAACGGTACGTTTATTTTTCGAGTAAATCTAGGCACATGAAGGTTGCTCAGTTTTGCTGAAAATTACTTTTCCTGTAGCTCTCCCCTTTGTAGGCGTGGAAGCATTCAGTACAGGCAATTCATTAACTACGTTAAGCTACGATTGTGCAAATAAAGAAAAGTGGTACAAAATTGTGTAAGAAGTGCGGATACACAACACACATCACGCAAACGACTTTGGTTGCAAACGATAAGAAGGTCCCGGTTTCGTCCATTGTGTGGTACACATTTCCAATTCGGTAAATTTCTGAAAGTGGCATTTAGTTGCACCTTTATAAGCCCTCGGCTATCTTTAACGTTAACTGCGTATTTTTTCTCTATATTTATTTTGCGAATTAATGAGATTCAATGTATACAGGTAGCGTTCCTTTTATTCAGTGTTTTCTCACTTTTCGATTATTTCTGTCACCTCTGTTTTGACATTCACAAAGCCGATGTGAGGAACGGAAAAATGAGAAGACTGTGTGAGCTGATCCGAATTAAACTGAGCGCCGACATTCTGTATGTTTTTTTTTCCTCCACTATAAGAAAAAAAAAAAGGTGTCCTTTGACTCTTCTTTGCTACACCTGTGACTTTCACATGTATAACTCTCTTTAGAGAGGCACGTTGACTGTCATTAGGAGAGTCGTGGGGTGTATAACTTTCATGATGGTATAAAACTTCTAGCGCAAGCCCACCTAGCTATCCTTTTACGGTATAACTCTCTTTTAAAAAGGTACGCTAACTCTCCTTTGGAGAGTCGTGCGTCCCACGGCTCTCTTAAAGAGAGTCAGCGTGACTCTCTAAAGAGAGTTATACATGTGAGAGTCACATGTGTAGAGTCAAAGGACACCTTTTCTTCTTCGAGTGTACTACAACGCAAGCCGCCTAACAATCCCCATAGTCAATCCTACACGCTAACCACATGGACAGCAGTACGAGACACTTGATATATAATTTAATTTGTGCATTCGGTTGTCACATAAACGTGTACCCATGCTTTTTGTTCTTCTGCGCGCCACGGCCAAGCCACGACTGCGCGTCCCATCACATCACTTTTCCGGACAACGCTATCAATTTTTAATGTATCTTTTTTTTATTTGCTCCACACGCGAACGACGAAGGATTTTCGCCACACACAGGTCCGCAAAAGATTTTCCAATCGAAGCGCTCGCCGCGTGGGGAGGACGATTGTCTTCGGAACTTCAGGTCATGGAAAGTTGTTGACTTCCGTGTCGCTTCCTTTCCACTCTCTCTCTCTCTCTTTCTTACGCTTTCTTTCGGTGTTTTTTTTTTCTCACGCAGGTAGAAAGACAAGCAGCGAAAATGCCATTCTCCAGTCTGCAGTTCGCGAGATCAATTCTACGCAGGACCTCGCACAGCAGCGAAGGTGCGGAAAGGAGGCAGAAAGCGTTGACACCCCTTTTTCTGGGTCCGCACGCCATTCCTGTCCAGCGTACATGCAGAAGGTCCGTGTCTGCCAGCCACTTCCTTTTTTTTTTCTTTTTCTGTCGATATAACCCCGCCTTTGTTTCACATCCCGATTCTGTCTTTTTTTTTCTTATTTCATTTTTTCCCTTGACTTGTCGCTCGTATACGTGCGTGTTTGAAACCACACCGAACGAAATCGGGAGAAGAGGGCATAGGTTGAGTAGTAGCTAACGGGGGGGGGGGGGGGGGGGAGGTTGCGTGGACCTGAAGCTCGGAGGATTTTAACGGGAAAGGGTAGAGGAGCTTTGCCGTAAGCGCCGTGGGTGAGGGTAGGCAGGCCCTCCCATTCGAAATTCCGTGACGGCTGCGTTCGTAGCTGAGCGACCGTGTAGGCGTTGCCCGGGCAACGTGCAATGTCCAGCCCCGACATGGCAGCAGCCACTGCACTGCACTTGTACCGTCTGCGGAGAAAGCCGCAATGTATCCGGGACGAACTCGGCTGTCCACGTTTGCAGTCTTTGCTGCAGGCAAACTGCATGTGTTACATGCACTTACATGCTTTTATATACGCGGTGCGAGTTAATTTTTTTTCTCGCTGATTTTTAATCTCTTCAGTGCTTTTACGCTCTTCGAAGACGGGGCGCGTGTCCTCTCATGAAATATTAATGTATCGTCGCACGCGTGCATAGAAGGGAGTAATTGAGTGGAGACTGCATGGGCTATACTTTATTACTTCACTTTGTTTATTGTATATTTATTGATAGAAACATCAAAAATGCATGGAGTTGCAATGCTTTTGCGCCCGTGCTTGTTTTACAAAGGTTTCAATTTCATGGGGTGTTGAGCATTCATACGTAAAATAAGGCTATCTTCGTAGTTTTTTATTTACCACGTAACCATCACAGCAAGTTTTCGTTCGGCGTAGTTCTTGTTATACAGATGTAGTCTTGCTAAGCCTGAGGTTATATCATGGTAACATAGTGGTGAAGTGCTTTCTGGCTGTTTTTCTCCTTGTACGTTAACAAATAAAAGTAAATTTCACATTTATACCAATTACCATTATTGAGGTAACATTTGAAGGTCACCGACCGGTACATATATTCAGTGCGAAGGCAATGATAACGTATCGATTAGCGGGAGTTGGACATTCAGTTTTCACGCGAGCAATTCAGCGCGCAGGCTCCAAGAAACAGCGCGCTTCCCTTGAACTGACGAGTGATACGGTTCTCGAGGACAAGACTTCCGAGAGCACTTGAACGCGTGACACACTCTGCATTGCCTCTCACACGTACGATCGCAAAGCTGTATAGAACATAGCAAGGACGAGATATTCGAGTAGTTACCCATGTCGTGTAATATAAGCCCGAATATATTTATCGCTGACAAAGCCCTATAAAAATTTCCGGCAGATCCCGCGCTTTGTGGGAATCAATTTTGTGCGAAGCAGTCGGTGAGCCTATGCCGGATTTTTTCGCTTTGAGTCAAGCGTTACGTGGTGGATCGATGTCTTTCGGTAAATCTCGTAGTTGTGCGCATATCGTTGGCTCTTTAGCCATATCGACTACATTGTCGTGGAAAGAGTACCTCATGGTCCGACCTAACGTCGGCACTCACGTCAAAGCGGTGTCAGTTTTATCGCAGCAATGTGCGCGCTACGGGGCAGTGATGCGCATGTCATAAGTAGCGGTATTCAGCTTATTTGAGAAACGTATGCCTATAGCTTGCGTAGTCAATGTTTAGTACATTGGTATTAAAGCGAATAGCGAACACTGCAACCAGAGTTGGTGTTGCCCCGGCATCAGGCATGCACAAGCTCTTTTACAGCGAAAGCTGTTATAAGACCACAACGGCAGTGGGGTAGTTGTCCGCTGCCGCCGCCGCCGGTGTCCGTAACCACTATCGCGCGAAATAAGAAAAAAGTAAATGAGAAAAAGATATCCAGAATAGGACGGAATATGAACCCGGGCCCTCTGCGTGGCAGTCGAGTATTTTACCACAGAGACACACTGGTGCTTGAAACTCCTTTACAAAATGACCCTATACAGGTGTCATGTCGGGCAAGGAATCGCGTTAATATGCGTAATATAGCATGTCAGAAGAGTAAAATAACAACCAGGAGTCACCCAATGCTAATTGCGCAACGAATGTGTGCTTTAAAGCTTCCCAGCCACTACAAAGTGTTCAACCATAATTCTTCATCCTCATCTGCCGCGTGCAGCATCAACAAAGTGCAGATAATGCCTTACAAATGTGTAACGGTTACCTCGCTTATCCGCAGAAAGACGAAAATTGTCACAGTAGTTGCTTTCCTACTTCACAAAAATTATGATTTGTGGCGTAGTGTGTGGCACGTGTACTTGTATTAGTTTCACCGAGACAGTTTTGAACGGGCTTTAGAAAGGCCGCTCTTCCAGCTTTCGCTGTGACTGTGCGGCGCACTCCGCGCAGGCCTGGCGTTTTTTGCAAAGCTGTTTGAAGCACTGGCATGGCTCTGTGGTAGAATACTTGGCTGCCATGCATAATGCCTGGATTCGGTTCCGGCTCGAGCCGGGATTTTTATTCTTTGCTTCCATCGGGACTTTTCTCCCTTTGACAACGCCGTCGACACTGGCACCGGATTTTCTGCAACACAGGCTCCATAACGCTCTCGCGTTAAGATTTCCAGTCTATTTTCGGTAAGCCTTGGTTGATATAGACTGTCAATGACCTTTTCGCATCCAAGTGCTTTATTGATAATTCAGTATTTCACTCTGACCGCTCCTAAACTGGGCTTGATGACTTTGCCGCGGTATTATCACTGTGGTGGCAGTGACAGCATAAGAGCAGTGCCACTGATTCTGTTATCGCATATGTACTTCACTTTTTTTTCGTTTTGTTACAAGGAAGATATTTGGTTTCCAGGTTTGTGTTGGGAAGGATAGCAGTCAAGTGTTTGACGGACATTCATATGGTATATAAATATGTTTAACAGAATAAAACAGAATGCCGTGAGAGACCTTGTAAAACATGTACGTTTCAGAGATTGAACGCCCTACGACTTCCTTGTTCATAGGAGGCGGGCAAGACGCCGTTGTTTTTAAAATGTGTTCAGTGCTAAATAAGCCATCTAATATTTCTGCCATAAGAGAAGACTTTTGTTCAACCTGAGCTGCTCTTTAAGCTGTATATACAGAACGGTAAGCATCAAGGATTCACTGATTAAAGCCCGCATTGACGGTAAATGAATATCGTGAATTAATTCAGCAGCCTCCCCACTACTCTCCCCCTTCTAAAGACGGAAACCTACATTCAAGTAAGACCAACCAAAATATTTCTGTACATCAGAATCGTACGTAGCCACATCACAACGTAGCGTAACAGAAAAGAAAAGTACAGAGATATTTGTAGTCATCGTCATCATTATCCCCTTCGTCATCACAAAACCAACTACTGTCGATACCAAATATTTTGTTGGCACATCTTTTACTGCTGCCTTTTTCACTGGGAGAATCTCACGAAGTCCTTCTGACCTCATAGCCGGTTGCGTAAGGAACTTCGATCTTCTGTTCATCACTACGTAGCGTAAGTAAACCGAGCCTTTATGAGACAGTAGATTTAAACGGAAACAAAAAGCTGCCTGTGGTGCCATTTCGGTGCTTTATAAAGTTACTGTAGAGGGCGCTTATGTGCTACTGCGAATAAGGTCCCTATATTTTTAAAGGTAGCGACAACTACACGCGCGCCCTCTCGAGGGGTCCAAGGAGCAAGTCCCGTGCATATTGCGGGCGCCCGAAACCGAACTCAGTGCTCGTTAAATTATTAATATTTGTGGTCTAAGATGCTCATCAGATATCAAACTACAGGGTCAATAATTTTAACGAGCACGGAGCACGTTAAATATTGAAATAAAACGCGTGCGTTTCCGAAGCAGGTTCCGAGCGGGTTCCCCACAGCAGCTGTCATTCAGGGCATTTATTTTATTTTTTTCTTTGCATATTTTGACATTCAGCGTAACTTGAAGTACAGGTGGTGTTTGGATGAGTTAAAAGTACTTGTTTTCTAGTTCGAATAAAATAGGCAGGTAGTGAACGTACTGCTACTTTCGGAAGCTTCATCGGGCACCTAGCGCTCTTGTATTGCGTAGCGCAAAATACGCGCTGTTATTGGTTTGACTGTGTTTGTCAGCGTTTGGAAGTCTTCCCATGGTTACATGGTATTAAAAATACCGTGTAACCATGGGAAGACTTCCGAAGCTTATTTTGTTTATACTCTAAGAGGTTTATTTATAGGAGAAGAGGGGATATTCCACAAATGCAGCTGCACTGCATTTGAGGAATATCAGTAACTTGAGTACCTTTCAAAATCTAGGAAATATCGCATGCCCACTAGTGTCTCGCGAATTTTAATGTTTAACTGTTTTTAACGACGCGCATTTATCCAAAGCCGAACCCCTTTTACTACCCCGCTGCTTCGTGTCCCGCAGATATAAAGGTACGTTGCAACGTTACCCATTGCAATTTCAAATTAATTTGGGTTATGTATACACGTACAGGCCCTAAAACCAGCCTACAACCAGAAAAGCTGAGTTAGGTGGTTTTTTGTAGAGATGCAAGAGAACAAAGGAGCACTTACTGAAAAAAAGCCGGCAGATCCCACGCATTCTGGGAATCGATGTAATGCGAAGCAGCCAGCAAAGAGCTGCATGCATCGTCTTGTATGTCACTAAGGAAAATGCGTGTCATGGTTTTCTTGTTAACTCCTATTATTTATGTTCGTCACACAGTGACGTCGCGCAATACCAACTTCGGGGTAGATCAAGCTAGCGAAACGGCCGCCAGCGCACCATGAGCGTGGTACGCAAGTCATGCTGCACATGACACGTGTGTCATGACTTTCATGTTAACTCGTGTTATTTATGTTCGTCACACAGTCACGTCGCAAGACACCAATTTTGGTGTATATCAAGCTAGCGAAACGGCCGCCAGCGCACCATGAGCGTGGCACGTAAGTCATGCTCTACATGATATGCGTGTCATGATTTTCATCTTATCTCGTGTTATTTATGTTCGTCACACAGTCACGTCGCAAGATACCAATTTTGGTGTATATCAAGCCAGCGAAACGGCCGCCAGCGCACCATGAGCGTGGCACGTAAGTCATGCTGTACATGACATGCGTGTCATGATTTTCATGTTAACTCCTGTTGTTTATATTCGTTACACAGTCACGTCGGAAGATACCAATTTTGTGTGACGAACATAAATAATAGGAGTTAACAAGAAAACCATGACACGCATTTTCCTTAGTGACATACAAGACGATGTATGCAGCTCTTTGCTGGCTGCTACGCATTACATCGATTCCCAGAATGCGTGGGATCTGCCGGCTTTTTTTTCACCAAGGATATCTCTCTTTCTTTCTCTCTCTCGTTCTTTTTTTTCTCTGTGCTCATCCTTTTGCCCATCAGAGTTATTGCATCCCACGCCGGACAAATCGGTGCACGTGTTCTGGGAGCAAAGCAGAAGATGAAGAAGAGAGCGCTTGCCGGTTCATGATGATGATAATTTTCTGTCTACGACACACGGCAAACGTCGAGCATAAGTGCTCTGCTGTAATAAAGCCACGTTATATTAGTCATCGACACTCCAGATGTATGTAAAAAGGCGACGCAAACTGTTTGGTTATATGCGTGCAAGTTAGTCTTCCTAGCTTAAGGTGAAATTTGTGCCCGTTGCCTGTTCTAGCAGTGCATATATTTTACATTTGACGATGAGGTCGATCACTAAAGCGACGCACCTCGACTGGAACGCACGATTGTGGGTTGCACTGAACGACGGGGGATGCATTCGTGGTTCGGTTTACACTGAAAATATTCGCACATATTCAGGCGTTAACGGCTTTTTGTTTTATTCCCGTAGTGCCTCCACCCTCCTCGCCCTCGAGCAGCGACGAGTGCTAACACCTTTTTTCCACGGGAGGAACACTCCTGCTTTAGCCGTTTGCGTGAAATATGTGGGGACGTGTGCTAACGGAGATGCAAACAAAAAAACAAACGTACGTAACCCCACGAGATGAAAGAATAGGCAAATAAGGACGCTCTGTCGATGTCGATACAAACAATTCGATGGCCCGCGTTTCCCCTCTTTTCCGCGTTTTGCGCCTCTGCGTACACAAGCGCCGCGCCAAGCACCACCGCCGTGTGTACGTGTGCGAATGTGCGTGCGTGTGCAAATGGTAACTCGATTGCGGCGGCGGTTGAAGAGGGGAATACGTGATGGCCTGGTCCCGTACCAAACACGGCACCACCGCCCCGAGACCGCTGTGGCGCCGGTCCTTGCGTGTTTTCGTTCGTCTACACGTTTCGTTTATGGTCGGCTCACTTCTTTCCGTATTGTTCTCTGCTTTTCGAGATTTCCCCCTCACCCCTTTCTGCACCACTGCTTTCTCTCTCTCTCTCGAGGCTCAGTCGCAGCTTTTCATGGTACCCCTTTCCTTCCGCTCGTTAGCCGAGCACCGGCGATGAAGTTGTTGTCGGGGCAACCCGCAGCGCAGATAGGACAACACAGGGTGCCGCGCAGGGGTGTCGCGCCCCCGTCCGGACTCCATCTCGCGGCGCTTCACGAATGTCGATGAATGCTCTCAAGAAATGCACTGCACAAAATTACACGACAGCAAAACAGACTAACAAAATGTTTTTAACGAACTCACTGACGCGCGCGTGCGCACGCACACACTTTATTTACCATTTATAGTGGCCTTGAAATACTTGTGTCGCCCTTTTAACGCTGTGCATTGCTTCTAACTAGTTGGCATTTTTGAATAGATGCACCTGCATTATATCTGCTGAGTTCGTTGAAATGAAAGCCGTGGCTCTTGCTATTATGGGTTTTTTAACAGCGTCACTATCGGCTACTATGATTTTTTTCTGGTGGAACGCACGGTGCGCGAGGATGTAGGAGGACGGTAGTAGCAATGATAGAAATTGGCAGTAAATGTTTTCCATAAAAAAAGTTCATCAAGGAAAGTCTGTATTGTATTACGAAGATCAGTACCACAGTCATGTGGGTCACTGTAGATGTCTAGATATCTATCTACATCTAGATATCTAGATGTAGTTTGTAGAAGTCTATGGACGGTGGTCACCATGATAATGGGTTGTCGGCTACAAGATTATAACGCCATTGTCGGGTGCACTTGGTAGTAGGCAGGCAACACTGGCCAACCTCCATCAGCGTTAAACAAAGCTTGTTCCGCAGGCCTCTGTAAAAACGAAGTGCAAAAAATGGTTGTGTTTTTCAGGCCCAACATCGTGGTCTTCCCGCGAAGCAGCCGCCATGATTGGGTTTGCAATGATAATAGGAACCCGAGCACTTTGAGAAATATGGAGTCAGTCAGTCAGTCAGTCAGTCAGTCAGTCAGTCAGTCAGTCAGTCAGTCAGTCAGTCAGTCAGTCAGTCAGTCAGTCAGTCAGTCAGTCAGTCAGTCAGTCAGTCAGTCAGTCAGTCAGTCAGTCAGTCAGTCAGTCAGTCAGTCAGTCAGTCAGTCAGTCAGTCAGTCAGTCAGTCAGTCAGTCAGTCAGTCAGTCAGTCAGTCAGTCAGTCAGTCAGTCAGTCAGTCAGTCAGTCAGTCAGTCAGTCAGTCAGTCAGTCAGTCAGTCAGTCAGTCAGTCAGTCAGTCAGTCAGTCAGTCAGTCAGTCAGTCAGTCAGTCAGTCAGTCAGTCAGTCAGTCAGTCAGTCAGTCAGTCAGTCAGTCAGTCAGTCAGTCAGTCAGTCAGTCAGTCAGTCAGTCAGTCAGTCAGTCAGTCAGTCAGTCAGTCAGTCAGTCAGTCAGTCAGTCAGTCAGTCAGTCAGTCAGTCAGTCAGTCAGTCAGTCAGTCAGTCAGTCAGTCAGTCAGTCAGTCAGTCAGTCAGTCAGTCAGTCAGTCAGTCAGTCAGTCAGTCAGTCAGTCAGTCAGTCAGTCAGTCAGTCAGTCAGTCAGTCAGTCAGTCAGTCAGTCAGTCAGTCAGTCAGTCAGTCAGTCAGTCAGTCAGTCAGTCAGTCAGTCAGTCAGTCAGTCAGTCAGTCAGTCAGTCAGTCAGTCAGTCAGTCAGTCAGTCAGTCAGTCAGTCAGTCAGTCAGTCAGTCAGTCAGTCAGTCAGTCAGTCAGTCAGTCAGTCAGTCAGTCAGTCAGTCAGTCAGTCAGTCAGTCAGTCAGTCAGTCAGTCAGTCAGTCAGTCAGTCAGTCAGTCAGTCAGTCAGTCAGTCAGTCAGTCAGTCAGTCAGTCAGTCAGTCAGTCAGTCAGTCAGTCAGTCAGTCAGTCAGTCAGTCAGTCAGTCAGTCAGTCAGTCAGTCAGTCAGTCAGTCAGTCAGTCAGTCAGTCAGTCAGTCAGTCAGTCAGTCAGTCAGTCAGTCAGTCAGTCAGTCAGTCAGTCAGTCAGTCAGTCAGTCAGTCAGTCAGTCAGTCAGTCAGTCAGTCAGTCAGTCAGTCAGTCAGTCAGTCAGTCAGTCAGTCAGTCAGTCAGTCAGTCAGTCAGTCAGTCAGTCAGTCAGTCAGTCAGTCAGTCAGTCAGTCAGTCAGTCAGTCAGTCAGTCAGTCAGTCAGTCAGTCAGTCAGTCAGTCAGTCAGTCAGTCAGTCAGTCAGTCAGTCAGTCAGTCAGTCAGTCAGTCAGTCAGTCAGTCAGTCAGTCAGTCAGTCAGTCAGTCAGTCAGTCAGTCAGTCAGTCAGTCAGTCAGTCAGTCAGTCAGTCAGTCAGTCAGTCAGTCAGTCAGTCAGTCAGTCAGTCAGTCAGTCAGTCAGTCAGTCAGTCAGTCAGTCAGTCAGTCAGTCAGTCAGTCAGTCAGTCAGTCAGTCAGTCAGTCAGTCAGTCAGTCAGTCAGTCAGTCAGTCAGTCAGTCAGTCAGTCAGTCAGTCAGTCAGTCAGTCAGTCAGTCAGTCAGTCAGTCAGTCAGTCAGTCAGTCAGTCAGTCAGTCAGTCAGTCAGTCAGTCAGTCAGTCAGTCAGTCAGTCAGTCAGTCAGTCAGTCAGTCAGTCAGTCAGTCAGTCAGTCAGTCAGTCAGTCAGTCAGTCAGTCAGTCAGTCAGTCAGTCAGTCAGTCAGTCAGTCAGTCAGTCAGTCAGTCAGTCAGTCAGTCAGTCAGTCAGTCAGTCAGTCAGTCAGTCAGTCAGTCAGTCAGTCAGTCAGTCAGTCAGTCAGTCAGTCAGTCAGTCAGTCAGTCAGTCAGTCAGTCAGTCAGTCAGTCAGTCAGTCAGTCAGTCAGTCAGTCAGTCAGTCAGTCAGTCAGTCAGTCAGTCAGTCAGTCAGTCAGTCAGTCAGTCAGTCAGTCAGTCAGTCAGTCAGTCAGTCAGTCAGTCAGTCAGTCAGTCATCAGTCAGTCAGTCAGTCAGTCAGTCAGTCAGTCAGTCAGTCAGTCAGTCAGTCAGTCAGTCGTCAGTCAGTCAGTCAGTCAGTCAGTCAGCATTCAGTCAGTCAGTCATCAGTCAGTCAGTCAGTCAGTCAGTCAGTCAGTCAGTCAGTCAGTCAGTCATTCAGTCAGTCCGTCAGTCAGTCAGTCAGTCAGTCAGTCAGTCAGTCAGTCTCAGTCAGTCAGTCAGTCAGTCAGTCAGTCAGTCAGTCAGTCAGTGCGATTACCAATGAATAAGATTACGTTATTCAATGCAACTGTAGTCTTCTGGAAATCGTGAAATATTTCGAGGGAGTATTTTACACAGGTGTTGATACACGTTAGGGAAACATCTAAAATATGATTTTTCTCTGCAATGCACGCGAAGGCACCTTGAAACAAACGTATGCAGTGTATGTAGAGTGAACATGCGCAGTACTAACTGATACACCTATTTTTCAAATCGTAGCAAGTTGTGACATGTTTGAAAAGTATTATTAGCTATGGGTGTGTTCAGTAAGCAAAGTGGTCTTCTTTTTAATTTTTTCCCTTTCTCTTTCGCGGGGTTATAAATTTGACAGGTGATGGCGGCGCTCGTACAGCGTCACCAACGACCACAATATCTACGCCTCTGTACGCCACAAAGCTCCTAAGCGACAGCACGCGCATCTGATCTAGCTCGTTGATGTTCGGTGGCATGCATGGCTCGAATCTCCTTTATGCAAGAGCACGTGCTATCAGTTTCTACGTATATGCGACGATAAAAACGTTTGAAAAAGCCAACAAAGCCATTTTCTTTGGTCAAAATGAAAAACTTTCTCCAACTTCTCGTCTTCTCCTGTAAAGCGTGCTTTGCCTGCACTACTACCCCGCGATAGGTGAAGCAAAGGGCGATTGCCGTAGGTATGTCAAGTTGACGAAAGGAACATTGCCAGCTTGAGCCGCACGGCTCCTTAAAGGCTGAATGATAGTAGATACACTCCGATTAAGGCCGTACCACGGCCGGAACGTTAGTAAAGACAATGTCCTTTTCCATGTGTGCTACCTGCGTAATCCATCTGTGCTACCTGCATGTGTGCTACCTGCATATCCTGGAACTGCTGGTTGAAGACTAGACTACAGCGTGCTTTGTCGCGCTTTACATGCCGTAAACGCATAAAGACAACATACGCACGCGAATTATTAACACCATACGCGCGAGGTAAACAGTCGAAGGAAACAAGCAGCATTTTAAGGTGATATACACGTTCAAAGTTGCCTGTAAGATACCTTATAACTCACACAACGGCACTGCAACTAACCAATGCTACGAGAAAACTGAACGTGTTGGAAAAACAAAGGGCGAAACAACACATGAAAAAAAGCAAGTAAAAAAATGCTTTCTAGGGGAGTTTTTTCTTACATAGATTCTTCTAATGTCTTTTTTTTGTTTCCGGGTAGAACAGCCGGCTGCAGAACTTGAAGACGTTCTCAGAAAAGCGATGAGGTCCTGGCAGCGCTTGCAGAGCGAAAGAAGCATGAAAAAAGGCAGATAATTATGTCTCCCGGCTCCGCTACCAGGGGTCATTAAGCTATGAAGACAGAGAAGGACAGAGAATAGTGTGCGGCGCTTGTGTAGATGTTACGAGTGAGCTGCGAAACGAAAAGAAGTGGCCCTACGCTCTCGTTCCTTCATTTGGGGCACCAAGATAAAACCACGAAGACAACGGCGCGCTGCAGATGCGCCGCACAGCTTTCACTGTAAGTGTCGACGTTCGCGCTCCCGGAAAAGCCCAGCTGAATGGCTATTTTCGAGTCAGCTCGATCAGGAGACAACACGTTTCCGGGACGCTTCTTTTTTTATTTTTTTTTTTCGCACAGACGACGACTATGGCGTGCGATCCGCGCAGTGCTATGCAGATGACGCTTGAACACGCCCTGTCGGCCACCCCATGCAGCCTTGTTTTCTTTTCGTTCCAGATCTTCCGCACTGCGTGTCATCTTGCATCATTGTACCGCGGTGCCCTTTTATTCCGTCGGTGCCTATTGCTGTTCCACACAGCGCCTTATGTGTAAGTGCACAACGATCTCGAAAAGTACCTGGCTTTTTGTTCTCAGCTAAAGCCATGGTTGCACCCATTCAACGCGTCGAGCGATGATATTCGGTCATACGCAATGTTTTGAGTTCTCCGCTTATTTGTGGCTACTGCAATGCGCATTGCGCAAAATGAGTTATAGTGTTCCGTGTCAACCACGCAGAGTCGGTACGAAAAAAAGCTAAACTTTCTCAGGTGCTTCTGTCGCATATTCAATGTCGTACTTGAAAAGAATCGAAGACATTTTCTTGGAGACTTGCTGGGACCTTGTTTCTCAGGTTAAATACAGAGTGCTCAAATACAAATGCCTTTTTGCCTCTAACGATAGTGTCACGTTAAGCATGTTACAGTTTTGAGAATGCTTTTGTAGGTTTGGAAAGGGGAGATGGAAACAAACGCGAAGAGCGGAGCGCGCTGTTTTCATCAAGCTCTGATCTTGGTGGCTATAAAAAAGATGCTAGAATAATTCTTGATTTTATCATGGGTGACTCCAGCAGCGTTTTATCACCATCCCGGCTACCACCGCCTGAAAATGAAGGCGAAAGAGCAGATAATGTAGATGCATCATGTTCCCGTTTCTTTCCATCCCCACTGTACATTCTAAAAGACGTTCTGTCTTTGAACCACGGTGAGCACACTTATGGAAATAACAACGGATCCAAATGTTAAAAGCGTATTCAACACCCACGTGGATAATAATTTTTGACGCGATAGCGTTAAAGAGCCAGTGTCGCAGAAATTCTGGTGTCGGCGCCGGTGTCGTTCGTGGTGAGCGAAAAATCGAGATAGATGCAAGTAAATAAATCATAAAAATTTTAGGGTTAGAGTGTGAATCGAGCCCAGGCCTTCTCCGGGCAGTCAAGTGTTTTTACCACAGAGCCCTGGCAGTGCTTCAGACTGTATAAAAAATATTATACAGCCATCATGCAGTGCGAAGAGTCCCGTTAACACATAGATAATTGCGTGGCAGATGGCTAAAATTCCCCCAGGCGTCATGCCATCTTAATTGGCTAGCGATTGGGTTGTTCAAAAGACCCACCCATTACAACGAACTCACGCATAATTAATCATCATCATGAGTAGCAGAATCAACTAAGTGTCCACTGCGTGTATTACCTTACGGATGCGTAATGGTTACGTATAGCTGATTCGCAGCATGATGGATTACGGGCAATTAAAAGTTGAAATTGCAGTAGGTATGCAGCCTAGGAGAGTTTCAAGCTGCCAATGTTACGCGTGCACACGCTCCTTTCCTCGCGCCACGATTGAAGTGTCCACTGAGAAGCGACGCCTGGCAAAGGAATGAGAGGACGATGCGAAAGGGGCGCAAACACTCCATCGTCTTCTGCATTTGAAGGCGAAGCTGAAATATCCGCAATATTTTTTTTTTCGTTTTGTTCTTTCCCGGCGCATCTATTATCCATGAGTGCTAAATAGGCACATTGAAGGACGTAATTTCAATACGAAAAAAAGAGACCCCCTATATGGCATCTTTAAGGGTGCAAAAATATTTGCGGCGTAAAATAATTGTGATGGCCTTAATGATGTTCGCTAGAGAGTGTTTACGTCTGTGTTATTTGTTTTTATTGCGATAGCAATTATATGGACAGTCTCGACTGGAAAATGTCCGTCCCCGTCGCCGTCATTCACCGTATATGTATAAGTATGTATATATATAGAAAGGCCACAAAGAAAAATAATTAAGAAATTCTTTCCGACGCGCGGAATCGAACGGGCGACCTCTCACTTTGGAGCCCGCCGCGTTAGACGTTAGGCCACGACAGCACCGTCTCTCAGCCTGCTAACGGCGAGCTATTTATATACACCATGTAATTCAATATGCTTTCTTAGTGGCCACATAGATGGCGCGACGTGCGCGCGTGTTGCGCGCTTTAAAGATCGTCGCCCCGCCCCTGCGAACGCCGTTGCTATTCGCTCTACAGGGCGTCATCGCTTTCGTGCGCTTATCTCAAGGAAAGTAGGGGCGGCCGGTGGGGTGCTTCGCTTCGCTCACTGCAGGGGCCGCGTTTGCGGAAGGAGCGCGCTGTTCAAACAGAAATAAGTAACAACTGTGACAATTAGTTCGCGCTCGTCTTGTGTGTACCTGTTCGTTTCTTTCGTGCGTCCTGCTTTAGTTTGAGCAGTGCGCTTCAAGTGTCGAGCTGTGACGCATTAGTTCGCGCTCGTCCTGTGTGCGTTTTTTTCGTGCGTCCTTTGGGCTCTAGCGATGCGCTGGCAATTTCGAGCTGCTTTCCGTTCTTCGCGTTACATTACAATTTATTGCTATCGCAATCATTGCTTCGCCGTTGCGGCGAAGCTGTGACTTTTTTTCTTTCCTATTTTCTTTCCTCTTTCCCCCCTATCTTCATTTCCTCTGTTTCCCCCTTCCCGAAGGAGCAGGCAGGCGTTGCGCCCCTCTAGGCGGCAGTTGTCAGCCTGTTTCCTCCCTGTTTCCTCTGTGTCTTCGTGTTTTCTAGGTATCTAAACCAAATAATAATAATAATAATAATAATAATAATAATAATAATAATAATAATAATAATAATAATAATAATAATAATAATAATAATAATAATAATAATAGAGAGCGCTCTTCAAAAATATTTTCAGGAGTCCGTGTCGGAGGAAGATGTAGCTCCGAAAACGGTGGCGATGCAAGATTCATGTTGTTCTTGAAAATAGAACTGAATCGTCAGCACAGATATCACAGTAGTCCAGGTCCAGGCAAAACATTTGTTTACCAATATCGCGTAGGGGAGCTGGCAACAGAAAGGAATAAGGTTAGGTTATCACTGCTTCAAGTTATCGTGCCACTGGCTACATGTTTTCAGAGTGATGGAGGTTTGTTTTGTGTATATACGTTTATTTTGTTTCATTTCATTTCATTTTGTTTTTCCTATTGCATAGTATATTTAATTTATTTGCTTAATTGTTAAAATTTGCCTCGCATTGCTAAAGTTTTAGGCTTGAGAGCGTGCCCTCCTGTGAAACAGCGCGTGGACATTAAAGCACGCGTGCATGGAAAATGGGTTGCTCATCAGCTCCGCAGAGCAGCCGGCGGCGCTCGTGGTTTTCAGAGGAAGAGAAGTAGGACTGGGACCGCGGAAAGGATGAGACAAAACTAATGAAGAAAGTTGTTATGGAATTACTTAGTATTCGTGTACTTGAACTTGAGAAATGTGGCGACTATATTCTTTCCTCCGTTTCTTGATCGAAAATGCTGGGTCTACTCGTGTAAAGCTGCTATTTATGAGAATAGTAACTGTGACCTCTTTCAGACAGGTTTCCGAAAAAAAAAAACAATAAGTAGAAATAAGTGAGTCCTTTCTGGAAACAGAAGGGCAACAATGCGCGTTATATTCTGCTTCTGTGAAAAGGGAGCAGCGTTAACCGCAAGCCCGATTAAATAAAATAATGAACACGCAGGCATCGTACAGGCGCCCGCACACTGCTGAAGATTCGATTAGTATGTGTATAACAGTGTGCACCGACACCTACTTCCGGCATGCGGGATCCTTCTTCTGTTCCACAATGACATCCCTTCTTTTCTCACACCCACGCGTCGCAGCTACCCTGATATGCTGAGATGATGGAGCTTCGGTCACTTGTGACGACGTCCGGGCATCGTGTAGTGCACGCGGACTTGCTAACTTTGAAACGTCTCTGTGTTGGGCGATTCTCGGAACCACGTTAGTACGTCGCGCGGCCTCCTTTTTTTTTCATTTCTTTATCCTTCTCATCTCGCGACTTTGCTAGCTCGAGGGGAGGAGGGCTGTCCGGCCTGGCTATGGCGACGTAGGGTGGGCGGGTGCCCGACAGGCGGCGCGAGCGCGCACACGCATGCACGGGTCGGTCCGATCAATTACGGGAGTGCCATTAGACCGACAGGCAAGAGAAACGGAAACAAAGCTAAAGGGTGCGACATAAAATGAAGCGAGATAGAGAGATGCAAAAAAAGGTAAAAAAAAGATATGCCGCCCCAGTCGTGTGTGCGTGTGCGTCTGTTTATTCTCATGCGCGCCCCGCACTCGCGGCGGCAGTGTAGAAGCTGCCACAACGCACTTGGCTATGTCCTCGTTGTCCTCGCCACTGGAATCAGACTGTATGCGGCCACGCGCGCCTGTGGTTATGTATGTGTGCGTGTGCGTGTGTACGTTTGTGTGTTCGTGGGTTGACTAGTGTTCCTTCGATGGTGCTTTTTTTCCGGAGAAGTGGCCTTTTTTTCCCCAAAAAAAATTAAAAAAAAAAGAAGAGAAAGGAGACTGACAGTACGCGCGACGATAACGCGAGCAGATGCACGTGTAGTCGCGTTGTGGAGAAATAAAGATAAACAAGCCGCGAGGTGAGGACTGAAGGGCGAAACGGCGAAGGGAGAAAGGAATCACGAAAATGGAAACAGCAGGAGAAACGCACTGCTACCGGCGTGCGCGTTCATGAATAAGAGATGCGCGCACGCTTTTGCGATTGCGATTAGCGGCATCCTTTGTTGGACGTGACTCCATTTTTTTCGCTTATCCTCCCGGGCCGTTTTGACCAATCCCTTTATGCTTCGTTTCGATGTCCTCCCCCCCCCCCTTTTACTCTTTACGCTCGGGTTCAAGCGAGAGGAATGCCACGCGCCAGAAATGCGTGAATACAAAATATGAGACAGGAAGAGGGAGGGGGGGAGGTAATCGGATAAACAGCCGCCGCCGCCGAGGGTCGTTATACACCGCTCACCTTCTTTTAACGCTGGCAACCCGGCTACAGCTTGATACCTTTTAACCTGGCGGCTTTCGTGCTCCACTGTTTAGAGAAAATGTGCGTTTAGAAGGCAGCTCGATCTCTTTTCTCGAGGGGCATCTCAACGGCCACAATGCCTTGACACGTATGATGAGCTGGCTTATGTAGTAGGCTGCTAGAAAAAGGGCCCGTGCGTTGTGGCGGAGTTTCTTGTTTTTGGATGAACGATTGATCGCGTTATCCCGAATGTGCATCGTGTTATCCAGATATTCTTTTACACTTTTGCAAGACTTTGCTTACGCTGCTGCTTTCAGCTGCGGGAAAGCTTCAGCTAAGGGGGTCATTTACCGGTTGTCGAGCGATTTCTAGCTGAGTTTGAAAATTAATTATAAATTTCTGGTCGCGTGCTGCGCTATTGTGTTTGTATCATATGTTCTCATGAGCCTTGACTGCCTGTCGACAGCGTTTTCTGACCATGCTGAAAACGTGTTGCAAGGTCCCTTTAAGTCACCAAAGAGCAGGTAAAGTCTAAAAAAAGACAAGATATTTGTTTTCTCACGGCACCCAAATGTCTGCCACGTGTTTCGGTCGGGTCTGAAAAAGCCACTTCCTTATGAAGTGTTGACACACCCCGTTTCTTCAACAACCTCCCTTGCCTTTGATCTCTGTGCTTGAAAATAACTGAAGTTACTGCCGCGATAGCTTGAGTGGTAGAGAGTGGAGCATGAGCGATTCGGAACTTGAAGGTGCGGCGTTTTACGTTTGGGAAAATGCTATTTCGTTGTTTTTAAATGTTCTTAGAATTATTATTCACACGTGTGAAATTAAAGAACATAGATGAATTCCTCGACTTTTTTGTCGTTCGACCACGTGAGGCAGTAATACATCGGGAGCATAACATCAGCGGGCCTTTTTTTTCGCTTTAGTTTAGATAGCTCTGGCATTATATAGGTAATTATTGTAATTGCATTACGCAATTCCGTATATAACACAGCTGTTAAGCGGAACGTATGCACTGGTAGCGTAGGTGGCTATATATAAAAACCAGATTGTGTAGTCCGCAAACGGTACGAACGCCGGCATGGAAGGCTATTGCCGAATTTACTCTTCTGCCAGAGCCTTTTCTAGCAGCCACCAAAAGGGGACAGAGAAGGCAGCAAAAGGAAGTCAGGTTACCTTTACGCGAGCGTTCGTCCGCGCAGCTGCTAAATCTTCAGGCGCCATACGGCTCTCCAGTGATAGGACATGCATTTTGAAGGGCTATAGTGGTTGTCTTGAGGTGGAGGGCGTGCCCTTCAACTTGGTTGGGTGAGAGCATACGCAAGTATTGCATTGACGCTTCTGTATCGTTGATGAAAACAACAACAGCACCGAGCGCGAGAAGAGATGGAAAGTGGGCAGAGAGTGCCTTTTTCACTTTTAAATATTCACTCACTCTTAGTGACGAGTCAGGGCGCTACAAAGCATCGAGTTTATCAGACCACACATGTTATAGTTCTATTGGCAAAGTGGACGTGCGCACTGGGTAGGCTGGGAGTGAATAGTTAAGGAGAGGAGGGAGGAGGTGTTGATCCTGTAAGAGGAATAGGCGAGCAACTTTGACTTATAGGAAGGTGACCTCAGACGGTGCAGCGCACCTCATCGCTACTCCCTGGACTTCAGCGGCGCATGTCAATGGCAGGTCATAGATAACATCGTATTCCGCAGAATGTCGCACAGGTTGTTGGTAGGATTACGTTGCCTTTCTTACGTGCCCCATTTTTAGCTATGTGCCAAGCTACTCTACTGCACTTACCAGTGCCTTGCAAAATGAAGTGTAACGTTTTCAGCGTGGCATTCTAAAACGTTGCGATAGAGGGAAGAGGGAGGCAATAATAGCTTTACTTTGGGTGACAGAATGGCTAAAAATGATGCTGGTCGCGTGAAGCATGCCTGCAGTCTCCGTGGTCAACTGGAGTTTCATTGGGTCGCGCAGGGTTCAGATGACTAGCACGTCGAGGTTTCTAGTTTTATAGCTTATAGTTTTCTAGTTATATAGCACTTCGAGACGCATTTGGACCGTCGTTGTTTTCGCCGTGGGAACAAGGGAAATAAACGCGGACGGAAGGCAAGATGTGAAATCGGCCTCGTCCACCTAAAGTACTGCGTCCGAATCCTGGTGCTGCCGGAAACACACTGGTTCTTCTAACGAGACGATACTCGGTCTGGCTCTAGGCTATTCAAAAGGTTTCTCATCTCGAATGGGGGCACTTTATAGCCAATATTTGTTCTTTAATGTGCGCAAAAAAAAACACAAAAAAAACAGACATCCGCGCGCGCGCGAGTGCGTGTTTGTGTGTGTGTGTGTGTGTGTGTGTGTGTGTGTGTGTGCGTGCGTGTGTGTGTGTGCGTGTGTGTGCGTGTGTGTGTGTGCTACTATACGACCATTGATTAAAGATGAAAACCTCCAAAAAAAAAAGAGACCTCTAAAGAGTGACGATAGCTTCGACGAAGAAGCTTACGTTGGCCGACTTAACTAATGCAGTCGCCAGACGCCAGAAACAGGCTTTGTTCTCGAGACTGGCGGATCAACGGCAGTTGCAAAACCAGCAAAACAACCTCGCGACATTCTCGCGTGTTGCAAATACATCAATTGTGTGCAACGAGCGAATGCTTCGCTACATTGCGACACCAGTCACGACGCCGACAACGAGAAAGTAGTGCTTGCCCACTCGCACTAAGTGCTCGTGCAGTTGTGCATCGAGGTAAAGAAAGATCGAAGCAGATCGCCGTCCACAAAGTCACGCACGTGGCGCGTACGGAAGGCGACTGCATTCGTGTACGCGACACGAGATGCCGGCAGTCGATAATCACGGCTAAAAAAGGGCCCACAGGCGACGGCGATCGGCTCAGATTTTCGTGATTCTCACGGCACGACGCTTGCAGAATGTCTTGTTCCGTTTGCTGCCTCGCTATCGCTTCGTAAAAGACTATACATACTGCACCGGTAGAGAAATGCGAGATCCTCTAGGCAATATAACTGGGGTGTTACGCGCCAAGACCACGATATGATTATGAGGCACGCCGTAGTAGAGGGCTCCGGAAATTTCGACCACCTCGGGTTCTTTACCATGCATCTAAATCGAAGTATAATAATATCTATGGTTTAACGTCCCAAAACCACGATATGATTGTGAGAGACGCCGTAGGGGAGGGCTCCGGAAATTTCGACCACCTGGGGTTCTTTAACGTGCACCTAAATTTAAGTACATGGGCCTCAGACATTTTCGCCTCCATCGAAAATGCAGCCGCCGCGGCCGGGATTCGATCCCGCGACCTTCGGGTCAGCAGTCGAGCGAACTAAATCGAAGTACACGGGACTCCAGCATTTCGCCTCCACCAAAATGCGACCGTAGTGGCCGGGATAGGTGATTCAACACGCGACCTTCAGGACAGCAGCCGAGTATGTTATACCTAAAGCATCGTGAATTGGTGCTCTTTCTCTTTCCAACACACTATATCTCCTCCCCATGCAGTTTAGCATACCGGATACTGTCATCTGGTTAACCTCCCTGCCTTTCTCTTCTCTCTCTCTCTCGATCTCTCGTGAATTGGCGTATTTGCCCACTTTCGCAACCAGATCCTGCGCAGCCAATAACATCTTTGGCACACGTGCGCACGTTCAGTGCAAAAATTAAAAAACAATGATTGCAACAATTTGCTGGTCTATAAGAACAACGTTTAACCACTGTTTCAACTTTTCGCTTGATGAGCGCGTGCTTCGGATACTGAATGTTGGAGAGAGGCTTCATAGGGAAAGTAAAACTTCCGTGTCATGGTACCGATGTATGTTTTTGAAGGAAGGAATGACAGCAAAATGTTGCTTCTTGAGCACGTAGCGCCACCTAGGGCTGAAGTCCCGTACCTGGCAGCAATAATGTCTCTTGTGATCGAGAGATGGGAGAAAGCGAATAGCGTTCTTCTGTTCGAGCTGCGTAAAATCGATAAAACCTCGGCAACGTGTTCACTTTTAACCTGCATGTCTGGTTACTTTTGTTCATGGTTGCACACGCTTCAGTTTATCTCATCCCACTTATCGTAACATAAGCCCCAAACCTAAAATCCACTCCATGGGGACACAATCCGACACCTCATGGCAGCGGTGAAAACGGCTTAATATTACTGCAGGTCTTCCTCGAAAGATGGCGCCTGCATTCCAGTCTAGCTTTTGAAGAAGAAGACCGCTAGTTTTAAACCGAAATGGTTATAAAAGATAGTAAATTACAAAATACGTTGCAGTTAAGTTAAAATAAATATATTTTCTGAAGGGACTATGTCCAACGAGCGAACTAATTAAGTGACAGTAAAACATAGTGCTTAATATCTAGACGGATCATATTGCCCCAATATTGTACTGTACTGTATATTCGCGTCACGAATGCTATTCTGTGAAGTAATCTTGAGAGCACAAACATATTATTAGCGCTCAGAACCGCGAGGACAACTAAAAGAGAGCCTTTTCAGGGCTCATTAAAGAGATTGTCTTTGTCTTATTAGATATCTGTATTCAGTAAAAGCCTCAGAGCGCCAACTGTCGCAAGTGTTCTCTAAGGTGTCCACAATTACTTGTGTGAGGGGAGGGTCTCTTCCTAGACTCCATATACTTAACTTTGTATTCGCACTGGCGAGCTTATACCGGCACAGTGGAACTTCAACTGAAACTGATTGACAAGCGCTCGTCTCCACAGCTACGATCCAAGCCCCTGCTTATTCTTCTACCTCCTGCTGAAAAAAAAAATAAAATTCGACAGATCCCACGCCTTGTGGGAATCGGTTTCATGCGAAGCAGTCAGTAAGCAGTTCTATGCTTCATTTCTTGGCTTTGAGCCAAGCGTTACGAGGTGGATCGACGTGTGTTTGTAAGTGTCCACATCGCACATCGTGGACTTACCATACACGCCGACTACACTGGCGTGTAAATGGTAACTTAAGGCCGGACGTAGTATCAGCACTCACATTAAAGCACAGATGTCTGTGTTATCGAAACGAAGTGCATGCCATGGTGCGATGATGCGAATATCATATGTAAGTTTCGTTAGCATAATTCTGCGGGGTCGAGCAACTATTGAATGCGGCTTGCTGAATCACAGGTATGCAAATGTAACGTTTATTAGACTTCTATAAAAGCGGGGCGAACACTGGAACCACAACTGACGTTAATCCGGCATGACTCCAGTCTCATAGGAATGCATACGCAGTGTTTACTGTTTTTTTTATAAATTTAGATAGCCAGCACTACAACCACAATTGACGTTGCACCGACATTACGTCTGCATAAGGTCTTTTTCCAAAGCAGTTTCTAGACTTGGCGTGGCTCTGTGGTAGGATACCTGACTGCCACGCAGAATGCTTGGGTCCAATTTCTAGTGGGATCCTAATTTTTAAATGCGAAGCATTTCTTAGCGAACCTCAGGCACTTTGGCCGTTTCTATCTACGTATCTATCTATCTATCTATCTAGCCGCCTACGTCTGGGTGCTCTCCTGGTCGTCTCCATAACTTGTAATATACCAAAATTGGCATAGCAGAGGATCAGTGTATGACGAACACGATTCAGTGGTCATGACATGAATAACGCAAAGTATCTGTCGCGTACGTCATGAAACCCTTTCTCTCAGTCACGTGTGGCACATACCCGCATACCAGAGTTCACGTTATGTGGGTATGTGCCACAGGTGATAGAGAGTGTCAAACCAACACAGTAACCGCGAACACACACACACACTGACACGCAAGGAAAGTGATAATAATAATAATTGTGGGGGTTTTATGTCCCAAAACCACGGCATGATTATAGAGACGCCGTAGCGATGGGCTCCGGAAATTTTGACCATCTGGTATTCTTTAGATAGATAGATAGATAGATACGCTCAAAGTATCTAAATTCTCTAGCTCAAAATTCTAGCTCATTTCTTTCGTCTGGGCTGCCGGGGCTCGGCGTAGCATTCACGAAGACACATCCTTTACGCTTTGAAATCGTTGAAATCTCTGCTTGCGACAGGTGCGGCTTCGAGGAAACGATCAGGCCCCTTCGCTGTGACTGTCCCTGTTGTAATGTGGCGAAAAAAGACGGTCTCGACCACCGGGATAATCGCACTTGGATAGCTGACGGAGTCCTTGAAGCCTGTTTTAGACGCGGTCAGGAATTGCATCTTTAAGCCATTACCTGCAATACTTAAGGAGGTTGTACGACAGACTGTGAGAATTGCATCACGTTGTATCACGTCAGTGCACGCATTTAATCACTGTTTTTAACACTTTCTTTTCGCTTTTAAACAATATTTTTTTACTTCTCGTATTCTTTTTACTCTATACGTGGCGTTTTAAATGTTTGTGTGAGTGCGGTGCGAACGCCGGAAGGTCATCATTGCCTAAAAACTGCGTTATTTTCCTTTTAGTGTAATATGAGCTAATGAATTTGTGAGAAAAATATTTCTTGACACTTGAAGAGGGAGAAGTACATTTTTTAGAAGGTGTCCACTCTGAATGTTTTACCTGCGAATTGATTATATAAAAAAATGACAAAGCTTGCACTAAGGCACGCAAGGCTTGAAACAGCGAAACTGGGCGATTCTGAAGTCGAATCTGGTTGCTTCTAGGTTGTTGCTAGGCTTTAGCTAGGCGATGCTAGGTTGTTTCTAGGTTGATTCTCAGGGCACAGAGGTTCGAGTTAAAACCACAGACAGTCGCAAACACGACACGGATGTCCAAACTCCCGAGACAGAAACTGACGCCAAAACCGAGCGTTCGCGCCTCTCACGGATCTACGGGCACGTCGTCGTTGGAGTAGGACTTCCATCGCTTCGGTGTCTTCTCGCAGCTGCCGTTGTCTTTACCGTTTCCTAGTATTATTTTGTTGTACGTACTCGGAGTCTTCGGCTCGCCGCCGTCGCTTCGCAGCAATTTCTTGGGCTTACTGTTGCCTTCTCCATTTTTAGTGGACCAGTGGTGAGTGGTGGGATTTACCCAATTTCTGTGGTACATACCCGTTTATGATGATGTTTGTTTTCTCCCGTCGTACGTTTTACCTACAGTTTTCGCAGCTTAGCTGTTAAAGTGGGCCTAGCGTGTCCGCTAATTTGTGCGCTCGAAACAAATGTCGCACGCGCTGCCGCTACAATGTGCGAGGTGTGACGAGCGAAGCAAGAGGGGCTTTCTTGAAGGCCGCAGGGCAATGAGCTTCGTTCGGGGTAAGCGACAGTTGCAGCTTAGTAGGCATGAGGTAGTGAGGAGTGGTGCAGGAGCTAGGGCGTGCCCTTATGCGACAACCGCTGGACAACTGGAAGAACGGTCACAGGGGCGGTAATTCGGGCTTGATTGGTGATTGTAAAAGTAACAGCGCAGACGCAACGGAAGAACACAAGGAAACATACGACTGCTGCCGCATGAGACAAACGAGAAATACGGAACGGAATCTTGAGGGCTCGTTTCTTCGTTGACACAACCTTAGTGAAAACCAGCAGATGATGAAGCCACGGAAGGTGTAGCAGACATTAATTGTACTGTTTTAAGTGTATTGTAATGATTGTGATACGGATGTGAAGACAGTATTGAGGACGAAAGGACAACTTGCCGCCGGCAGGGACGGAATCGGCAACAGAAAGTTGCAGGTTCGGCCCCTGCCGGAGTCAAGTTGCCTTTTCGGCCACTATGGTTCTTCACATCGATATCACACTTACTAAATCACTATTAATTATATCACAATCATTAACACGAGAAATACAGCGCTCGTACGTCAAATTGGGTTCGCCGGTCGTGTTTGCGCTGTTCTCTACGAAGGAACAGTCGGAAGGAAGCGGTAGTTAGGAGATGGCTAATGGCCGGGTTAAGTGCTTCATCGAGCACTTAACAATTTTGCGCGGGTTTCTTGCCACTTGTTAGTACTCGAGAGCACCTCAAGTTTCCACGATGCTTACTCTGGCAAGTGTAATATAAACTCCCATTGCTAGACTTATAGACATGGTCACACTAACTGGCCCAAAACTCCGCCCCGGTAGTGTAGAGGTTATGGTGCTCGACTGCTGACCCGAAGGTCGCTGGATCGAATCCGGCCGCGGCGGCCGCGATTTCGATGGAGGCGAAAGACCTTGAAACCCGTGTAGTTAGATTTAGGTGCACGTTAAAGAACCCCAGGTGGTCGAAATTTCCGGAGCCCTCCTCTACGGCGTCCCTCATAATCATATCGTGCTTTTGGGACATTAAATCCCAGCACTTATTGTCAGTAACTGGCCCAAAGAATTATTTAATTTCAGTCTGAGTTTCTCTTTTTGTTTGCATGTACGGCGCGGGCTGCCCCCTTGCGTGGAGTTACTTGCTGAAAGTTGCGTAGGAGAAATACAACAGAAAAACAGACAATAGCGCCTTTATGAATAGGCCAGTCTTTGCAGTTATCATGACAGGCTTTACTTAAGTTAGAGTGTACTAGAACTGGGGAGTGCTCGAACGGCCGCAGCACCAATGTAAAGAAAATGAAGCTAATAAGTGAAGTTATTTTTAGTGTCACTTGTTATAGCTGTATCGGTTTTCGTTTGCTTCTTAAAAGTAGCTTCAATTGCTATATTATTGCTACAAAAAGTCACATAAAATGCGGTCTAGTTTCGAGTTTCGTATTCGCGAAAATCTCGGAGGTCATACTTTAGTTTTGTTGAATGCCATGCGGTGGCGCTGCAAATAATTACGCTCACTGTCAAGTTTCTTCTATCTCACTTCACATTTCACGTTACTTTTTGTAACAATGCGCAGCAAATGAAGCTAGTTTTAAGAAAGAAAGGAAAACCAATGCAGCTACAACAAGTGACGCTAAAAATAAAAACCCACCATCTACAGCTCCGATTCGAACCCGGGCCTTTTGAGTGGGAAGCGGTCATTCTACCACTGCACCACTTTGGTGGAGCCGCCCGCCGCTCTTAAACAACGACAAATTGCCGACTACCGATCGCAGCGCCACAAGCGGCTTGACCCTGTTCGGGCTTCACTTTTCGAAGCTCGTTCCGAGCACTTCTACCTTTCGCCCCGTGGTTTCTAACTGCCTTTCTGTAACAAAATGTTCACGTAGGTTTAATAACAATCATTACGTTAGTTTTTCTTGTTATTCATATTCTGTCAGGCAAAATACAAAAAACATGTAATTAAAAAAAGATTGGCGAAGCTTGCACTAAGCAGCGCAAGGCTTGAAGAAGCGAAATTGGACGATTCTGAAGACTAATCTGGTTGCTTCTAGGTTGTTTTCAGGCCTTAGCTAGGTGATGCATATTGTTTCTAGCTCATTGCTAGGCTTTAGCTAGGTGATGCTAGGCTGTTCCTACGTTGATTCTCGGCGCAGAGAGGTTCGAGTTAAACCACACACAGTCACAGACACGACACGGATGTCCAAACTCCAGAGACAGAACCTCGCTCTGAAACCAAGCGTTCGCACCTCTCATAGATCTACGGGCACGTCGTCGTTGGCGTAGACCTTCCATCGCTTCGGGGTCTTATCGCAGCCACAGTTGCCTTTCCCGTTACCTAGTTTTCTCTCATTGTACATACTCGGGGTCTTCGGCTCGCCGCCGTCGCTTCGCAGCTATTTTTTGTTGGGCCAACTGTCGTCTTCTTCATGTTTAGTGGACCAGTGGTGAGTAGTGGGATTTACCCAATTTCTTTGGCACATACCCGTTTATGATGATGATGATAGTTTTTGGTTCGTTGTTCAAGGAACGATTTTCTAAACAACTTCGCTGTTAAAAAGTTAACGTAACTTGATTAATGTCATGCTTAAAGATTGTTCAGACTTAGCGACTCGCGCAATCGGAAGTTTCGGCAATTGTTGATGCTCTGAAGTTCGCGTTATTAAATGCATTCATAAATATTAAAGGGGCCCTGCAACACTTTTCGAGCATGCTCAAAAAGCGCTGCCGATCGGTAGTCGAGGCTCCCGAGAACACGCGAGCCAAATATTACAGCGATGCGCACGGCCTGGAATTTACAATAAATTCTCAAAGTCAGCTGAAAATCGCTCCCTCTTCTCTCGACAAATGATGTATTAGTCCGCAAAATATGACGCGATTGTCGGCAGTTCCACCATTGGCTGATGTTATAATCACGATAACACCCTCATTATTACTTTCGTTGTTAATTTTTAGTTCAATAAGTAGATAATATGTATGTTTATATTCTGTTATCGCGTTAAAAACACCGAAACATTAATATTAGCACTTCCGGTCTCACCGACAGCTCGTCTGCTCGTAGTTGCATGGTTCCGTTTTCTTCGCCATGCGCAGTGCCGAAAACGTGAATATTTCTGTGCTTTTGACCATCGCCGGTTCCGTTGAGAGTGGCAGTCGTTCGAGTGTTGCCTCGTCAGCTGAGAACTGCATCGTCGGCACGTTCTCACGACCGACCGAGGCACGGGCGCAGCGTGTCTCCGATAACATGCTGGCGTCCGGTAATGGCGGCGCTTCGGGGTCGTCTGCCAGTGCCGTCTTACGAGGCGGTGTATCGGAGTATGGGCCGAAACCGATCTCAGCTGTCATTCGTTCCAAACGAGCGCGCAGGTTTGCTTTCATGGTTGGCAGAGCGATGAAAACACTACGGCGTTCGAGGTGCACACCCAACATTACCAAACCGACGCGCAGTTTTCAAGCACGCGCGATATCGGCTCCGCTCGACGAGAACGACGCAAGCCGACCGGAAGTGGCGGCACAGACCACGTGGTTGCGCCCAGACGTCCATGCAGACGTCAGAGAGAAAAAAATGAAAAAAGCTCCGCCGGCGCTCTTGGGCGGAGCCTCGCTCCTCTGCGCTGCCTCCCTCGACTCGCTGCCTAGCTTTCCGCGCGCTCGCAGCGTTGAGTTGAGGGAGAAAGCTGCGGAACGTGATCTCTATAATTTGGTAACACCACTTAGACTTGACGGATTCGAAAAATTTTTGCGGCATATGACTCGTGAAGAGTCATACGTCAATAATGAGACTATTCCAATATAACTAAGAAAGGTGTTGCAGGGCCCCTTTAACAGAAAAAACCCGAAAAGGACTTTGCGATCCGATAATATGTTCTACGGAAACAAATAAAAATAAAAATAATAAAATTAAAACAGGCCATACAGTGACTTATCACAAAATGTTGCCATTTTGCAGGAAAACATCTGCAAACCATTGGAAGATCGCCATCATCACCCAAACCAGGCCCGTAGCCAGGAACTTTTTTCGGGGAGGGGGGGGGGGGCACTTGCTGAAAACCTTGACTTTTTGAGAAAAACACCCAGTTTTATTTATTTTTGGTAAAAACACCTACTTCACCAAAACTTCGGGGGTGGGGGCGGCCCCTAGCCCCCCCCCCCCCCCCCCGACAACGGGCCTGACCCAAGCTTATACTTTGTTTTTATACTACAAGTGGTTGTAGTCGTGATGTTGTGGCCGACGCGGTTAGCCTGGCGTACATAACGGGGAATTGTTTGGCCTGAGAGTCTCATGGGCGCATGCTTTGATAGTAGGGGCTTGTCAGTGATTGTGTTCTTTGTCTCTTGTTCAAGCGACGTTGTCTTTGAGGCTGGTCACTGGGAGACGCGTCACAGTCCGGGAACACGGTCGCAAACGTGTGCCTCCTTTTTGTTAATCGCCACAAATCCCACGCTGCCCATGCGGCTGCAGCACCACGATTACCGTGTAGTAGGAAACGCACAGCTTCCAAAGTAATTAGCGCGCGGCGAGCTTCCCCGAACGTGCTACCTTATTTCGGAGGGCATGGTCAACAACAGTATGACGTCGTTCTCTTCCATGTCCAAAATCCGTGAGTATGTTAGAATATTGCGCGCGCGCTTACTTGTTCTTATGTAATCGGACTTCACGCACAAAAATTGTTAGCACCGCTCGGGGCGGGGCGCGCCGCAACGTTCGAGAAAATTTCCCCATGGTTCTACGCTATCCTTGCGCCGAGTGCATCACTTCTTTTTGCGGGCAAAAGTTTGCCCAATAAATCCTTACCTGCTCGGGTTCGTGTTCTTCACTGCCACTACCACGTGACAATATAGAGTCAGATTGTTCAGTGCTTCGATACATTGCAAAGAACTCATCCTTCTACCCTTTCCTTTTAATGCGCAGATTCACAGTTGCTTAAGGCGACAGCTAACCGTAAATGTAACACAGGCTGATTGACTGGTTGGTCAGACATTATGAACAGTCGAAGGTTATGAAATGGGCGGTGTTTGAATGGCCAGTATAAGCAGTCACGGCATATCTTGCCACGAACAGCCAGGCTGCCTGCGTCACGACTGCGCGCCTATATGTCTCGCCGGAAACAGCCGCTATTAAGGGCGAAGCTGTTATAGCCGGCCGTAAGATGTCCATGGTCACCAGAAATATATCATCATCATAAACGGGTATGTGCCACAGAAATTGGACAAATCCCACTACTCACCACTGCTCCACTGAAAAGGAAGAAGGCAACAGTTAGTCCAACAAATGACTGCGAAGCGACGGCGGCGCGCCATAAAAAGACAAAAAGACGAACACAGACACACAGAGAGAAAGAAAGCGATAAAAAGAAAGAAAGAAATAGAAAATGACAGAGAAAGAAAGATTGAGAGAGAAAGAAAGAAAAATAGAGAAACAGAAAAACAGATAAGGAAAGAGAAAGAACGAGAAAAAGAGAAAGAAAGGGAATAAAGGCAGATAGAAAGAAAAAAACGGAGAGCAAGACAGAAAGAGAAAGAGAGCGAGGGGGAAAGAAAGGAAAGAGAGAAAATAAAGACAGAAAGACCGAGAAAGAGAAACAGAAAAAGAAAGTAAGTCCAACCAGCTGCGCTCTTCAGCCTTGGCAACAGTAGTGCGAAGCTTCCATTTTTTTTCCTTGCTCATTGTGCTATCTAGTAACTAGGCTGGAGGTTACAGGTATTCGCACCAGGCCTGGTTATCGAAAATGAAACTCCCGCACACTTGAATTCTCGCGTGCTGTTGGGCTCTGTCGACGCGCGATCAGTGCCGGAAGAGTTTAGACTTCGCAAAACATCCTTACGCACTGTGTAAGCAGGAAAAACGAGTGCCGTCTTAAATCTGCAAATTAAAGTGTGCTAGCAGTACTACAGTAGGTCTATTCGATTTGACTACACTTCTTGAACCGCTAACGGGAGTACGATCTACGGTGCGGCACGAGGGCACGCCGTGGATACGTAGTCAGCCCCAGCGTTACTCTTGCCTCCTGCAAACCGAGCAAGAACATGCAGCCCCGTACGAGCAGTGTAGATTGTAGAGCTGCTACGTATTTGGTACTAAAACCATGTAACAAGATTGAAGGGATGCTTTTCTTTTCGTTATTGAATAAGAGCTATGGTGGTAGTACACGTTGGAGCGGAATGGAGGATGTGGATGTCATGCTTGGCGCTGAAAACAAGTTTGTTGTCGCTGTCAAGTATTAGTGTTCTTGTAACACCTGAAAGCAAACAGTCGCAAGTGAAAAAAATATGTGTGGCAGTTGGTACAGCGAAGATGCAGCGGAATTCAGACAAACAACATTGTTTTTTTTGAAAAACGAAGGCGTAGTTTTCGCTCAAACAGGCGTACATTTTTGTACAAGGAGTGGCGAACAACAAACACCGTGACGCATACAACTTTCAATAATAAAGACACACATAGAAGAATAGAAAGGTATCAAAACATTTCCACAAGGTGGGTGACTTGTATAATCTTAAGCAAGGAGATCAATAAATTACGGGACGAGTGCGTAACTTAGAACTGGTGTTCACATTTGATTTCACAGGTATGCCGAAAAAAAAACTGCAAATGTACTTAACGCATGTACGTAGTCAATAAGGATGACAAAAAATATTGGGGACATCAAGAACAGTGCGAGGTACAACACAGTATTCACGAGGAAAAAAAAATGGAATCTTAGCAATTGCATCTTCGTCATTGTAAATGCTTGCATTGCGTGCAAAAAGAGTTAACATTTGGTACTTTATAGTGAACATCAGAGCGATAAAAATATGTCTTTGGTGTAGTAACATTGATATGAAGACAAAGAAACCCTGCCACAGGATTTCTATCAATACTGAACACCATTCCCCGAGGAAGGCAGACGACTCGGTAACAAGTGTTTGGTGGATACAACACTGCCTACGAAGACGTTTACGATAAACTATTTAACTTAATCATGTGAATTGAATTAACTGCTCAAGACTAAACTTACCGGCAAAGTGAAACGAACCAAGTTCTCTTTTTTATTTATGAGCTGGAGCATTCGTTTACGATTGTCTGCCAGAACATTGTGTAACAAAACGGTTTAGGTCTAAGTGAACATCTGAGGACGTGGCAGAGTGAGATTAGGCCTGTGAGAGAATTCACGTCGGGATTTCGCTTGTCTGAATGTCGATGTCTGAATGTCGATGCTGAGTCAGTGCACAGGAATGTTTCCTCGCGAGACATTTTCTCATGCACACAGATACTGGTCAGTCATTCTCAAGCCGTCCAACCAGCAGGCTTAAAGGGCACGCCCTGCACTACAGGGAAATCTTCGGGACATCCGTATCGCCTTCACCGCATTGACTTCCTCGTTTCACAATCAACAGCCCACAGTCTAACATTGTCTGTGCTACTGGTCTGTGCAAGCAAGCTAGCATGGGCTACTTATTCCTCACTGGAAGTCACCGTACTTGCAGCTGTCCGTCACTAATAGTTACCACGTTCCACTCGGCATCACATTCACACCCGCTCCGTGGCGCTGTGTTCGGCAGCATGAAACTAAGGTTTCACGTGGTCAGGTTGCACTTTCGATCCTGGAGCTCGCGCAGTCTGGTGAGTTGACGATGGCGTCGCCCGGTGAAGCGTCGCACGAATGACCGGGAGTCGACGACCAACTTGGACTCCTTGGCGGCGTAGTTGCGCTGCTCGTGCGCCATGATCACGTACTCTCGTCCCACGCGCAGCCTGGGGCACGCGCAGCGGCTGTCTCGCGCCCACAGGTACTCGCGCTGCTGCAGGTCCAACAGGTTGCGGTAGGACTCGGACACGGCCACGTCATAGCGCAGATAGCCGTCCACGAAGTCCGCTGACAACACGGTGGCTTGGATTACTGCAGGGAAAACAATATTGGAGGCGACAGTGATCCTCGACATAGGTTTCTTGCAGTGGCACTCGCACGTCAGCGTTCGTGTTCACTGGTGTATTCCTTTTGTTATGTGTTTTTTTGTTAAATGTGTTTAGTCGCACTGCGGAAGCGGATATCAGAAGCCACGTGAAAGAAAGCGCGTGGTTGAGATTTTCTACGCCAGGTGCCGCAACCATCACAGCTGCTCGCAAGAGGAGCATCTGCTCTTTTTGTGAACTTATTCAATTAATATTCGTTAACTATCCTGGCCAATATCTTAAGTAAATTTATGCTGCGATATCATATGCATCCAGTGTAACTAAACTTCAACCAGAGCTATCGATTTCGTACCAGTTTTATTTTTTAAACACACGTTTTCTAATGATTTGGAAAACCGGAAGTAAGTGCTCGACCGGAAGTGCTTGGAATAGTAAGAAGAGGCACTCGTTCCTAGTTTTACTAACATATTTAGGCCAACTAACCAAGCGAATTAGAGAGGTCGAGACATCAAATCGATTCGGAGAAGTTGACTACATGTTGAGCATATCTTGTGGTCCTCCATCAAGCCGAGTCTGCACAAAGTGCGATGTGTGTGCTCAATACACTGACTGTAGTACTGGCTTTCGAAAAGTTGAGGAATGCTGCGAAATCCACAAACCACGATAATTTTGTGCCAAGAAAAAGCAGATGCGCATCAGCCTCATTCGGTGGAAGTACAGAAGACCAAGCAGAACCTTTGGACACTATCTATCGGATGAGCGCACATTCCGCGCGTTTTCTTCGTACTGCGCGCGTGTGTGTGTGTTTCGCATTGTGACTTACTGATGGTTTTTCCCTCTATTCCTTTCTTTTCCCACGCTTACCTTTCCCAGTGCAGTGTAGCGAACCAGATACTGCGATGTGGTTGCACTCCCATCCTGTTCCTTATTCTCTCCCCATTTTCGAGCGTTAGTACCTTAGAAGGCGAACATTTTAGCAAAAAGAACTTGAGAAAGTTCTTGAGAAAAAGAAAAAAGACAGTGGACACTGACTAGATAAGCGCTTGTGATGAACAGCTATGTGTTGCTGTATACGGAATGATGTGTTAGTTCATATACACTGTGGGCAGAACTAGAAATGTGTGCGTGTGAACTTTTTATTGCAATGCGAGCTTCTCCAAGCGAGCTGTACATTAAAGAGATGTCGTTGGAGCCTAGGTATCGACAAAGGAACTTGACGCACCCCTCGAAACGTTGGCTCCAATGACACACACCTTTTTCGTCCACATTCGATCGCCTTCTCCGTACTTCGATATTGTTTGGTTATTTGAGAACAGGCGTGGTTGAAAAATTACTCAACGGTGGCATGCTTATGGCCGCAGATGAAGGAAGATCTCGAGGCTGTTGTCCTCCGTAATGTGATCTACGGCCACAGCAAGCTGGCTGCCGACGACATGGCCAGCGTTAAGGTCAGTCTGACCTATCTAAGTATTCGCTAGTGCATTAGGACTGGCAGATAATGTCTGACAGCACATTTCTATTTTCACCGGATTGGGCCAACCGAATCGATCAAACTGTTTGACAGGTCAAGAAGCGCGAAAAACAGTGACAGACATCGGATAACTTTCACAGCGACTCTAAGATGGCCTCATTTCGAGCAACAGACCTTCAACACTTGATGGTTCGATGTGAGGCTTGATGTCTGCCTCTTATAGTTTTCTGGGCAAACCAGAACCAATGTCACGCAACCGCGCGCTCAGTTTGGTACACGTTCGTCACACTTCTGCATCGACTGAAATGGGTTTGGTTCGTGACTGGTTTAACAAGCGTGGCAAGCACTACAAGTTGATAGTAGCTGGCTTGGCGCATAGCTTAGCGACTTACGGAATGGTTTGGCAGCTCAATAAAACACGCTTCTTACCCATACGGCACATGGTATTGATTAGAATTGTGGCGCATAAAAAGAACAATGGCGAGACGACTGACAAAAACAACTCTCTTGCTTTCTTTGACGACGTGTAGGAAAATGTAGGTCCATGCATACGCAGATGTATCGAAATCTGTCAAGAGGCGATGAAGGTTTCGTTTCGAAACGGCAGCAAGAAAGCATTGTGCCATCAAAACTTCAGTTTTGACGATGCGTAAGGCCAGGTGCCAAGTGAGAAAAATTGCGTCTCTCCTGAACTTTTACAAAAATACGCGAATGGATTGCAGAGAAGCGTAACTGTGGCAGTTTAAAAAATGAGTTGTGTCAAAAAGAATCTATTGGAGCAGCAACGGCAAGAAAATAACTGGCTGTGACCATATGACAAAAAAAAAGAAAACATATACGCAAGTTTCATCAATTGAAACTTAGTACAAAGGTCGGACATATCAGCAGCGCTGATCTAAGCACTTTTAATAGTACCAGTTAATCTGCTTACATCGTACTTGAATAGTAAGGTAATTTCGCTACAAATTACGTAGTGCACACGAACCTAGTTGCCAAATTTATAAATAAGAGCAGTTAGGGGTTCATTGCTGAAACTTTATACAGTGAAAACACAAATAGAGTCTCAAACATGCTATAATAATCAATAGTTTTATTTTTAACAATGTCAACATCGTTGCATGTGAGGTCTATTTCTTTTGCAGTCTGTGTAAAATGTTTTCAATTTCGAATACTGTGCGATCAATAGCGGATTGTGGAAATGGTGTTAAATAATATTTTGAGGTTGTTACATGGGAAACTTACGATATTACTGTGAAGCACGCCACAGTGGGGAGCACCGCATTAATTTTGACCTCATGGGGTTTCCAAACATGTACAGTAAGCATACAGGCGTGTTTACATACGTCGCACTTACCACATACCTTGTAAAGTGGTAAGTGCGACGAGGCTGATTTGACAGACATTTAAACATGCACCGAAAGCAATCACTATGGCATGCCGTGTTAATTGACTTGTTAGCATTCAAATGCAACAATAGGCGCACAAGAAAACGCCATCGATATTACTTCGTACTGCATGCAGACTAAAACTCACCAACGTCGCTCTTGCAAAAATGGCGCAACTGGTTTCTCGGACGATGGCACAGCGGACACTTTCCTGCAAAGAACAAGCGTTGCACCATTACTCAATATCAGTTAATTTTCGAATATGTTACAGACTCATATGACCCGTGATTTCGTTCTTCACGTTTCAGTTATAGAGCAGCACCCTCTAGTAATGTCAAACGAAGCTGTAGTGAAGTTTCAAAACGAAACGCGATGTGCACCGTCGTGCTTATTTTGATTCCATGCACTCTGTTTACGCATCGCGCAGGACAATTTTCTTTTTGTCTCGTTAACCACTTATACACACTCCGTTCATAAGTTACGCTAAAACGGTAAAATAAATCAGGCGAATTCATATTATATAAAACGTCGAATCGTTAGTGTCACTTCTACAGAGGTGATGTTCGATGCTTGCCGAGGTGAGTCTAGGGACGACGGGAGCGCCACGAAAGTAGCACTCAAGCTGTTTATTATTCATATCGTCAGCGTCGTCGTTATTACTAAAATGCTTGCAATCGTTTGAATATGCGGCACAGAGGTGTGCTCATTGGTAGCGATATTGGTATCCGCGTTCGCTTGGAATCTACAAAAAACAATATCGTGCGATGCAAGCCACCAGTACGGACCGCTGCACCAAATAGAGCCGTCGTGTAGCTTTTATATGCCACAAGGACTAACCAGACGAGATGAAACATGCATTCACTGACGGACTCGACGTTGCCTATGCAAACTACTTTAAGCGCAAGATTAACTAGCCGGACTCTCCAACGTGCACCACATGTAACAGTTGGGATGATTTAAAACACGTCCTGCGCGACTGTTCCCGTGACGGCAGAATCTGAAGGCAGCACTTCAATTGGAACGCGGCTTCAGCTTAGACTACGGCACCTTCTCGGCCTGCGGCAAAGTAGCATTTGGGCGATGCGCAGTACGAAAGCGCTGTTGGTATTTTTGAGGACTACTCGCGAAACTTTATGAATGACTCTTTTGCGTATATATGTGTATTTGTGACACTACGTACTATTCGTGCGTATATGCGGTCACTATATATTTTGCTTAACCTTGCGCTTAAAGTAGTTTGCTATATATTTTGCTTAATATTGCGCTTAAAGTAGTTTGCATAAGCAACGTCGAGTCTGTCAGTGAATATCATAGTTACCATCTGATACCTGTAGTAGCAAGCCAGACGATAAACCAGGCTAACATCTTCGGGAATGCCATTAAAACTGCTATCTCTCTCTATAATTGGCACTGCATTGTTGGTCAATCTTCTGTGATTAGAAGTAGAGGATGTAAAGGATGCCTAGGTCAGTTGACAGAATCATTGCGGCTGTTTCAGCTGCTGGTATAGCCTTTTGTCTCTGACAAACAATAACATGCTGTTCTACTTGAAATCACGATCGAGATAAAAAGGATCGAGAAGTTGGAGACACAAGCGAGATACGCAGTGTGACCACGACACTTACGTTTCTTTCTCTTTTCCTTGCTCTGTTTGTACCATATTTCTGAAAGGAAAAAAAAATGAGGCTGGTTAGTTCGTAAAGGAATGAAAAACGCGATAAATTTCTGTAATGAAAAAAAAAGAGGCATAGCGAGCCAAGTTTGAGAAAAGCAGCGACGAATGCCCTATTCGAGAAAGAAAATTTAGACTACACTGTGCTTCTGCGAAAGCAGAAAACATTTTGCGCATGTCGACTCGATTTCTGTAGAGTCGAAATGGGCTATGATTTCCTGGATACCATAATTTTCCTTTTCTTACGCTCGGTGCTAAAGGAGAAATCTGATGGTGATACATTGACCTTATTTTCACTTTCTTCTGAAGTGTAAGGCAACCAACCGACCATGACCTTGATATAGTGAAGCCGCGTACGGAGTGGAGAATTCTACGCGTTTTTAACGCGAAACGTTCTATGGCAAATAAAATGAAGTTTTAGAAACAGTTTTCTACTTCTCCTAAAGCCCATTCTAGTTAAGATTAGGAAAAAAACACCGGGAAGTAAATTTGAATACAAAATCTATTTATAAACCTAATGAAAATGTGAACTGCGAGAGTAATTGAATAAATGTCTATTAGGAAGCCGTTACGGAGAAGCGAGGAAAGATTCATCAACGGCCATTACAAGATGATGAGGGTGTCAACGTGGGCTTGTCGGTATTGCATTCTACTTTATGGTGACGTAGGCTAAAGGCAGGGATAACAGAAAAGGCACACTCGACACAGCGCAGCGCTGTGTTGTGTCGAGTGTGCTTTTTTTTTTGCTGTTGGTTTAGTTACCATGAAGTAGAAAGGTCTATTAGCACCGGCTAACGTTGACTGAACGTCGGCTGTCCACTCTGATAACAAGTCAATAAAATTAATCCTATCAATAAATTCTGAGCACACTACGACCACCCACCCTAGGAAATTTTCCGTAATTTCTTACCATAGTTGCTATTTACCACAATATTTCAGCAGCTTAATGTGAGATAATTTGTTGTCACAATGCGCGAAGAACGTGTAAGTTCAACGTGATTAAATAATTTATCAGCGGGTAAAAAGTTTCTTGCGAACTGGCACTGCGGATTTTTGTCAGTCACATTGCTGCGCCTGACGTTCTTTTTATTTTATCCTCCCCGCTATCTTATTTTATCCCCTTTCATTGAAGGGCTGTTGAAGCGCATTGAAGATGAGTAAAATTTAGCTTAAAATTTCACGTATCTTCAAACTCAGCGCTCGCAGCTGCCGACCGTTGTTCTAAATGCTGCAAAAGAGTTCCTGTTCGTTAGCTCTTTTAAAATATATCAAGACAAGGTGTGCAATGAGAATAGCTTGTGGTTATATCAAAGGATTGTTGATAAGTAAGCACGGAACAGGAGAAGGTGATAAAAAAAAGAGGAGGGAGGGAGGCGAACTTACTCCCTGCTTTATGCCTGATTGTCGGAATAGGCGAGACATCGTCTGTGCTGGTAGTGCTCGTCGCTTCATCTGTGACGAACGGAATGGCGTTGTCTTCGAGTGGCCCCTCATGGACCCGAGCCCTCCGGAAATGGTGTTCCGTTGCAGGAGGCTCCGTCGTATCTGCGGGTCTCTGAATCAGATAACTCGGAGGGTCCACCACACTGCTCCGCAGCACATTGTCTTCCTTTGGAACCCAGTACTGATACCGAACGCTGGAATTTGCCTTCTTAACCATGTATACCTGCAAGGTAACGAGGAAAGAGAACCTTGGTGTGAGACACGATGAGATAGGTGTCAGTGCTACAGAACGGCAGAGGTCTTCATCCAACAAGCCTATAAAATATCAGTAAACTGAAACACCCTAGGGAAAAGTAAATACAATCATTTCTGGAGTTTTACGTGCCATAACCACGATATGACTGAGGCACGCCGTATTAGAAGGATCCAGGTAATCTTGACTACCTGGAATTTCTTAACGTGCACTAGCATCGCACAGTACGCGGGCCTCTAGCACTTTGACTACTGAAGGCTTGCAAATACTGGACATAGAACATCCAGTACCTGTTGCACGGACTGAGCGTATGGTGATTTCAGCTTGCCGACGAACACGCAAGAAGCACATTTCAATACGTACGATGCTCACCCGAAACAAAAGCAGCTGTGTAACAGTATTCGCCATTTATGTAATGAAAAAAAAAAAACCTCTATTCTGTGACATTAAACAAATAAAATGCCATATAGCCTCTAGCTTTGTTAACTCTGCCAAAAATAAACTAATATTTCGCTGTTTCCTGTTCCGCCGAGCCTATAAATTACGAGTAGAAGTAAGCGCGTTGCAAGAAATACTTAGGTGAGCCAACGACGCGAAGCGAGCGCTTGTTGGGGAGAGACTGTTAATGTTCTCGTTTTCCGTGTGCCGAGAGATGGCGCGCCGGCACTGAGGACCGTGGCGGGCTGCTGGCAAATTCCACAAAGCACCTCCGGCACGTGGGCGACGGTTTCCAAATCTGAAAAGCCGAGTTATCGCGCGATATCGACCACCCGACACGTCGCGTGAAAGGCCCGTTTCGTCGCTCAATAGCGTCGCTCGTCGCTGTGCAGTGCAGTTTCCGCGCATATGGGGTTTTGCCTTCACAGTCCACGTGCTACGTTAGCCGTGCAGTGCAGGCACCTTTTCTTGTTGCTGCCATTGCTTTTTGAGCTCGTTCTTGAAAATGTCATGGTGGTCAAGTGTTTTTGTGCTGCGGAAGAATAGGCAAGTGCTTTGTGCCCTTTTGCAAAAGTGGCTAATAATCTTGCAAAGAAAAGTACGCGCTTTTCACGCGGCCAGCTAACAACGTGATAAGATAACGTGATAAGAGGGTGCTATTTCCTCTATTGAACACTTCAGGCACCGTTGCATTCGTCATATTCGCTATATGCACGCTGGTTCACAGGAAGAGCTTTAACAGTAGGCGCAGGCTGCGGCCGCTGTGCACACGGTGACGTTGCGTTCGTTTGCACGGGTCGTAGAGTGCCTCGATGCGCGCGGTTGTCAAGGCAGCCTACCAGGTCGAAGTTGGTAGCGCCATCTCTCTGGCTTCTTGTGAAGCAGAACATTGTCTCGCAACGGGTAGTCTTGGCGTTCGCTCACCTAAAGTATTTCTTCCACCTGCGGAAGTAAGCGAAGCGCAAAGAGACACGCGCACTTCACAACAACGCTCGTTCAGACGGCAGGTAAAACTGCCACGCCATGTGAAACGAATGGGCGTTGCCCACTTTGCTTACCGCGAGCGTGACCGCCTTCAATGTGGGGCCGACGGCTGTGAGGGCTTCGCTGCCGTTCTCGGCCATCTCGTGAGTGAAGCTCGTACCTCCGGCAAGAATGGTCGAAGTGCCGCCGTCCAGCTTTCGCGATTCCCAGTGAATCGTCTTATTACTGATGCCTTTGTTTGGCGCGATCGAACGGCTGGGCCAGTGGTCCCACAGAGCTGCAACACGGACCACACCGCCCAGGAACAGAGACATCGATTCAGGTGTCGTTTACGCGCTAGTGTCTATACACACGCATAGGAAAACAACGACAGTAAGGCAAGAACGCGGGCTGGAAGTACGTACTGAGTACGTTGTGGCTGTCATCCTCCACACGGATGTTGGTGGCGCCACGTGGAATGATAGTCACGGCCATGTACTTGTACAGTTCTCCTAAAATGAAAGGAGAAATAGGAGTTGTCTTTCAGCATATTCAGGCTTTTGCACTTTTTACTGATAAACAAAATACGCCAGGACGTGCTCAGATTCATATACATACATACATACATACATACATACATACATACATACATACATACATACATACATACATACATACATACATACATACATACATACATACATACATACATACATACAAACTCTAGAGAAAGGTACAATTAGATATTACCAAGATACTTCGACTTCAACGTCACTCACTTTACAATCTGCTGTCTGCCAAAAGAGCCCTGGGTCACCAACTAACGCCTGAGCAGCGCAGGCTTGATTTCACTTGATTTCACTATAACCTTCCATAATTCTCAGGCCACACAGACCACTGGAAAGTGCTTTGCGCGGGTCTGATCTTAAATGTCATGATGCATCGCTATGTAGTCTGAGTAATTATCACGTCATCTTTCAACACCTTAATTCATCATCTTAATTAACGTCATTAATTTAATAAGGTGATCATTTTTCGCACCATCCATCTGAAGTAAGGGATAGTGACTGGTTGTTGATAATTCGCACCCAAAAACAGTGTTGACAACAGGAAAAGTGCGCTTCTCCTGCCAATTGATCTTATTTAGGCGAAGTCAACTTTACAGACGTTTTCCGTTGAGTTTTTACGCGTGAAAGTCGCAAGACCGTTGCAGTTACTATAAACAAAAGAACGCCATAAAAAAAACAGAAAAGCTTTTTTCCGCAGTTCCAACTCCACATGTACTACAGTTCGATGTGCGATGTGCATCAAATGCACAGAATGTGACAGCGACAAGGAAGCATTCAATGACCTTTACGATCCACGAATAAATATCTGGGAAAGATATCTACCGAGTATTCGCAAAAAGTACTAAACCGAACAGTACCGTGCATCGATGCATGCCTTTCGCGACGTATGTCGGGCTACCTGTGATTAAACTCACCTTGCGTAGAAGACATCTGCTGCACTTGGACGCATGAAAGATTTCTGCCTCCGCAAACACCACACTCGTCCATACGTACACCTGATTCTATGATTCCATCGCATCCGACATCCTGCGAAGGCGCATATTGTTAGGAGATTGAATTATTCGCCTATTCCCAGCAGTACATCGTTACATCAGTGACACGAAAACGGCAATGGTTTCTACTTCAAATTTCTGTAAAACGCGGTGGACCGAGGAGCAGAAACCTATTAGGAAGCTCTATTTGTAGTTAAAGAATACAATAGCGTGAGGATTGTTACTTGAATGTAGCGGCCGTGCAAGTTCGCATATGCGCGGTGAAACGATACATTCAACGTAAAAATGGGTAATACTATTGCATACTAAGGAACGACCACCACAACACTGAAAATTCTTGTTTCTTGAAATACTTCAGCCTGCTCTACTTCAGATGAAACAGCAAGTATTTGCTCATTAAAATCAAATCTTCACCCGTCATTACCACTGAGCCGTAAGATCGCTAACACCACTGTTCATAGAATTGCATTGCACTGTCGGAAATAATAGCGTGAAATAAACTGACCGCAACTATGAAACTGAAGGCTGGCGCATTGCAAGGTATTCCTCGGTGACTATTAGGTAAGTTCGAAGGAACCATTTTCATGCGTATACTGTAAATAAAAATTATAACCCCAGGTCTTGTGAATTGGAGTCATTAGCTAATACTGACTAACGAGCTTTTGGGCCTCGCTAGATCATCTTGTTTCCTTCATCGCTTATCTGTTTAGCGTTTGCAGTCCTGAAGGTATGGTAAACAAAAGGTAATTCGCATATTCTTAGCGAAAACCATGTACCTGCTTATTGGCTGCGTACACAATCTTCAGTGGATTTCAAAATCTGTCTGCTAGAGCAATAGTGCAACGGTTCTATCTACTGTAAAATTTACTGAAATCAGAGTTAGAATGTTAAACACGCCACCAAATCATACAGCTCATTTGAGAGGGGCGCCTGTTTGTTGATAACAAAAACAGACTGCCGACTGCGCTTTTTTTGTGATCCAGAAGCTTCTTCGCGCAACCTTTTTTGCAAGACAGTACATCACATTGCCACAAGTGCTCTTTTTAAATGCGAAGCATTTCTTAGCGAACCTCAGGCACTTTGGGCGTTTCTATCTATCTATCTATCTATCTATCTATCTATCTATCTATCTATCTATCTATCTATCTATCTATCTATCTATCTATCTATCTATCTATCTATCTATCTATATCTATATCTATATCTATATCTATCTATCTATCTATCTATCTATCTATCTATCTATCTATCTAGCCGCCTACGTCTGGGCGCTCTCCCGGTCGCCTCCATAGGTTGTAATATACCAAAATTTGCATAGCATAGGATGAGTGTATGACGAACACGATTCGCTGGTGATGACATGAATAACGCAAAGTACCTGTCGCGTACATCATGAAACCCTTTCCCTCAGTCACGTGTGGCACATACCTGCATACCAGAGTTCATGTTATGCGGGTATGTGCCACAGGTAATAATAGAGTTTCAATCAACGCAGTAACCGGGAACATACACATTTACACGGAACGAAAGCGATAATAATAATTGGTGGGGTGTACGCCCCAAAACCACGATATGATTATGAGAGACGCCGTAGTGATGATATCCGGAAATTTTGATCATCTGGTATTCTTTAACGTGCACTGACATCGCACAGTACACGGGCCTCTAGCATTTCGCCTCCATCAAAATACGACGGCCGCGGCCGGGATCGAACCCGCGACCTTCAGGTCAGCAGCCGAGCACCGTAACCACTACACCACAGCGGCCGACGCAAGCAAAGTTGGGCAGCTGAAGGCAGAGCACCCCTGAAAAACTGGGGTCAATGCTTCCTACAATAACTCTGCCGACAGGACCATGTCCCTCCTGACTACCGGTGACCTCAGCGCTGATTTATCAAAACCCAGCAACGCCTGCTTCTTCGGCGGCCATGAAAGACGGCTTGGATGGGGACAGGGCATCACAAGACCTCGATGCCACGTCCAAGACAGGAGGTATATCATAGATCACTTCTTCGTAAAAGCCACCCGCGGTTTCCACCAGCTGTACTATACCTCGCACTTCACTACACTTAGACCGTTCGTCACGAATGGTCTAAGTGTAGTGAAGTGCGATCACGAACGGATACAAGTCCTGTCCAGCTGCTGGTGCTCACTGATCACGGCGATGATGGCCTTATTGAAGAAATGCCAAGAACCCCTTCCACACATGCACACGGGTTCGTGAAACGTGCGTGCGTTCTCCGTCATAACGGATAAGTTAGGCATAACAACTGTAACGCAACTAAACAACTGCAACTGTGACTAACGTACGAGCAGTGCGCCTGTCCGTGCCACTCGGCTGTGTATATGTGCAGGGACACTTTTCTGAATAAAACTCAGTTGCGAGTAGCACATGTCCTGTGCATCTTTGTTCCTTCACTGTGCTATTCGAATTTGCGCTATCCAGTATTGAAGAATATAAGCACTACATATCAGCTTGCTGCGTCTCGTGTCGGTAACGCCTATATTTCTGTTGGTATCGTTAAGTAACTGCCAACAGCTAGTTATATAACACATGTGCGACCCTTCAAGATATGCATGTGCATATACCATTTGCACATCTCTCTAGCGTTATTCCGTGACGTTTCGCTCAATGTGATAAATTGCGACAGTCACCTTCCTGCGCATGCTTCGCATAACAACGATTCCTACGGTACGTGGGATCTGGCGAATTTTTTTCTTCTTTTTTTGTTACCGCCTCATTACTCGTGTAACTACTGCCTTGTGCAAACCGCGCCCGAATGACTGGGAACCGTCCAGATTATTTTAGAACCTTCCGATGAGATTACGCGCGCAACGCCAACATTAGACTTTATTCTGGAACTTACGCGGCCGGTAGTGATAACGCTGTAATCTTCGATGGCACATGTATAAATGCCGACGCGCTTTACTGCTTGGCAGATTGCTCAATGGCCGACGACTGTTCGTGTCGCTATCAGTGCGCGGCGTCTATCGCTTGTAATTTGAGCTTTCATTTTCAGAGTACAAATTTGCCCAAATAAAGAGCTCCGTATTTCCCAATCTTATTCTAGTCTTCTTCACCGTCACAACCTCGCGATAACATTAAAATTACTTTAACAGCTACGCGCGTACAATCTCAAATTCGCTATAGAATTACAGTTCACTATAATAAATAGGTCCCATTTTCTCGCCTTTAGTGGAAAAGAAGAGGCCAAAAAGTTGAGCTTGATTAATTGCGAACACTCAGACAACGCGTTTTCTTCTACGTAATACAATTAGAAAAAAAAGATGTAGTTGAGCTGCAGTTATCGTTCAAAACACGTCTAGCCAGTCAAGTGTTTATTGATCAGTCCAGTTCGGTCTTGTCCTGCTGTACACCCAACACGCTTTTGCGGGTACGTGCCGCTTTTGATGACTGCCACGGTCATCGGGTTCTCGATGCAAGCTGTAAGCGCTTGCATCGAGAACCCGAGGACGCTAGCTTAGTTAGCGGTAAGAGCGACGGGATGTGGTTTTCTAATCTGAAATATCTGGCAGCCTTCGAAGTTCAGCAAGATTTAGAGATAAGAAGGGAACCTGCAACGTTGTCAAGATTGGTTATGTTTTTCAAGATTAGAAAGCAGTCTAGGACAGAACGGTGGGTGAGTTGGAATCGATGCATACTTGAAGAAACTGCGCGAAAACGACGGAGACAGAGAAAACAGGACACAGGACGAGCTCTAACGCCTGAAATTTATTGACCAAAGCAGAACACACGAAAAAAAAATCCAACACCGTGTGTGCGCAGTATTCTATGGGTCACGTGGAAAAAAATGGATAAGCATGCGTACCTCGCAATCCAGCAAACAAATGGCAGGTACTGATACGGAATCGTCACACATTTTGTTTAAGGCTTCCGAGAGTTCTCGAGGTCTTTTATGTTCGGGCTTCAAGGTAATGACAGTGTTATTAAAAAAAAAAGATTACAACCACATGACCAGCATTTTGCTGAAAGATGCGAGTTCAGCGCTCCCTTAAGGTGTTTTCGAGCTGGCAAAGCCGGTCATTAATGCAGTTACCCGACTGTCCTGTAGACAACGCTCATCCTGTGTCCATTTTCTGTTTGTCTCCTTCGTTTTCGCGCTGGCTTTTTAGGTATGCAGTTTTTAATTACTAAGTAATATTAGCATTGTCAGAAGATTATATAAATTATTACACTTTTCTAGCCTTAATTAGCTACAGCATAGTCTTATAATGCATAGCTTTTATTGGGCTTTGGCATTTGAGCGTGCCTAGAGCTTCGACTGCCGATTTCACTATTTAATAATAATATCTGGGGTTTAACGTCCCAAAACCACGATATGATTATGAGAGACGCCGTAGTGGAGGGCTTCGGAAATTTCGACCACCTGGGGTTCTTTAAGTGCACCTAAATCTAAATACACGGGCCTCAAATATTTTCGCCTCAATCGAAAATGCAGCCACCGCGGCCGGGATTCGATCCCGCGACCTTCGGGTCAGCAGCCGAGCGCCATAACCACTAGACCACCGTGGCGGGTGATTTCACTATTTATCCACCTTGAATTGAAGGCTGCCTATACATACGACATATGATGCTCTTGAGCATGCAATATGGTCGCGCTAGCTCTTGCTCGACATAACGCATAAGAACGTTCAATAAATGAAGGAACGATTGTTAGCTGGTTATGCATTCCTAATGCTCACCTTACACCTCCCGTTGACGCATATCTTGGAATGGCCGCATGACGTGCCGTCCGCCATCTTTCCGAAACTGAAGATCATTGTAGAATCTTGGGATCTACACCTCAGTTCACACGGATTTCGTTCTGGAAATATTAAAAACAAAGCATGTGAAAACAGTGCTTGTCCTCGTTTTGGTCTTATCAGAAACGGGAGCTTTTTTCCAGCATTAGAAACATTTACAAGTCTGTTAAGAACTCAGAACTTGGAGAGTTCGCACCCCACGCTTCGTCAATGTATTGTATGGCTAGGGGCAATTGCATATCATAATAAGATGCCCGAACCAATCATATCTCAACAGGAAAAGCGCTGTAAAAGATTCGTTCGAAAAAAAATGCAGGCGTACCTAAACAAGGGGCGATTGCTTCCCCAAAGATTTAAAAGCTACGAATTTTTGTCTTTGTATTTTCCATCCATTCTGCATAAGCATAATTCTTACGTTGCAGAACACACATTTGGCGTAATCATACAAGGAGCGAAATTCTTGCGATGAAACGGAATAAAGCTTTCGCGGATAATTCCAAACACTTGTAGCGCCTTGTGCAACTGTGTTTGTTCATATTCTGTAGGTTCCTGCATTCATGTACAAAGCATTTGTGTTTGTGCTGCCCGATTTCATTCTTTTTTTTTAAGCACGCTATGATTTATTTTTTCCCAAGCGAAGAGAAGTAGCCAGTGCTAAGAAAAACTAAAGGCGCCAAGCTGTGCAGTTATATCGTTTACGTCTCAGAAGAAGGCTGTGCAGCCGCTAATGCGCTTTCTGCGTTCAACCGGGCTATCAGAACGGCTGTGATAGGACGTCCTGCATGTGTGGGCATGTGTGCATGTTTTGTTGTTTTTATTTTATCTCTCTCTCTGTCCTCTTTCAGACCCCTATATCCCCACCCCTGTGCAGGGTAGCAAACCGGTCGCTCGCACCAGGTTAACCTCCCTGCCTCCTTTTCATCTATTTCTCTCTCCTCTCTCTCGTGTTAACATCTAAAAAAATCCTCACGTATACAATAATTAGTACATCTGCAATAATAAGCGGGGGTATGTACGAACGTCGACGCCGAACGTTATTTCTAACTAGAAATAGGAAGAGAAAATTTCGGAGCTGCTGAGGACATCTGGTGCCAACAGAAAGCGTAATGATAGGCTAACACACATGAACACTCCTTACTTTGCGTGTGACGTTCTTCTGCATACCACTTTGCAACTCGACGTCCGTTCCCCATGGATCGGTTGTTGAAGGCCGAGCACTGGACGTCGGTGAAGTCTTCGCTGCCAGGAGGACATTTCTGAAATGCATGAAGATTTTCTGACGAGTTCAGAACAAATTCAAGCCTGCATAAACACCGTACGCGATACGACGTATTTGGCACCGCAATTAGTTGACAATGTGAAACCTTAGCTACAAAATTTCAGGCTAGCTATAAAATAAGATGCATAAATACTGGAAAAAAAGCCGGGAGAATAACTTTATAATGGCATGCATATATTTAACAACGCACCTCCGTGTTGCAGAGTCTGTGCTCCCATAACGTCCCGGAACAGTTAGAGAACTGAGAATTCGTCGCTGTGAGTGAGCTCCTACAAAGAAACGCAGGTAGTAATTATGGCATTGAAAACAGTGCACGAAAGAGATAGCATAATTTGCTGAGCTGGTATCCTTGTGCAGCTTTAGCGCAACTCAGTACGAGTTCCTTGCTTATGTCCCTTTTCTTCATGCTCGTACTGAATTGCGCGAAAGGTATACAAGAATATGATGGACCAACTCGCCCAATCAGCCACACTTGTTCAGCTGAGACATAGACAGAGTATTAGAAATTTTCAGACAGGCGTGATAATAGCAATACAGAATGTGGCAAAAATCTGGCGCACTGCTCACTGAAAACGAATTCCGTCGTGTAGTTTGGGCGCAATGTGGGCACGCCGATGTTTCATCCTAAACTTTTACGAACGTTTTGAAGTAGTGGGACATTATTCCAGTAAGATATGGCACGATCGATTGCGCAGTATGGGCATAGACAATATAGCAAAGCGAATGATGAAAGGTTAAGTTTCTCAAATTTTATCTGAGAATGAGTAACTACTCGCATCATAAGCATGCCACTAATCTTAAGGTCATTAGCGCGAGATATTCCCCGTGCAAGAAAATACGTCACCTTTGGGCGACGCCTCTTTGTCAACTGCTTATCTAATGATAACTGCTTATCTCTTCTCGGTAAAAGATACACATCTTTAGATTTCTGAGCCTTGGTTCTTCGACACTGTAATATGCCTTTGCTTGCGTGCAGTGATTTCCTTTTGATGATAATGATCACAGTAATACCCCGCCCGTCTTATAACGAGCAATTTTTACGTAAGCCAGCGTTGGACAGTTTGCGAATTTATCCTCCGTTTTCTACTATACAAATAAACACAGAAGAGTGTTCGCTTCCATTCTGGATTAATTGTGGTGTTGCGTCATCTCGCTGCATTACCTCGCGATACAAGGCCGGGCACGGGTCGTTACGCCACCGCCGCATGTTCTACTGCAGGGCGACCAGAAGTTCCAGTCGGACCACGCTTGATGAGACGAAGAAGAGGGGCTCGTTCTGGCTCTGCACATCTGCGTTGATGTGCCAGAAAAAGCATTGTTATGGTTGACCCTTCCATGCTTGTGGACTCGCGGACAACTTTTCTCGGCAGTGCCGTGGAAGATGCACAATCGAAACGCATGCGTGCTCGTGCGCCATGATATAGTACCTAATCTTACAAATAATGTTTTCATTTGCCTAGCTCAAAGAAGTACTGCTCTATCCATCATAAAACGCAAACGGTTATGTGAACTCGCAGGTGAAATGTAATTTTTGTTCACTCTACAAGAATGTCTTTTTTTGCATTTTTCAGACAGAACCACGTTTTTTACGCGCCTATGTTCCGCAGCAAACATTGCGTGCACGATGTATGTAGGTCCGTGTGCGGCTGCACACTCGCCATTTAGTTCTCCAGGAAAAACATACTCTAAACATAAAATTGAAACGCACACTGAACAATCAGATGGTCTCCCTTCCATTCACATTTTCCACGTATGTCTTTCTAAACGGTTTAACGCTGCGAGCAAGCAGAAGAAACTAGAAATGAAATCGGCTGCAAGCTGCCGTACTACTACTGGACTCTGGATTATTAACACGAATGTGCTGAAGTCCCACATCCGTAGCCTTCGTTCGCTACACTGCCAAGCTGGGCAGTCCCCAAGTGTAGAGGCGCCTGCAGACACTTCGTGTGCACTCACTAAGTCAACTCCGCCAACTTCTAACAGCGAATCTGTTATAGCTGGCCGTAAAATGTCCATGACCACCAGAAAACTATCCTCAACGGGTATGTGTCACAGAAATTGGGCAAATCCCGCTACTCACCACTAATCAACTAAAAATGAAGAAGGCAACAGTTAGCCCAAGAAATGGCTGCGAAGCGACGTCGGCGAGCCATAAAAAGATAAAACAGAATGAAAAACACAGAAAGAAAGGGATAGAAAGAGAGAAATTGAGAAAAATTGACAGAAATAAGGGGAATAAAGACATGAAAAGATAGAAAGACAGAGAAAGACATAGAAAAAGAAAGAAACAGATACGAAAGAGATAGAAAAGACAGAGCAAGAGAGAAAGAGAGCGAGAAAGAAATATATATATATATATATATTGAAAAAAGAATATAAAGAAACAGATTAAAAAATAAATAAAAGAAACATAAAAAACAAAAATAAGAAAGGCAGGAATAAAGAGAAACAAGGAAGAGCACCCAGATCCGCTCTTCCTTCAGGCTTGGCACCACTAATGCGATGCTGCCATAATTTTTTAACTTGTCAGCTCCGCTACCTGATTACGAAACATAGCATACGTTAGGATTGAATTAACTTTGGCCATCAGAGGTTCTCTAACGTGCCCTCAAACAGTGAACGAGGGTCTTTTTTTTCTATGTCTGGGACAGTAAAGTAAGAGAAAGGGAGACAATAACACAAGCGCTTGTGTTGTCACCCTACCTGTAACTAGTTTTTCGAGTTGCCTCGCAGTTGATGGTTACGTGATGCATTTGCGTGCCTTTTGCACTTTGTTCAATCAGCACGGCAGCCACTGGTCACGGGCAATTAACGGTGGCAATAGGAGAAGCCAGGGTTATATAACAGTCGACGCCAGTATCGACCGAACAGTTCAGATTTATAGATGCATTGCCGGAGACGTTGCCGAGTAAGATGATGCCGATTACCTACGAGTACCGGCTAGAAAATTTCATCTCCCCATTATGTTACACTCATTCAAGAAGCGCTGTCCCCAGGGTAAAAACTTGTTTCATGCTCTTATGAACGGGACCTGAAGCCAGATTCAGTTGGGGTATACTCGACGGTTCAGTATAACAATGCATAACAAGCTGTGCTTATAGCATAATGGACTTGTGTGTGAGTTGGCAATTCATAATTAAAGTAAATCGCAAAAAAAAAAGGAATCGAGGAACAAGAGACGGAAAAATGGCAGCACGAGCGCTTTATCCAGTCGTTATGAGGGCCGCGGCTGGTAATAAGCTGCTGTTAGAACAATGATGAAAATCGCTGTCAAAATGTACGAGAACTTTGCTTCAACACCAGATAGCGTTGTTTGCCTAGACATGAACAAGCTACGTAGTTTGTACAATCGGGGTAGAAGAAACTCAGCTTAAATTCACTTGCAGCTTACCGAGAATTGTTGCTGGCCGATCGTTAACCAGGCTAGAAGTAGCGATGGCGACCACGGCGTCCTCATTGCGCCTGGGCGATAGAAAACAAAGCATTGCTACATCATTACAATCTTCTTGCACTGAAAACACTATCTCTTAATAAAATTGCGCACAAGGTCAGAATTTCAAAACTTTTTGGAAGCGTTAACCTCACCAACGTTTGTCATGCGGACATTCTAAAATACGTTATTCATGACAGCTCGAGATATTTCACTGATTCGTGTCATAGACCCGGGGTGCGCCTTTAGCGAATGTATTGTGTACGACTAATCAGGTGTCAAACTTGTAGCAGGTATCTATAAAAGGCAAACGAGTTTGAAACATTGTTTACGACGTCAGGCTTACAAAATTTGGCTTTCAGCAATTTAAGCTATCCTGTGCTTCTACAATGCGTTTTGTTTTGTAGCATGCATCGAACTGACGCGTAAAAAATTGGCCGCGTATCTGCGTGCTTCGCTGCAAATGTCATGTAAAGACGATAGAAGAGGCGCTGTGTGAGATATGGACGCCATCTGGCAATACGTCGGGAAACATGAGTGCTGTGTTGCGTGCTGGTAGCCCCGGCGCAGCAGCAGGCGAAGACCGGCGGTGACCAACGCGACCGGCGGGGACGCCAGCCAGCCCGAAAACGCGGTTTGGCGCGAAGCGCTGAAGCAGAGAAACGTCCGCACTCAACAAGTACTCTCCACACACTCTTATTTACACGTCGCCTGGGTAAAACAGGAACGCCAGAGCGGCGCCCACAACCGGCAGCCTGAAGGCCGCCCGCAACGCTGCTTTTTCATTTTTTAAATATTTTTTTTCACCTTCTTGGCCTTCTCAAAACTAAAGTTTTTCAACACCAACCCATGGCATTCGTACAGAGCAATACAGAACCGAAACCGAAACAACAATGAGCTCGTGCGAAGGGCACGGAGGAAGGCAAATTTCAGCGCAGTCGCATTTTCAGCTTTGTTGAAACAGCGCTCACTAGACGACGACGAAGTAAAAGAAGGCGCTGCCTGTCCTGTGCCTTCTTTTACTTCGTCGTCGTCTAGTGAGCGCTGTTTCAACAAAGATGAACGCATACCAACTCGCTCAAGCTTCCATTCTTATGCATTTTCAGCGCAGCTTAAGAAACTAGGGTCCTTAAAATTACGTATGTATGCATTTTCTATTAAAGGAACACGCCACCTAATACTTACCTAGTGATGTTGCACCTCAGATATGCATGATATTTACTTTTTGATCGACAACGTTCACAAGTATGAGCAGCTGTACCAGTTCAAGACGGCTGGCCCTTGGGCAAGTGGTTCAAGTTTGGCCGAGTGGGTGAATCGAGGGACGTGCCGACAAACAGAAAGACAGACAGAAAGACCAAAATTTCTGCGTTTAAGTTCCCCAAGAAAGACTATCGTCTTTAATAAGACCGATAAAATACAGTGATGTAGGTTTCTTTACAAGCTGGCGTCTACCGATTATCAAAGACGCTGGTTTCAGCAGTTTGAACTTGCTGAAGAGTTTTTTGCCAGCACTTATTTATACTTGCAATTGGTGTTGACTCATGAGGATGAGCTGAATGTAAAATATCTGCCCATGTTCAAAGTCCGACGAAAAAAATAAAAGAGGGCAGAAGTCTAGCTGTTGACAGGCGTTTATAAAAGCATCTGATACGTCGACTTGCCTTCTACTATGGGCTTTGAAGCCATGGGTATTACGGAAGGCCTAGTTGGGAGGCATGATAAATAGTACTAAGAAAGACACCGTCCATAAAAGAATGCAGGGAATACGTTTCGGCTTGCCTGATGGGAGCCTTATTCACAATGTTATCAAAGACGTGTGACCTTGATTCCATTTTCAACAAGGCTCCCGTACGAAAAAAAACTGTGGTGAACTCAAGTCAACGCGAAGATGAAAAGGCAGCGTACAACAGCCATGTAGTCGTAGAGCAGAAACTGAAGACAGCAGTGTTTAGGAACTGTCGTGAATTACGGCGACTTCTGACAGTTGACTATGTGACAGTTGTCAGTTGTCAAGCCTGACAAGTACCAGTTGTCAATGAACACGAACACATCAATGCTTACACAGGGATCCGTGATACGGAAACGTCATACAACCTGTGAACTGCAGACTTATTTCGTGATATTTCATCGCGGATGTTTTGAACGTCATAATCTTTTATGGCTTGATTAACGACAGTCTGGTTTAGGCGACATAATTAAAGAAAATCACGATTCACGATCACGTTCATGATTGAAGTCATGAAGATGATTATGATCATGATTTGTTCATAATCGCGTGTGTTGCTAATCTAAAAGCAGTGTGTCATTTTTAGGTGAGTAGTATAGGGTTCTGATGCATCAAACCATGTTATATGTTTGGTCAGCTACAGAATCAAACTGGCAGGCAACAAAGTTATGAATAAGAAGAGTTATTACAAGCTGACGGTGCCACCTTAAACTACGTCAGAAGGGCATCAACGAAACATTGACCATGCTCGTAAAACTGAAGCGTGCTCGAGAATTGGGTTTTTCTAGGGAGAAATAGAAAGAGAGAAGCAATGAAAAGCAGACAGAGCGAAATTGAAATTATTGTGCCCTGAGAGCACAGAAAGCATTATATGGAGGAGGTGACGTAATGACATTTGAAAGTTTAAAAAAATACAAATAACCCACGATGAAGAGAACAAATAGCGTGATCAGACGAGGGGTTTGCAACTAAAACAGCTGTTTACTTGTAAGCGGTACAATATGAAATTCCCGTCAAACTAAACAAATCTGCGCATAAATAATGGACAATGCGACTCTGATTATGCTTACGAACATAATTGGAGTCACAGTACCATATGAGCGAAGCACTGCTGTTAAATACCGACCAACGCTAGCGATGCCTATCGACATCGCGGTTATATGACCGCTAAGTGACACACATTTATAGTAGTTCGTTAAGCTCATCTAGCCATTTTCCTGTGGCTTCCGGAGTAGATATCTAACCTACTTGTGCCTCAGGAGAACTTGGAGAAAGGAAGGGACGGCATGAGAAAAATTTAGGCTAATACAACCATGCAAAATAACACGTGGGCAACAAAAGAGCAGGACTCGATTACGAAATCGGATGTGGCATTTATACTGCAACGTTCACGTACCTGTGAAAGCCATAATAGCGGGTCAGACCACATCTCGAAACGACATATGCCTTGCGCACTGCCGGGTGAAGCACACGGTGTTGCTCTTATAGTGTCGATGCCTGAGGTCACCGATATGCAGATACGACTTATCGGAGAAGCGGCGGTACGTGCATATCAACAAGAACGTGGACGTGAGTCAACAGTGTGAACGAACGTTAGCCCTTTGTGGGTGAAATAATGTCCCAGTTCATAGTGTGAATTCTCCTTAGGCTTTTAATAATTTTCATGCATATTTTATCCAGGTACCACCATTATGAAGCTTCGAATAAGTAAGTAATAAATGCAGAAACGGTTTATAACTTCTTCCGACAAATTATGTGGAAATTTCTGGCAGTTTTAGTGCATCTAAACAGTGCTGTCTGTGATAACGACGTCGTAAAGACACGAAGTGTCGAACACGCGTTAGGTGTAATATTACGACAGTTTTGCTTAATATGCAACCTCGCGCAGATGACTGGTACCTTTCCGCGTGGAACGCAAATGTACGAAGGCTTTTGAAACCAGGAGATAAACATTGGTAAATAAACGTACTTCCATATTGTCTGGTTCTCCAATGGTCGCAAAAAAAAAGAAAAATACGGCCTCGACATACAATTTACTGACGAATAAAATAACCAAGTCTGCTGAGTCCGGTTCTAAAAAGCCTACGTCAATGGAAACTAATCTCATCGAATAACGTACATTCTAAAAACCTTTCGTGAAAGCATGGGGTTGTGGGCATATGCATCGATTTTTCAAAGGCTCTCAATCACCTGACTGTTAAATAACTTAGTACAGAATAAAAGGCTGGAGTCACGGGAAAATGGAAGCTTGTAATGGAAAATTCGTAAACAGGGGGTGTGCTGCAAAACAGGGGGCGCTCCAGCACACCTGTTTACGAATTTTAGCACAGAATGACACGCGTGGTATACCAATAAACCCAATGTCTTCTTCATAGCATAAAACAGGTCCAATACGTTACGTGGAAATAGACGTGCACCTTTATTTATGCGGGCATATATGAGCACCGTGCATCAGGGGAGCATTTTGGTACGTTTGTTTAAGTTCTTTGTTATTGATATTAACATTAACATTTGGCCTCACTACTATAAGTTTTCTCCTTAATTATTACGCTCACTTTGCGTTCAATTTCAGTGTTGCTCTAAAAGAGATGTGTTTGTAATCGAGCAAATAAGCCGATCGTTGTGAAAGGAAATTTTCAACGTTCTGACATTGCAAAAAATATCGCGATACTCTTGTCACTCGCAGATAGATTGCACTAAGGCGGAGCTTTCTTATTGCTCTCTTTTCGCACGACCCCTGGGCTGCGCACTTCTTATCCCGTCTTTACGTTGTGGCGCTGACCAAAGTAGAAAAACCAATGTCAACTAGAACTTTGGCAGCAAATACTACACCCTCCTTAAAATAATTAGTTAACTCCTCAAATACGTCTTGCGGTTTTTATTTTACACGGTAACGGCAAATGTCATCGACAGAAATTTTGCAACTCACTATTATTGGCCGTCTTTTTTTTTCCACGCTGGCAATAACGACGATCGCGGAGACCCTATAGAATGTAATTTGATTTGCTGCGAAGGACTTCCGCCTTGATAGAACAGAGAACTATGTCATATATCAGTGAGTAAAGAGAGACGGTATGGGAGACAGGAGGGGAGGAGAGGAGGCTGTTCGTTCTTCAACTCTTCGTTCAGAAAAATGGGCCGACTGGAGGAAAAAAGATGTCCTCGCACGCACGAACGTAAGCACACACGACGGGAGCTGGCAAGCAAGCAACACCCCGGCTTCGGGGAAAAACTCTCACGGGCACTTGACTTTTCGATTTCAGGACTGCGCAAATATCCGTCTGCGCTGTTTGCCGAGCGCAAACACGGTCAACGCGGAAGACGTCACGGCCATACGCGAAGGGTGAAGTGCGCCGGAGAATGACTGGGTTAGGAGCGTGGATTCCTATAGAGATACGGGGCATCTCCTCTACACCCCTGCGGGGAAAGAGGAGGGAGGGGAGGGGGGCACTAACAATAAACCACTCCTATCGACTCAAGAGCAATCGAGTTTCCTAATGCCGTCGCGACGATACGCAGGGATAAGCGGCTCGCACACAGACGCGCACCGAGGAATCACTGGCGCGATGCGGCGGAAAAAAAAAAAAAAAAGATCAGTGCCCCGCACTCCACGAAATCGGTTCATTTTACCCAGAAGTATAAGTTTCGGATCCCGAGTCGAGTGACACGGTTCCTCGAACTCAAGGAGTCGTGTTTCGTTATGGGAAATGTGATTACGTTTAAAGTAGTGTTGAAGATTGATTCAACTGGGGCTATTTTGTATATCGTAACTGAAGGTGTAATGATGCGCTGCAGATGTGTACACAGGCAGATATTCCCCAAGAGACACGAAACGGACACAGATGTTATGAGCATGTTTCATATCTTTTTTTTTTTCTCTTTCGCGAATATCCGTTTGTGTCTACCTCTGCAGCGCGTTAGTTACAGGACACCAGCTCTTGAAAACGTAACGCCAATGTCAACATCAATAAACGCACGTAGCCTCAGGACAGCATCTGCAGGACGTGGAACTGCAGGTTCCCGCCGTCACATCGGCGCTTGTTGTGCGCAAAAGCATTGCCTTCGTGTTTCCTACTCTGAGGAAGCTGGTACTAGAGCATGGGTCTGTACACGACCTTTCGGAAAAGTGCACGGGTAAATATTTCTCGGTCTGGACAAGTTATGTCTCTAACAGGGCTGGAATGGCTAGGTGAGTTGGCACTGATCCATACTGATCCAAGAAAGGAACGTACGGAGGACACGAGGACAAACTGAACTGATAAGGCGGATAGCGTTTTTGACGCAAAAATAAGAAAATCGTGTGTGCTTTGCACATGACCCCGAATAGCCTGATGAAGGAAACGCCGGCTGCTGTGCGGTGGAGTAGGAATGTTATGTTGTGCGGATGTTATTACAACAAGGTGGGTAAAAATTGTTGCGATATTCGTGAAAATGTCAGTTGAGAGTTCCCGCTTAGTGTCGTTATTGTCCGTTGGTTTATCGAGCGCGTATACACCAGCAGAAGAAATGAATATTATCAGCTATATTTATAAGCCACAGTTTTGCAAATGACGTTTTTTGTCTTTAAAATATTGCGATTTTGGTCCGCTCTCAAGGTGAACGAAATTCTGCAACTTCAAAAATATTAAGCCTCAAACAGCAATATTAACTTTAGAACAGTAGCGCAAATTTAAGAAACCGGGACTAACAAAGGCACACACCACAGGCGCTGAACTTCAACTGATTTTTTATTGCTGTGAAAAGCAATATGTGTTCGTCATTGTTTCTTAAGTTTGTTCCGCTGTTCTAAATATCACATGCAGCCAAATGGCCCTCTAGTACATCTTAACGCTGTCAGAATGACCAATCAAAAGCAAAACTTTCTCATCTACAACTACATTACTATCTGTATCGTTGGGGTAGCCAAGAGAAGCGCCGGTGATTTAATATTATTATCAAATGATCTATATATAGTTAGGCGTGGTATATGTATTTGCAAGTAATATCAGTGCGATTCTGCCGTATCATACTTGCCACATCGTACTGGGGACTGAGTGATGGGACGAAGAATGGATGATGACGACGCGCTGTTCGTAAACCTACGACTGCAATTATATAAGGGTGGGCGGTAGGACCCTCCAAGCAGCCATTTGTCGCTTCTCGTGTTATAGTTACGTTTTCAAGCACCAGTGACTTCGCAGCGCGTTCCTGTACAGATAGTACAAGTTTAAACCAAGGCGCCGAGCGGCGTCGCCCCCTAGAACGCGCTTTGTATAGGTAGCCTTGTAGGCTAGCAATACGTTACCGCATTACAAACGTTTGGAGTTTCACAGAAAAGTTAAAAACTAACAAGTAGGAGAAAACCCTCTTTACAACTAACTGCAGTGTAAGCAAATATCAGCGCGATGTTCGTGAAGCAATGTTCAGCCGGGTTTCGGCTTCCTGCCAATGGTGAAGTGGCGGTTGCTACTGAGACATGAATAAAGACGAGTATATTGTCGCAATTCGTGCTGTCATCGTTTACATAAGTTATAAGACGGGAGGGAACTGCCGGATGGAGCTCCAAAATACGAACAAGTACGCCAGAACTTCGATACCAAAACGCCTTTCCTGCAACGTTCATCCTAACGCTTCGAGATCGCATACACGCACGCACTACTGGTTTGAAGACTGCCCAGCTGCGCCGTAAACCGTGCGTCGCCTAGAGGGCCGTAAAACCTCCGAACCGCTAGGAAAGTGTTCCGGGGAACCGAACTATATCGGCCCTCTTCACAGAATCGGAACTCGCGAATATGACTCCCAGTGGCAACGCCCTAAAAAAAAAAGTAAAGCACCGCCTACTCCGAAGGAGTGGGACCAGCTTGCATGTACTAGTGCTTTTAACTTAACTTTACGCGTAAATATAAAGACGTGGGGATGAAGACCTACGCCACTTGAAAAGCAGGGAAGTCGTATAACACCAACCACACACGCCACCTCGTCGATACTCCCTCTGCAAAGCTATATCCAAAAGCTGTACAAGCAGCACTGCTTGACAGTACGACAGCCTTGACGTATTGCAACACTTGTATCGGAAAAAAGAAATATTGAATACTACCCCGCAGCTCTTTTTTACGGGGGCCTCACAGCTTCTTTCCTTAATATATGCTTTATTGGACGCTTTTTCAAATACTGTGATTTATTGGACGGCGTGCTAAAGTAAAGTCAAATGTGTTGCGAGCATAATGGAACAGTCATGGAGCAGTCATGTAAATTGGGTATAGAATTTAGGCGCAAACTACGTCGTTCAGAAACTTGAGCAGGTACTTTTGTAGGTGAGCCCACGCACCTCTCCTTTTATTAAGTACAAAGGAACACTCCAGAAGCTGTTCGAAGGTGCCTTTTCTATTTCGCTAGCTTATCGCTTATTGCTTATTCAAAGCGTTAGAAAGCTTGTGTGCTGCAGGGTCCTGCATTGCGAATTAGTGAGCGCTGTTGCAGTTAACTTGGTGCTAGTGCTTCGTATATGGACACGCTTGGATTGCTGGTGTAGAAGTTCGCACGATATGTGAATATCTTGTGCATTCGTTTCAAGCAATGTTCGACTGACCGGCTGTTTTATCCTAACACCAATATACGTTCTAGCGTCACGATAATTCGGAATCTTAAGTCCTGTTTGACAATCACGTGTTATACACAAGTGATGATAGTTTCCCTCCTAAAAGGACCGAGCGTCTCTTCACTTAATTAGTGCCGTACGCAATGAAAAGACCAACACGGATTATAAGCAGCTCTACAGAAAAAGAAGGTAAACTAAGGAAGCAACTAAACAAAGCTTTCTTTTAGCAGACAAGCTTGCGCTTGCTGGTATTAAATTGTGGGGAAAAAAAGAAGAAATTAAGACAAGTACAACGCACTAATCACGTGACGCTCGGTGACGCAGTGCAAAGAAACCAAGTGCGCGGCAACGGCGCGTGGCACTAAACCTTTACAATTACCTTTTAATGAGTACGGCTTACGAACTTAACCAAGCCAGAAGAGATGGTGCCATTGACTTTGGCGCCTGGAAAACAGCTTACTGATGAGCCCTTCCAGAGAGTTTTGTTCTTGCTTCCACCCCGAATGCCGTTCAGCCATATTTTCGAAACAAAGAGAAGAAAAATGCTCCCGAAACAGGGGAGTGTTAGCAGAAAGAGGAACCTCATTAAGGGAGCTCGGTGTTGGGAGATCGAGATTAAAGAATCGCGGCTGCAGGAAATTAACGCAGCGACAAACACTGGCTGACTGCTAGGAACAAAGCCGGCTCAACGCGAGAAACAATACAGCAAGAAAAACTAAAGTCACACGATATGACTTTGCCATGCGGAGAAGGTTCGATTGATTGCTTCTGAGGCGCGGGACGCGTCGCGCCGAGCCTGTTTGGGTGTGTGCCACTCGAGGCACAGGTTGCCCCCACCCCTCCCCACCACGGCCAAGCGTGACCGTGCCGTGGCACGCACTTCTTATCCGGACAGCCAGCAACGCCCGTCGGGCCGTGACGCGCATCCTCCCTTTGAATCTCCCTCGAGAGCGGCAATCTTTGCGCCTTTTTCTCGAGACTTAAGCAAGCCCCGCGCGCGAGAGTTCGGCGCCGTCCATATATAATTAAAGGGCCGCCACCCAAGACGTGTCGTGAGGGAACCATGTAGATAAACAATAACCAGAACAGGAGGAATAGAAAAAAGCATCGGAGCTCTAGCTCGCAGGCGACTACGCGGTACGAGTGGAAGCAGATCGTGCGGAACGTCATTCTGAAATCGGAAGTGGAAAAAGAAATAGCTTTTCGCAGTAGTATAAAATCGTGGACCGGAAGCTACTAAGCGGGCTGTGGTCCTCGACGCAAGGCTAGGCTGTGCGCTCGAGGGAATATAAACACACGAAGTTCTGGCGTTTAGGAACGAGCTTCTCATTATCTTCTACAAACATGACCATGCTAATTAAACCATGACCCGACCATCTTACAGCTTTAGTTTCAACCCTTGATCCTTCTATGCTAAATTGTCTCTTCATATTAGCCCTAGCCTATGCACAAGAGAAGTTATTTATAGCATGTACACTGAACATTATGTCAGACAAGACAGCACGGATGAACAACTGTTTCTATGGTATTACCACCATGTGCCTTAAAAGCGCAATGCGTAAGCCACTATACAATATGTATGTACACCGTTGCAGTTTTCTTTAATAATATCGCGCGAGCGTTGACCCCTGGACACGTAACGCCTAATATAGGCGAGAAGTAACGAGATTTCCTCTACGTGATGCGCAAGCGCAGAGAACACATTCGTATGCGAGCGCCGTCTCCTACTCTTTGCTTAGGGGTGCATAAACAATACGAGCCTTATCTGTGCGATGATATGTTCAGCAAGCCGGTGTGACGCTGATCGTTTTACCGCTCATCTCGTTACTTCTCACCTACAATAGAACCTACCTTATCATTGGGTCGACGCTCGCGAGATATATTAAAAAAATTGCAGGGGTGTACATTCTACACATTCGCAAGAAAGACAATTAGAAGAAACAAGTTTTCAAGAAAAACAGCAACGGACCAAGGTTGACAAACAGGCGACGAACGATTGGATACAACTTTACATATTAGGATATCTTTGTTATTTGCTAACTGAAGCAAAGTGCAAACGAAGTCACCTAAAGTCAAACAACCGTCCAACAAAGGTCTACACCAATAGTTTCAATATCGCAGCCGTTAGCGTTCATTGTAGATGCAGTACTCAATATGCGCAGGTAAAATAGGTAAAATCAGCCAACTTTATTCTTAACAGCAATCTTCAACGCGCATAGTGACGCGTTTCGTACAACTGAAGAGCTCACTTCATAATATTTCTTTCGTGGAAAAGCGAAAAAAAAAAAACTATTATAAAGCTTTCGTGAGCTGGAAATGTAAACGAGCTGACGTTTGCAGCTTTCAAGCAGCATGTCGCCGAAAGTAAGAAATCTAATTAGGAAAGACCACTGTCGAAGAGGGAAAGGAAATTACAGGCACGAAACTTATTTGCATTCTACCACAAGTCGATATCGCAGAAAAAGCGCTCCCGAAAATTAAAAAAAATCAGACTTTTGTTGGCAGCCGAAAGAATATTGACAGTGGCCAAATACACTTAAGCTTTTCTATGAAAGCTTTTAATTCTCTCGCTGGCGTAGAAAGCTAATATTCGACGCTCGGCACTCTCCTTCCGCTGCCACTTTGCACAGCGGGGACAGAGCGAGCGCACGGACAGAATTGAAAGCGCAAAAAAAAAAACACTAAGATCAAGAACAACACAGATACATGTTCCACACTATTGAAAGCACCTAGGAGGTAGCATAGGCCCGGGCCCATACGGTGTAAATATGTTGCCTCCACTAGCTGGCTTTCGCACTTTCTTCGCTGCCGCAGCCATACATCACGGCGGAGCGTATGCGCATTGGATTGGCTCCTGTTCAATATAAATGCAAAACACCTCGGCGTTATTTCTTCCGATTGGCTGAGACCTAACCAAGCGAAGTGTAAATCTGAGGATTCTGCCGGCATGGTGTTTCTGGCGCGAGCGCACCTTGGCGCAAAAAGCACGTCACGAGACTGTTTCATTCTTTTCCTCGCTCGATTTTTTGCTCGTTTCTGTTTTTTTAGAGTGTTCTGCTCGGACTCAAATTCTGGCGGCCCAACGACACGTATACGACTTGGCTGTCAGAAATGACGCAGAGCTTTAATAAAGTTTATAGGCGGACCGAAAAAGAGCCCGTGGGAATGAGAAGGCGTCAAAGGATTGCATTATAAGACAGAAGAGTATTTGATGTCCCAACCAGGCACAGCTTAAAAAAAATTTAGTTGAGTCGTTGAGCAATACACGGCTTTCGAAACTGAAACGCACAGGCTGTGCATAGCGAAAAAAAAAAAAAACGACGTAAATTTAGCCCAGCTGAACTTTCTACGAAAGTTCTGGCGAATTTCGATGCTGCGGAATTTTCATTTTTAGCCATTGAACATACAGACGGTAGAGAAGAAGGGTAGATCGAAGCCGTCATATTTTTCTCGTCATCGCGACTCTTTAGCCGTGGCGAAGAGCGTAGACTGGACGGGGTCAGGATATCGGGTTTTCCTATGGATAGAAACAGTGAAAGCACACACGTTCGAAAAAGAAAGATCGATAAATAAAATAAAAGAAAGACTTGCTGATTCAATCAAGAGTCACAAGAATCTGCAAGCAGTTGGTGAGGCTTTAATAGAAAATGTTCAGTTGAAGTGAAAAGCAACATTCAGCGCTAAAAGTGTGCGTTGTAGAAAATTACAGACGTGCGTTCTTAGCAGCTCGAAATAATGGGTACCATTTTTACACTCGGGCTAATTACGTAATCTATGGCGTTTAAGATTCTAAATATGCATGGTAAGCTACGAGAAAAGTTCGTGGATAGCTTTCGAATTACTTAAACGATCAAGAGATTTTCAAAAGGTCCATTAAAGGTAAATAATTCATCAATGCGAACTGGTAAGGTGATATTTCGAAAAAAAAAATTCCGTACATTTCGAGCAGGCGGGTTGGTTCATAGAGGAACAAATGAAAGTGAAAGATTTACTTCTCGATTTCTTGCTGAAACCTTCCCGCTGGCACGTCAGTGTGACGTTACATAATTCAAGAATTCTTCGTGTTTAGGCCGTTGTGCATCAATAAAGAGACAGACTTGCTTAGCTCATTACGATCGTGAATGGCTAGGCTGGTTGGTGCGACAGTTTAAAGATTATGAGCGACTGATGGGCATGGATAAAAACAAAAGACATGGATATGAAAGAGGCTTCTTTTTTATCTAATAATTCTTTCAGCGCAAATTCGACGCACATGTACCTTCGATAGCTCATGCCAGTTCTTGGCTTTTTGAATCATACTGTTGTGTTAATCTTTCTCGATAAAAATTAATCCTGCCAGAACAGAAAGTGTCTACCTTCATGACGTTAGTATATGATCGGCTGTGAAATGTTCATGCGGCGTTGCCACCAGTCTTCCGTATGATTTTTTTTTTTTGCTTAAGCCGCTACGCACGGTGAGGGCGACCATTTCAAACAGCATCAGTGTAATTTCCAAACAATGCGTTAAAATACGTCTCATAACCACCTATTTGTGTGCCCCAAAGCTTTAGTATGTAAGCGCTATTACTCTAATTTAGGGTACTTATCGCACAAGCTTAGTACATGCACCAGCGCGTCAGAACGAGACCATCGTAACCCGGTACCGCTGCTCAGCATGTAGAGCTCCAAATAACTAGTCAGAGACCGAATTAGGCCTTTAATTACTGTAACTGACACTGTAGGAAAAATTAAAGTTCTGTGGTCAAAATTGCGATCTTATTACGACACACTATTAGTGGGAGACTCAAAATTAATTTGACTGCATTTTTGTTTTTTATAGCGCCCCCTAAATTTAAGCATAAGAGCGCTGTTGCATCTTTCCCATATCGACATACGGCAGTTATGACCGGAATCGAACCCGCGACCTCAAGCTTCTCCAACGTGACTGCATAGACATGCTACCACGGTGGGCGTTAAAGAACCGCGCAACGAGCAATGAAACAGCAGCAATAACAATACTAAGCAAAAAACACCGAGAAACTAAGAGAATGATGACGTCATGAATTAGGGACGAAATCGCCTGTGGTTTAGATTGCAGCTGACATCCATAAGAAAGTTGGAGTTAAGCTTATCATGTATCGCGTAAGTGGATAACGAGGCATGGCGGCCAAGTGATGGAAAACACTCAGAGGCGCCGAAGGGTTATAGATAAGTGATCAGATAAGAGAACTTGTGGGAACGTGATGCACTGGGCTGATGCAATACAGGGATAAGATATCTGGACAGTGTTTTCCGTTGAGCATCGTACAGTTAACGTAGGTGGTTAACGTATGGTGGTCAAGATACAGCACCAACAAAGGCACTTCGCTTCTACCCATGGGCAGCCATTGCTTTGATTTCGAAACAATTTAGCGAATAAAAGAATACGAGGTACGAGGGGGTGGGGTTCTTATTTTATAGTATAGCGCTTCTCAGCAGCGCACTAATAGCCTGTTGTGGAATCAGTTGTTTTGCATTACGCTAGTATTACTTGAATCACGCACTGTTGCACGCTTTTTATTGCCCACGCATCGCGATTCAACGCCACTTGACATTTATGGCTCTCAGCGAGCATTCGCACTATTTCTGAAGTGCAGTACGTAGTGCACAGGAAACTTGCTGCCTTTCACAGCGCGCTTTGGTTTTGTTGTATATTACAGAAAAGCCGTCCCATCTGATTTACGATACGCAGCGGGTTCCGCGCCGTATTCCTGTGGCTTCGCCGTGTTATGTTTTCATACGAACGCGCCCTCCTTCATAGGAGCGCGTCTTGTACTTCGCGCGCGCGAGCGCCTGGTTTCTCTCGCAGCCGAGACGTCGCGCTCTAGCAGATGAGATTACGGTGCCAGTGTAACCCAATAAAACGGGGAAGCACCGGAATATGGCGAGATAAGGCGCGCATATAATCACGTATCTCACTCCGCGGCGTGGCTGGCGTTTCGCATCACTTCTGCTTTCCGAGCGAAAAAAAAAAAGTGAAGTAAAAGGGACGTTAGACGTCAGAGAACTCCGCATGCAGATGTGTTGGTCAAGAAAAAGAACAAACTCCAGAGTCCAGAGCGTTAGCACTGCTTTTCCGCTGCACGTGCCTCTATCACGGAATGTAATGTGATAGAGAAGCAATCGCGGGAGCCATAAAACATAACTTTAGGCCCGTAGCTTCGCATGTTCCGTGGAAAAGCGCGTCGAAACTGACACTGAATGTGAGGGTAAAATACGCCTGATTGGCGAATTGTAGTGGTCTAATGTACTGGGGTACATCAGATTGGTTAGACATTGGATGGACAGAAAGCTTGCGATTTATAATAATGCAGACTGTTTCATTGCTCTGGCGCATCGTTGCTTCATTGATTTTAACAGTGATGAACGGAAGTCATAGATAAATATTTGATAATAGGATTAATTAAGGCTGTAAACCTTGCATTAAAAAAAATGCGACGGCTCAGCATGAAAAGATGTGAATTTATATTTTTTGTTTCATTTTTATTTTATTTTTGCAAGAGAAGGAGTACATAAAAACGCATACATGCCAAGATGACGTAGTTACAATTGATCACACTTCATGGAGGAAAGCAGAGCAAAAAAAAAAAAGGAAAAGAAAATGAGATGCCGAAAGGCTGTATACATATGCAGATGAAAGGGCGTAGAAATCTGATTTCCTATTAATGAAATGTTCTCAAGGAAGAATAAAACGGGTAATTAGTAGTAGTTTCCGAGGTATTACGTGCAAAAACGACGATATGATTATAGAACACGCTTTAGTGGAGGGCTCTGAACTCTGAGTACACGGGCCTCTAGCATTTCGCCTCCGTCGAAATGCGACTTCCATGGCCGGGATCGAACCCGCGACTTTCGGGTCAGCAGCAGCCGAGCTCCGCAACCACCGTACCACCGTGGCAGCCATGTGAAGTTGATCTCGTAAAGAGCGTACTATAATTCCCAAGGCTGCGACTTTCGTAATCATGACGTTTCACGTTAAGTTGCAAACGCGCGCTAGCGATTCATTAGGCGCATAGAAAAAAAAGTGACGGTGTTTTCTAAAAGCCGGATGAGAATAATAAAACTTTTAATAGGCGACACGTGTGGAGCGCTTAACGTTTAAACAATTATATTTCCGGGAAACGGGAAACTTTCTGGCAGTGAAGTTGCGAAAGCGGTCGCCGCCCACCGAAAAATATCCGCGCTGCTAAAAGCGTGCAGCACCGTGGAAGCTACGGCTGAGCTCAGTAAGCGAAGGGTATTAAGTATTGAGCATGAACGAGTAAGTTTACTGCATATGGCCGAGGAAGGTAGTGAGCGAAACAATGCAGCTAATTGTGAGGATCTAACGGACACGTTGGCGTGTCGGAAGCGAAATTTTAGGTGAAGTTGATAATGAATTGCCACGCAAGTTACTGCGATGCGTGTTTGCTTCGATCTTATACAACGCGCAATGTCGCGTGTTGTGGAGACGCGATAAAGGTCTCCACAAATGGAACTACACATCGTCTAACGCTATAAACGTTTACGCCCCAAATTTCCTCTCCGTCTAACCAGTGGGCGATTTTATCATGCACGCATACACCCCAACAGCTACTGACATTTACGGATGGGTTCCTGTGCCGCGATATTGGGCTGTTAACTTTGCCGTTTTTCATCTTTAACAGCTAAACGAACAGTGCTACGGTAGACGCATACGGACGAAAACGGTTGGGTTGGTGCGTTGGGCGTTTCATGGCCTAGTTAATGGCGCGTCACGACATACAGGAATAAGAAAACGTTCGTTTAAGAGCCCAAGATGGCGGCGCCATGTGTCAAATGATATTAGACTATAGGATCGCGTCGCTGTATCGTGATAAACCTATATAGATAAAATTAGCTTAAAATTATGTATACTCCTGAATACTGACGCTGCTTTTGATTTTTCGTTGTCTGTCTCGCGTACAGAAGAAGTTTATGGCGAAGTATAGTCAGGGGTGGTGATCTAGAACAAGGTTGTGGACAGGTGTGTAGCCCTCCCCCCCCCCTCCTAGAGCAGCGACAATGCCTAAGTTCCCCTGCCCCCTCCCTACCCCCCCCCCCCCCAAAAAAAAAAAAAAACCGACACCACCCCTGAGTGTAGTATCAGGAAATGGAGCAATGGGTGAACTTTCGAAGATTGACACTGAAATGTCAGCCTCAAAACACAAAACTACTGCTTGTGATCACCCTGGCCTTTCTTGTGCCAGGTATGGGCACTACTCGAGGCCCTTGCCGAAACATTAAAGAAAGGAAGTCAAGATTCTTTTCCTTTTTATTTGCCGGCGGTGCAGGCGTAGAACATTGTAATAATAATATCTGGGGTTTAACGTCCCAAAACCACGATATGATTATGAGAGACGCCGTAGTGGAGGGCTCCGGAAATTTCGACCACCTGGGGTTCTTTAACGTGCACCTAAATCTAAGTACACGGGCCTCAGACATTTTCGCCTCCATCGAAAATGCAGCCGCCGCGGCCGGGATTCGATCCCGCGATAGAACCTTGTGAATGCCATGGACTGCCACATGAACAAATATCCCTATCAAAGGAGATCAACCCCGAATGTTATTTTGAAAGCAATGTTACTAAAGGTTCCTTATATAACCATGACATGCGAGCTACCAGTTCAACGGAGCAAAAGTTAGTGTTGCCCGAGGCGGAAGTTAAGTGAAAGCGAGGCCGCCTACGCATAAGTTGGTCACATGGTATTTTGGACACCACAGGAAAACGGTTAGGTTAGCTTAACGAGCGTGCAATAAAGAGGTCTCAGTAGCGTTCATATACTGATTGTGTCTCTAGGAGGGACTCCACGTCGCCAAAAACTTCATGCGCTAAACTAGATAAGACCGCAACATTTACTACCGTACAAATGTCCGGGATTCATAGCCTGTCTGCTCGCAAAGCTATACTAATTATACATTCCGGTTTCTATGTAGACGGCTCACAAATGAGACCCCGCTCACCGGAAAGCTTTGCTCGACTGTTTAACCACAACGGATATCTGTACCACCGAGTTCGCATCAACGTGACTCGCCGAAGTGTTTTTTTTTCGATCTTTTCGTTGCAACATTCCCTTTCGCAGGAAGTTCCATTGCCTCGCATCCTATGTCTTCCCGTCAAAACAATGCACCAGGAAGAAAAAAAAAAAAGCGTCGCAGTTTACCCGAGCCGCAATCGACCCAGCGTCGTGCACTGGTAGGCCGATTCATGCACCCGGTTTTTGACCCGCCCACACCCGCGCCTATGCATATATAGAGCTGCACAGTTCTCGCATGTGGGGAGCACACGTGCGCGTGGTTGCGGCAAAGCGGCGGGAATGCAGCCGTCCGACTGCTCCTTTCTGACCTTCTCTTCGCCCCGCTCTATAATGCCCAGCTTATAGTTGCGGTACGGGGAGCGGTTGGGGAGAGGAAGAAAGGGATTCAGGAAGAAGTGCGACCATTAGCGACCGGGCCAACCCGGTCGCGTATAGCACGCAGTGGATTGCAGCGGGCGGTGCGCGCGTGCGCGCTAAAGCGTTGCTCACTGCGTTACACCGCCGATCTGTGCCGCAGCTTTGGACCCCCCGTCCGTTGCAGTCGGAATCATTATAAGCCCCGCGGCAAATGCACCGACTGCCAGGGCACGTGGCGCGTTCGCACTTACCGAGACAGCGGTTGTGCGAACCGCCGGGTTTCGAGCGAAACGGAAGGAAGGAAGGAAGAGGTCGAATTCAATCTGGTAACACAGTTGCGACACGCAACGACCACACCAAGAAAATGACTCGCTCAAACACTATGCTCGTGTTTTTTTTTTTTTTTTTGGGGGGGGGGGGGTGTCCTTTCTGAAAATGCTCCGGAGGTCCATGGCTGAATTTGTTTTGGGTTAAAGTTACGAAATGGCCGAAGGGAAAGCGCCTAGCAAATGGGTTGAGAACGACACCATTAAGGTTAAAGTAACGAGCAGGTCGGAGTCCGGTTGTGGAAGAGAATTAAGCTCCTGCAAAGTTGGGCGAGACGGGTTTTAAGCGAAGCGTGCGTTGCCGCCGACACCGGGACCATGTTTTTTTTGAAAACGTGGTCATACTTAGGGTCTCGGCGGCTGAAAATGCAGGCGGCTATATAATGCACGGTGCTCCGTGCAGACTCCCGTCTCTTGTCTGAATGCTGCGGGACTCCATAGAGTCATGTCTTTCTTGGGCTAATTGCAGGCGCCACTAAGAATGACCTGAGATAACCTAATGAGTAGTGGCATTTCGTAGTTTCACCTTACTCCGGCAAAAAAAGTAATGTCAGCGAGCGACAGATGTTTTTCACTACAAGTCATGTTACATTATGCGACTAAATTAGCTTGTTTAACCATTTAGGAAACGCTGCAGAATAATGAGGGCTTGCATATTGAACGGAAAAGCAGGTCACCCGCTAATTAAGCGTCCACAGTTGATGTCCTCTTATTGTCAGCGAGATTTTTTTAAAGCGTCAAATCACCTCACTAAACGCATATATATATATATTTTTTTATTTTCGAGTAATATCTGATTCATTTAGCGACGCACCTCTTGTGACCTAGTTTAAGAAATACTGCTTCCTTATAACGCAAAGTGAGTGAGTGAGTGAGTGAGTGAGTGAGTGAGTGAGTGAGTGAGTGAGTGAGTGAGTGAGTGAGTGAGTGAGTGAGTGAGTGAGTGAGTGAGTGAGTGAGTGAGTGAGTGAGTGAGTGAGTGAGTGAGTGAGTGAGTGAGTGAGTGAGTGAGTGAGTGAGTGAGTGAGCGAGTGAGCGAGTGAGCGAAGACAAAGCGAAGAAAAACAGCCGGAGGAAGGTTTCAGCTTTCGGCATAGCATTAATTGTAATTAAGGTATAAGCATATAGACGGCACTATCACAAGAAGTTATTTTTCGAAGTTTTGGTAAGGTGCTGTAAAATTATCAGTCAGAATTGACTAGGCTTATGAACACAAGGACGTCCCAGTTTGTGAGAGAAAGAAAATGTGAATATAAGGCAGTGTTCTGGCACATAGTAGCATGATGTGAATGACCGTCGGTGCAAACGGGTGTATGCGACACGGAAGTGCGATAAAGGGCGGTTGAAGTAGGGTTCCGCAAGAGAGTTTGATAAGGCGACATCATATGGCCTATGACAGGTGTAAGGTAAAAGGCAAGACTGCGCTTTTTCTGGCGTAATACTGACGTATGAGTACTGGCAACGTACGAACCAATCAGTACAAATTTGAGCTGATAAGTGCTTGATGTTTCTATATTCCACTTTAATAAAAAAATGATTGCAAGCGGCTTTACATAGCACGCTGTGGAGTGAAGGTATGAAGGCGAAGACAGAGTTTGTGCAATCGTAAAGTCCTTTTTTAAACTGAAATTTAAAAAAAAAGAAGGAATTGTGTTACCATTCGATAAAATGTCAACGTGAGCGTTGCAGGAGAAGTCGCTGCGCACACGAAGTAGTATTTATGCAGCTACAACTGTTGTTCGCGGGGCGTACTTAAAGCAACTGAAGAGGGGCGGAAGGCGGCGGGAGCTTGGTGCGCGTTTTTCTCGGGTTATATACCGTATACGCCCACCCAGCATCGAAGCCGGATATGCCTGACAAATGTTGCCGGGCGATGGCGAAAGTTTGCACTTGCCTCGACTACGGCGTCGAACTTAAGCTTACTTTGACTACTTCGATTGATACTATCCGCATGCTGCATTTAACCTTGTGCGTGTGTTTGCGTGTGCGTGCGCGTAAATGTCACGGCGTTTTAAAATTCTCACCTTGTCAAAGAATAAACCCTCGTTTCTTTGCCATCTTTTATCAAATTGCCGTATTTACTGACATTTCTTTGCCCGCTATAAGGATTTAAGTATGCATTCCACGAGTAACATGATTTTAGGTGCCAAAATCACAATATGATTATGAGACATGCCGTAGTGGAGGGCTCCGCGCATTTCGACCATCTGTGCACAATAATGTGCACAGTACACGGGCCTCTAGCATTTCGCCTCCATCGAAATGCGACCGCCACGGCCGGATCGAACCCGCGACCTTCGAGTCAGCAGCCGAGCACCGCAACCACCGCGCCACCGATGTGGATACACACTTCACGAGTTGAAAGCGTGAAACTTCAGAGAATTTTTACAAAAAAGAAAGACAGCGGAATCCGACGCCCGGCATCATGATCTTGGGTTCCAGTAAGCGCAGCAATGAACACTTTCGAGAACGGCCTTTGCGTTGCTTGTTCCACGCGCTACATCTTATGACGAAGCCAGGAACCGGGGACAGCGTTAAAGTGCCTCTTTTCCAGTCCAGCAATGAGAGTACGTGCGTACGGTATTGCAGAAGACATTGACCAAACCGAGTGTATATCACGCGAAGACAACATTACGTCTTTCTCAACGGTGAGTCGACTTAAGTGCTTGTGCCAAGCTCTAAAGCGCCTAAGAAGCTGGATTAACGTGGTGATATTAGAGCTCCAGCTTTAAAGCGAAGTTTTCTCGGTCACGGCGGGACTGGAGAAGTGCGCCGGCGTTGCCCGCGCGCTTCTCCAGTCCGGCTATTTCTCGGTGACTCCTCACGCACTTTGTTAAGCGTACCTAACGCCTGTATTTCACATATATGGCTCACAGACAACACTTGACAAATGCGTGTATGTGCAGCCCCGCCTGTGCTATCCCTACAATATCTGCCGGTCGCCGGATCTATTCTCTACGGAATTACGCAGAGAAACAGCAAGCGGTACATAGCTATCCTCGTTCAACGAATACGCAACTTCCAGCGTCGTAGCACCTTTAATAAAGAGGATCCTTCTATGCCATATATCCGGGACCTTGCGCGTCCATCCTGTCATCCTCTCTGCGAGTGCGGTGGGTTTGCCCTGGAGACTATGTGTGAAGCAAACTGTGCCGGTCCCATGAATTGCGTGATGAAGCGCGTACACATCCCGAAAACGCGCACGGATCACACGTTGGGTGGCCTACGCATCTTGCTTAGTTACCGGGAAGGCGCGCAATCCACTGCGATGCAAAACGGGCTGCAGAAGACGAAAAGTTATACAGCGTTTTAAAATTACCCGCTTAACGAAAGCTTCGCTTCCCATAGAATCAGACATGTGCGTTCCATCTGCTGTTTGCACTTCATCAAAGGCAAGCCGAAAGGTAACCTTACTATTCAAGTGCGACGAAACATTGTTCGGCATTGAGACTAGCCGTCATGCCGCACCACAAGACAAACAGTTATACACACTCCGATGATCAAAGAGTACACAACGAGAGATAAAACAAAAAGCCAGAGCTGGGCAACGGAAAAATAGGAATGCGACACTGCCAATATCCGTCAACACCACCGCCCTGCGTCGGCGAGCAATATAGGGGAGAAAAAAAAAGCACAAAAGACGAGAAAGCAATCCTCTCTTCGCCGCTGGAACATAAACGGAATGAAAAAGTGCCTGAAACAAAAGTCGCGAAGTAGGCGGCGATGCAATTTCCTCCTTCCTAGCTTCGAAACAGCTCCAAGCCCCTGTGTATTGCAGCTCAGAGCGGCGCTGTCGCAATTATCCGAAAACCTTCCTAAAACCGCTGGGCCTATATAGATGTGCCGAACAGTCCTACAAGCGTGTAGAATCGCGAAATAATTAAATCGCAAACTTTGCGGACGCGTGCGCGCATCTCGAACGGCCATTGGAGCCTCGCTAAAACTATTTCTGAATAGTTTGAATTGATGCGGCGTTTATATCATTAAAGCGACTTCGAAGGGGGACATTCGCAATGCGTTAAGCTCCGTGAAAGCGCCGCCTAGCGAAGGACGCGGCGTCGGGGCAGCGCCGGGCGGGGTTATAGCTGCTCACTCGCAGGGTTTTCGTTAAATTTCATGATGGCGCCCTTCATGATGGGATGGCGGGACCGTGCAAACTTATCTCATTAAAAGGACATTACCTTCTACTTCCTTCTATGGCCGTGCTGCCTGGGGAAAGTCGCTGATCGCCACTTTTAGAGGGGATGACGCCAACTTCGACGCGCGGCCAAGGCCCCTAGTGTTTATTATTTGCTTACGGCTCTCTTAAAACACATTGAATAATTAAACTGATGCCTTAGTACTTTGTTTTCCTTTTCTTTAAGACGTGCTATCTAAGCAGAAAGATGCCTGTGAGTAGAAGCTCGCGTTTCGAAAATTTATGTCGAAGCAAGAAGGCGATTATGTCTTCTCCAGTGCTCCCAAGTGTAGGCAAGGCCTAATCACACAAGAAAAAGAAGTAATCGAGATCAGTTTAGAGTAATCTAACGTGTTGAGACCTCCGTATATCTCTAAAATCGCACTAACATTATTGCAGTGAATAGGCGTTATGTTACGACTTGGCAAGTTGGCAAGGAAATGTAATGCAAAGAAATAATTGAAACATTCACCACGAGTACTGAAAGAACAGTGACATTCGTTTCAACTAACTTGTTAAAAAATTATAGGATGGCTTTCCTGCAATGAAAGTGGAGGACACGTTTGACGTTGACAGAAAGCCACCGTACAACCGACGAGCAAGAATTCGCTCGGACAATACGGGTGCGTTAGCCTCAACTGCGTTTGCTTAAGATTCGGATAAAAGAAAACTATACTGCTCCTGGCATCTTTATCGCTTCTCAACCATGCACACGTTTAGAAAACTGGACGAACTATAATTAACTTGTATCTCCTCTCACACTTTACACAGTGAGAAAGGTTGCATTTGGAAGCCATTAACTGATGGAACGTATCTATCAGCGCAAGTTTTTCAAAGGAACTAGCACTCAAATCACTGCAGGCCTTTTCTTGTGTGTAACTTCACTAAGACGAAACTTAACGTTGTCAATGAATCTAATGACTGACGTTGCTGCGACAGTTCTTACTAGCCCGACTGAGAAAACGCGCCAACAATTTTTTTTGTAATGATGAAAACCCAGTGACAGTTATGACTGCGGCATGACAACGACAATGTCAGGAAGACGTCAGATTATGCGGAATAAGGTAACATACTGGAGGACAAGTAGGTGGGCGGATGAGGGGGCGGAACGAGGCATGTTTCAATCTTGAGGCAAGGAGCACGGAAAACTAAAGGTAAAAAAAAAATGATAAGGACTCCTTCTTTGCTGTTAATTTTTTTTGTTGTGGCGTGTGCTACTTGCCTCAAGTGATATACCAACTTCACCATCCACCTGTGTCAAATGCTTAACTTTTGTTAAATTTATGACAAATCAGCGTTGCAGTTCATGCCAAGGTCAGGCGCGTTGTTTGGTTTATAGTGAAACGGAACACGCTGCTACGAGGGAAAGGTCAACAATCCTGCTAGTAAGGGGCGAACATTTAAAGCAAAATTTAGAAAAGTGGAGCAAAAACAACAAGCTAAGCTAAATTAAAAAAGTAAACGTAACGCGCCAATTTATTGCGTTGCGAAAATGAACGGAGGGATGGTAGCTAAAGGCTTTCAAAAGCGCATATGAGCAGGTAAATAGAAAAAAAAAGGACAAGGCGTCCTCTCGTGTCTGCTTGCGCTATTCAAAGCCTTAACTTACGATGACATACCGTCGACACCATAGTGCTACGACAGTGGAGAGATAGTAGATGCGGCTGGATAAAAACTGGCCATAGTAAAAAAAAAAAAACAATTCGCATGACGATCCGCATAACAGAAGTTAAACTCCACGTGTGTTCCTATATGAAGGATTGCTTTGACACTGATAGAATGCTATTGAAGCTCAGAGTTTGGAAGTCGAACAGCATTGCATTTGTCCGCAGTCATAAATAAAGGGTGAGCTTCACAATATATTTCGTTCATAAAAGATGCTCGCCGCCCTCGTCAACGCTTTCCATCTGACAGCTTGTTGGCGCCGGTTGCAAACCGCTGCAAGTCACGAATTTTCTTCTGTTTTTTAGGCTACACAATAATAGGTTTCTTCCTGCTGGTTTAAAGCGAGGCTTTGTTCTCAAAGGCACCGCGAAAGTTATCGTTTGCGCCCTTCGACACTAGGAACACGATGAACCACTGCACACGCCCCCCTCCTTGTCAAGCCGAAAAAAAACAAACAAACAAAAGATGAAGTACTGAACTCACGTTAATAATATGCCTTTGTTTCTTTTTTGCTTTTTCTCCTCCGTTATTCGGGATGGCACGGAATATTCTCCGGATGGTCGTCTTCTCTACTGGCTCGTGCGGCGAAGCATAACCGCAAGGCTCATCCGAGCTTTCGTGCAGGGTATGAACAGTAGCGTGATCAGCGGCACAACACCCGGTCCGTGTTGCGCGCACACAAACACAAACAGCTGGCTACGCCAGCTACGCGGCGACGGTTGTAGAGTATAGACCCACCGTGCCGTCGCAGTCTCAATCGCGCTAAGCAGCGAAGGGGGCGGTGGGAAAGTCGACGGTGGCGCGTCTCGCTACTATCGCTGCGCCACCGGCAAACGCGAGCACCAGAATCGTAGTCCAGGGGCGCTGCTGTTCTTTCCGATCTTGATGCTTCTTTCTGCGGAAAGAAGGGGGCGGATGATGCCGGTTTGTTTCCGAAAGCAATACCGATCGCTGCTTTTCCAGGAAGGACCAAAAAAGAAAAAACAACGCGTGCGGGAAAATGGAAACAGACAGAATGACAGAGAATGGATTTTTCTCGTTCGTGAGACATCACCGGTGAGTGCATCATTTGACTTCGCGATATTTTTTTTTTCATTGTTGATTTCGTTCGCGACACGGTTGAAGAGTGTATATATATATATAGGCCTTTGCATCGCGGAGAGTGGTAAGCGGGCGGAATCGTTCTCAGAGTGGTGCCCTCGTTTGTTTGTTTTTTCCCGATTGTATTTCTCTAGAGTGCTGGACACGCTGAGATGCTAGGATAAAGAGGTAAATCACGACGAGGTCGGCGACTACGCCCTTCGGGCATTGATATTTCAAACCGAGTAAGAACGAAGGGATTGCATCAAGACTTTTAAGAGGTTCGCTGAACGAAAAAGAAACGAGCACTTCGATGTTTTCCGTAGTTTTATCATTTAGCTTAGCTGATCTTATCCGTTGCTTGATACCGCTCTAGCGTTGCCGTCCTCATTTCTTTCAGCAGCATGTTTTTGCTTGGAGTGCTTCGAACAATGTAATACAGCGTTATTAAATGTCACGTCATAGGCTCAAATTCAAGAGAGCTATGATTGACAGCGAGTGTCGCCGCTGTTTGGGAAAAAAATGCTTCTGTAACAATGAAACGCCATTAGAAAATGCATATATATATATATATATATATATATATATATATATATATATATATATATATATATATATATATATATATATATATATATATATATATATATATATATATATATGTAACGTTACAAAACAGAGACGCGTCGTGGTTCAGGTGCCATGCATTTATTCTAATGCACGCGCACTTCTTCTTCGTCGCCTTCTCCTACCATCGCCTTGTTCATACGTTACACTTTTCCCCCTCCCCCCGAGAAAGTCGCAGTTCAGAAGGTACAAAATAACGCCGCAGTTTGCTAACATGAACAATATCAGAGTTTCTACCTAAAGGAAACACAGAGCGGTCGATCTCGTAGTTCACTGGTGAGACCTTGCGTAGAATCTTGACCTTCCATGATGGAACTCAGTTTGCCGTTATTGGGATGCCATGGTGTCTCGTAAAGGACAATGTCACCGACTTGGAACTCAATCGGGAGAAATTTCCTATCATAGATGACTTTGTTCTTATTGTGGTAGGCGATGGAATTGTGAACCGCAGCTTTCCGCGCTTCTTCAACAGTTTCTTCTCGTTGTTCCAGAATAGTTGGATACGATGGAATTCCATACATCAGGAATGAAGGTGCGTAGCCGGTAACTTCGTGGGGCGTTCTGTTGTACTCGTCTATTACTTCCGAGAGCAGTTTTGTCCAACACTTCTGTGGCTCGTCATTGATCTTACATTTAAGTCTGGTTACAATGGTCTGGTTTGTCCGCTCATTCATACCATTGCATTGCGGATGATGAGATGAAGTGAAGAGTTGATGTATTCGGTTGTGCTTTAGGAACTGCTTAAATTTTCCTGCAGTGAATCCCGTTCCGCGATCTGAAAGGAACTTCCTTGGTTTTCCCGCAGCAAAAATGGTTTTCAGGCATGAGATGTAGGCGTCACTGTTTTCACTTTTATGAGCGAACGCCCATACGTAGCGAGTAGCATGATCAATAACCAAATGGATAAACCTTTTTGATGAGCCGTATCCAGAAAATCCTCCAATGGTGTCCATTGCGAAGAGGTCAAAAGGCTCTTCAGCTGGAGGCAGTGATTCAAGTGTCCCATACTTCTTTGTTTTCGTCTTCTTGCATCTCTGGCATGTATCGCAATGCCGAATATAGGTGGCAACATCGGTTACCATATCCGGCCAATAGTATTGTGGAGACAGGAGTGACAGTGTCTTCTTCACTCCGACATGCCCAAAATGTTGATGTGCGTTCTTAAGAATGGTAGGGCGCAGTTCATGTGGCACATATATCTTCCTTAGTCCTTTTCTTTTGACGATGACTATGTTGTTTTCCAATGAATACGGTCCTCTTGGGTGCTCATTGGTGCATCGTTGAAGTTCGTCGTGTGACAGAAGTTGAACTATGGGGGCTCTGGAGAGTGTATCCGCTTCTACGTTGCTTACGCCTTTTTGATGTTTGATGTTGACTTCATACATTGACAACTTTAAAGACCACCGGAAGAGACGACCTTGCGGATTCTTAACATTCTTCAACCACTGAAGTGCAGAGTGATCCGTTACGACAGTGAATGGCTTTCCGTGAAGGTAGCAATGCCATTTATCAATGGCATCTATAATGGCAAGGCATTCTCTCTCTGTAATAGCATAGTTCATCTCATGCTTCAGTAGTTTGCGGGAATAATAGGCAATGGGATGTTCCTTGCCTTTGTCGTCAGGCTGCTTCAGCACTGCACCAATGCCTTCGGCAGACGCGTCACAGTACACAGTACATGGTATAGAAGGATCGTATATGCGAAGCACCGGTTCTTCAGTCATTCGCTCCTTCAGTTCCCGAAAGGCTTGCTCGCATGCTTCTGTCCACGACCACTTGCTGCCTTTGCAGAGTAGTTTCGTGAGGGGAAGAGCAATATCGCTGAAATGAGGGATGTACTGTCTGTAAGTGTTTACAGTGCCCAGGAAACGCTGGAGATCTTTCTCTCGTTTAGGTGTCGGAAATCTGAGTATTGCAGCCACGTTACTTTGCTTAGGTGTCACTATTCCATGTGAAATCTTGTGGCCCAAATATTCAATGCTGGATCTTGCAAACTGGCACTTTTTTCGTTTTAGTCTTACGTTCTCGGTTTTAAGAGCTTTCAATAAAGCCTCAAGGTGTCGTATATGATCGTCAAATGTCTCCGAGTATACGACCACATCGTCAAAGTAGTTGTTAACATTAGTGAGCTGATGTTTGGCTATTATTGATTTCATGGCTCTTTCAAATGTAGCCGGAGCGTTCTTTAACCCGAACGGCATTACCAACCACTCATAATGACCATTAGCCGTGACAAACGCAGTTTTCTGAACGTCATCGGGATGCATTCGGACATGCCAGTATCCGGACGTTACATCCAACGTAGTGAAAAACTCCGCCTTTCCCAAGTGGTCAAGAATATCATCTATACGTGGAATTGGCTGATAGTCGGGTACCGTTATGGCGTTGAGCTTGCGGTAGTCAATACATAGCCGAGTACGTCCTTCGCCCTTCTTTTCCGCTAAGATGACCGGTGCGGCGTAGGGGGATAACGAAGGCCTCACAACCCCTTGCTTAATGAGGGCGTCAACTTGTTTGTTAATCTCCGCTTTGTCTGCCTGTGAACATCTGTATGGTGCTCGATGAATTGGGACAGCATTGGTAAGTGCGATCCTATGTTGCTCAGTAGTGATGCATCCAATATCTGTTTGGGATTTCGAAAAGATCTCGTCATACTTGTTTAAAAGAGAGTCGAGCACCGCAGATTCACGCTCTGATAAGTTTTCCGAAGTCAGGGTGTTCATCAGTGGGGCTTCAATGGTTTGCTTTTCATTATGATCCGGTAGGTTCAAATTTTGACGTCCTTGCGTCACTGACTTGCTTTCCAAATTTACAGAAAGATTGAAGTACGAAGCGCTGTCTAGGCCAAGAATTAATTGCGTTCTCATGCCTCGCAGAACGTGTACATAAACTTTCTTTGTTACATTCCCAATTTGCAAATGAATGTTTACGCGACCCAAAGTTCGAATGCTTGAAGTAACTTGCTGGACAGCGATGCTGGAGTCTCTCATCAACTGAAGTTTGAGCTGTTTGTACACATCCTCACTGATACAAGTAATGGTGGCTCCTGTATCAAGAATTGCAGTTACTGACCTTCCGTTGATGAGAGCTTTGAAGCGTATTAATGAAACTCTGGGTCGCTCTCCTCGTTTCCCGGTCTAGTCTCAATAGCGGAAACGTTGCCGCGGCGCGGACATTCGTTGTGCCAATGAAACTGCCGTGGGAAGCCAGCAGCTGAGCAATATCTACATTCGTTTTGTGGGGCACGCGGTCGAGAAGTCAACGTTGGCTGCTGCGGTCTGCTGAAGAGACGTGAAGCTCCTGATGTAGTGCCAGGATTACGAGCAAAAGAAACTCCTCTCACCCGTTTTAAGGATGTCTCGACCCGTTGAGCAGCGGCGAGCCACTCTGATGACGAGGTGAAAGACAGTCCGGCGAGCGCTAGTTCCACATCAGGAGGAACACCGTCAGTCAGTCCAGAAATGATGTGGCACTCTTTAAGGTCGGCCAAGGAGCCCAGTCGTTTTTTCTCGTCGTAGTAGTCCTTGATGGTCTGCCCTCCTTTCAGCCGGTAGTGAATGAAGAGACGAAAGGCATCTCCGTCGGTCGTAGCAAAGCGGTTTTGCATGCCGCTCTTGATATCGTCCCATGTCTCGCCTTTGCCGAAAATCTCTGTTAGGTACCACTTGAACGCTTCCCCTTCGATGTATTCGCTGAAGTGACTGACCCGATCGCTGTGTGTCCACGATGCCTCGACCGCCTTCGTATCGAAAAGAAGAAGCCACTTGTCGACGGGGACGTCTTCTGGTGTTCCCTTGTACTTCGGTATGTTGAGTGGAGGCTTCGGCTTAGCCATGGCAGATTGATGAGGTCGATCCTGTCGACTTGTGTAACGTTACAAAACAGAGATGCGTCGTGGTTCAGTTGCCATGCATTTACTCTAATGCACGCGCACTTCTTCTTCGTCGCCTTCTCCTACCATCGCCTTGTTCATACGTTACACATATATATATATATATATATATATATATATATATATATATATATATATATATATATATATATATATATATATATATATATATATATATATATATATATATATATGTGTGTGTGTGTGTGTATATATTTTTATTTGTTGCCACCCCTGCAGCTTCGGGAGGACACCGTCGTACCTCGCCATTGGTGAAGCCGCGTCTGTCTTATTTTTTATTTTTTGGGAGGGGGGGGGGGGGGCGAGGCGGACGATTAATGCTTTGTATTATGTAAAGGAAAGGGATCTGCTATGATTTCTTGCTTACTAATTGTTTCTTTGCGAGCCTTTGATAACGCCAGAAAACGCAATTTTACCCGCCGTGGTGGTCCGGTGGTTATGGGTCTCGACTGCTGACCCGAAGGTCGCGGGATAGGATAGGCTTAGATTGAGGTGCACGTGAAAGAACTCCAGGTGGTCGAAATCTTCCGGAGCCCTCCACTACGGCGTATCTCATAATCGTATCGTGGGTTTTGGATGTAAAACCCCAACAATTATTATTAGAAAACTGCGCGTTAAGGAACCCCAGGTGGTCCAAATAAATCCGGAGTCTGCTGCTACGGCGTGCCTGATGATCATATCGTGGTTTATGGCACGTAAAACCCCCGAAATTATTAGTAAACGTCTCGAATGTCATTCTGATTCCAGGAGAAACAATTCACAAAGGTTCGGCTGAGGGTGGAGGCTTAAATTTATGGGACTTCGTCAAACAAAACGTGTCGCGGGAGCCAGCGCTTTGACATGAGGACTTCTCTCGGTCAGGGCTGCCCTGAGGAATGCAGGTCTCCATAGCGAAAAGTTGGCTCCGGTGAGCGACACTGCTTGTTCGATGACCTCTTATCATTCCAGGTCAAGTAAAGTTAGAGCTGGTTAACTTGTTATCGCGGAGAAGGCATTCGTACAGTGGCAACAAGAACGAAAAACGCGTTGACGTTACGTCTCAGTAGTGGCACCTTTCACGTGGTGTCACGCACGCAGCCTCTCAACATACTGGTGCTGCAGTATGGTGGTTACAGTGTCGTCAACGCGTGGATTTCACGTCTGCGGAAAGCTTGTGTGCGTGCCTTAATAACGGTGGAGAGCCGTCGCGGTGTATTCCTAACATTCGCGCGTCCATAGAAAACGAGACAAAGCGCGAACCACATGTAGGACAACAAGACAGAGGCGGACTACGGTCGGTTTCTCGCTGTTTCTCTTTTTCTATGAACGTGTGCGAATCGGTCCAAATAAGCACGTAGTCTGGTTCATTCGCGTAGCGTCGCGGACGCAGCTTCCTACCGTGCTGGCGATTATGGCGACTTCAGTGACGTCGCTGAAACACATATACAATAATGAATGACACGTCACGGCGGCTTCCTTAACAACCCATTACAGAAATTCACTCCGTCGTCACAGAATTCTTCTGTGGGTTTCGCCTTAAAGGGCCCCTCACCAGGTGACATATCGAATTTTAGTTAGACATTGGAAGTTGTTGCGAGCCCAATAAGGAGCATTGCGCCACAAGAATTTTTCTAATCGGTCCTTTAGAAGCCCAGAAAAACAATAATTTCTAGCGGCGCGATACCATGATGCGAGGAGGCGAGCTGCAATCCCTTGCCGCTCGCCCCGTGTAGCCTTGGCAAGCCAAATCCCTTCCCTGCCCTCTTCGGCACGCGAGCAGGAGGATCACAAGACGCCTACGCATGAACACGTCATGCGCACACAATGTCACGAGCGCATGACGTGCCCGAACCAGCCCGAGCCCCCGAGACGCGAGCGGTGTTGTGGCGGCGTTCTTTGCGCTTCGTCTCTGCAAGTTATGCCGAATGCGCCCTCGCCGATCACTTGGCTTCCAACCTATTACTGAGCACGAAAGCTCAGTCGTACGGCCGCGAGACTAGCGGTGTGCCGCATGAACATCTAGTTAGACGCGGGAGAATAAATGAGCCTAATGAGCGCTGGAACGCGGTGGAAAATTAGTTTCGTTGTAAGGTGTAGCGTCTGCACGATGCGCAAAGCGCGAGAACACGAACGCGTGCGAAACGCAGGTAGATTAGTGTCGAATCTCGCTGCGGTTCGCAGTAAAAACTAAAAAAAAAACAACGCACACATTCCGTTTGTGTGTTTTATTATTACTCTCAAGTTTTATTCATCTATTTAAGCAACAAATTACACAAACTACACGTTGTGTCAAATATTTATCGCAGTGTCACGTGCTACTGTTGGCGACGTCAGAGCACAGTCGTCTACGTATAGGACCGACATCACAGCACTACCATCTACGTAGGGCCATTCTCTCATGTACGTCATCCCCTCATTCTCTGGACGCGCGGCCGCGAGAAGAAGGGCAAGCAGCGTTCAGCTTGAAATTTGACCCATTTCTGCGGCGCGTAGCGTTGCAAATTTTGGCAGACGTGATCGTGAACGCCCAGTGTATAAATTGCGCTCGTCAGCTTAAAATTGTCAAACCTGGTGAGGGGCCCTTTAAAGGGACACTAAAGAGAAAAACAATTTTTCTCATATTAGTAAGTTACTCTTTCCGAATACCAAGATCACCGCGCTCGCCGCGACAAGACGCTTGGTAAGCGAGAAGACGCACAAAAAGACAATGCGGGTGGCGCCGCCGCATTGCGATTCCCGCACCAGACGCCGTGACGTCATTAATTTTGACGGTGTCTACAAGGTACTACGTAGTTCGTAATTAGTAAAAATGAAGTACATTGTCCTCTGAGGGTCCAATATACTTAACATACTGTTTCAGGAAATTTCGTTGAGCCAATGTCGCACTTATGGTTAAAGCAGCGCGAAAAATACGCACGAAGGAGGAGGCACAACGAGAGCTTAATGTCGCCAAAATATGAAAAATACACTTTGAAATTTGTGGCGTCACGAGCGGTAATTACGGCACGAAATTTAAAAAAGTTATACTTCGACCTGGATTTTCTCTTGTGTTAGTAAACCTACGATGCTGAAATTAACGGCATTCGAGTTCTCACAGTACGATTTATTAATCTAAACGGATTAATTGTTTCACTTCCGTGTCCTTTCAGTGTTCCAGTTATGCAATGCTTAATATTCATATAATATTCAGATACAAGTGCAGCATGTGAAATTGTAAGTCGAGCGCTGTTGGGTTAACTGGTCTTGGTATGAGAGAGACTGGTTTGCTTTTTCCTTACTTCTGGCGTCAAAACGCAGAGTAGGCTTAGGAATATATTTGGCTTCAGCGAGATGTTCACTAGCGGGCACCGAATGAACAGTGCACGAGCGAATTTACATTTCACTTACAGGGGAATCAAGGACGTTGCAATCACGATATGAAACCGCGACGTCATGCTAAGGGGCGTTACACTCAGGCTGGCACCAAATGCAGTAAAGTAATCTTGTCTAAGCTTACAATCACCGAATATTTTTATACAGTACTGAAGAGACATGCAATGTTTTCTAGCATTTAGAGTAAGCTTAGATGGAAGCCTACCCTTTCCTCTTCCTTTTTACATTCAATAAAAGAATTAAAAAACAAAAACGAGTGGGCCTGTCGCCGTGCGTGTACTTCTATCAGCTAGTTTTGTTCCTTTATTTATCAAAACAAAACAAAAACTATGAAAAGAGAAACGGTCACCAAGGTGCGATCGATATCGGTCTGCAAACATTACTGAGGTCAGCGGAAAAAAAAAAGAAGAGAGCATGAAAGTATACCAGGGCGTAATGCATGGAAGACAGAAATAAAAAAGGAACACACACAACGCAGTTTATCGTGTCTAAGGGGCGTGGACAGCGGAAAAGGGAAGTGGACCAAACTTACAACTTATTGCTGCTGCTGCTGCTGCGACTGTCACGCAACAGATTATAGCGAACGCCTGACAGGAACACAAAGGCCGCACCGGCATCGAACGCTTTCGTTAGTTGGGCCGCAGTGTCGAGAAAGAAAGCAAGGAGCGGTTCGGCTTTGTCAGTACGAGTTAACTTACTGGAAACTGCTATCACTTAGACACGGTGGAGAAAATCTGTACCGTGAAGAGCGCGCGTCTATAGTTACCTAACAACGCCTGGGCCACTCAGTTGAGTGGCGAAGTACTGCGGTACCGATCGAATGAGAGCTCATGCGAATAAGCATGCCTTGAATGGATTCTGTTCTTACCGAAAGCCCGTTCGACTAAGGCCGGGTGTGGGAGAGCTGGCGCTCGATAATAACATGTTCATCTCTTGCTGCATGACGTAGAACAAGTTGCTGGAAAGCCCGAGGACGCTAAACACACCAGTGCCCGTAAATATCGGGGCATGTTAAAGCACGACGGTCGTCAAAATTAATTCGGAGCCTTCACCCCTTCCCTCTTCTTCATATGGCGTGCCTCATAGTGATATTGTGGTTTCGGAACGTAAAAAAACCAGAATTTGTTTGCGGAGGAAAATGACCGCGAGCACGACAATAATTGGCAGATGTATGCCTATATTAAAGGAAACGTAGATCAGTTTCGTTGCACTTTATATTGTTTTGGATTGCCTACAAATCCGGTTACGCTAACCACTAATCAAATTCAAGATGCTGCTTTCCTATATCCCGTCATTCACAAAGAACAGGCCGGCGCTATGTGTATCAGAGTTCCGAAGGGCAACGGAAGCGCTGTTGTGTTTCCTCAAGGATACCGAACTGATTCGCCGTTTGTGATGTGAAACGCGGAACTGTTACGTCGGCTGAAAGAGTGACTTTTCTCTCCTCCTCTCTAACTTTCCTCCCCCTCCCCCCTTCCCCAGTGCAGGGTAGCCTACCAGGCTCAGCCCTGGTTGAGCTCCGTGCCTTTCTTTTATTCTTATTCTTTCTCTCACTCTCTGGTTGTGGCTGACAGCCTGTTTGTACCCTTCTGCACTTTGTAAATTGTAGGTGAGTTTAAAGCGACAATGTAATTAATGACAGTCGACTCTACATGGTACACAACTCAGCTTTCGCACTCAAACGACACGCCTTCGTTGAAGAGTGGCTTGTTAGCAGTCAAGCATAGTCAAGTCACGTGAGAAGGTTGCACCGTAAATTCCAGGGTACTGATATATGTATATCTTATAGCATCAGCGATCTCCACTATGCGTCAGGATTTAGATGACTGTATCTGAAACTCTCCATGTTGAGTTCGATCTCCGTATTGCAAGTCGCCTTCAATTTCAGTTATATATATATATATATATATATATATATATATATATATATATATATATATATATATATATATATATATATATATATATATATATATATATCATCAACCACAGGACTTCAATATCGCTTACCTCACGACGGGACGGGCCAATCAGAAACCAAGTGGTAAACGCGGACCATGGATCCGTCATGTTGTACAGAGCCTGCATAAACGTGAATGGCAACAAACGGGCAATTTGAATGGACAAGTGGTGACGCAGGAAACACAAAAATTTTGAAGTGGCAAATAACACTACGTATACACTGCTACAGAAAACGAACTACGCTTCAAGTCCGTTGTGATCACCTCCCCAATAATACAGCAGTGATGAGTAACATCAAAATATCAACGCGTATTTGAAGAGTGGTTGACTTCCAACTAGTTTGCTTAAAATGACCGACAAGCGAGGGGGCTGGAGGTGATCCATTTTAGAACGACGAGTATGCGTCGTCCGCGTAAGCTCGTGCACAAACTTACGCGGACACAAACAGATGGCACAAACGCCGAAGCCATTCAATCTTTCCTACGTTATCTGCATGGAGTTTCGAAGCCACGGGTGCTACTTTTCTATCATGCACTCGGTGTCCAATGAAGTAGACGAAATGATATAGAACACTATTGATCCTGCAATCGCTTCTGGAAAGCATGAGGAGAAGGCTGATCCTCCACGAGTGCGTCACAGCATAGTCCGGAAAACCATTTGAACGCTAGCCTTTTAGATCTGCCCTAGCGGTTATTGTGCATTATCGAGTCTTCAGTTTTGGACAGTATGCTCGTATTACATGTCTGTTTGGCTCTGTGCTGTTCTTAGAGTAAGGTGACTGGATGAATTGACGAGCCTCACGCCGATTTCTGCGCATTTCGTCCACCTCGATGGTACAGTGGTTACGGTTACCGGCTGCTTGCCCGAAGCCCTTGGGTTCGATCCCTGCCGCGGAGGTCGCATTTCGATGGAAGCGAAATGCTAGAGGCCCGTATACTGTGCGATGCAGGTGCACTTAACACCGGATGGTTGAAATTGTCTGAGCCCTCCACTACGGTGTGCCTCATAATCATATCGTGTTTTTGGCATGTTAAACCCCAAATATTATTTCTGTGCATTTCTTCCTAAAAGATCCTGCTCTATTGACTAAATTCAAAATATTAGAGAAAAAGCACTTTTGCATGGTTTTACGTTTTACATACAAGACTTAGTAGCACGAAAATATTGCGTACATCAGTTATCGTGTAAGATAAACTTGTGCGCAAGAAAGGGAAGACTTATACAAAAAAAAAAGACCATCCTTGAATCGGATATATTTGAATCTCAGCAGAAGGAGTTATATTTTGCTGCGGCAGGCACAATGAATACGCGTTGAAAAGGGTAGGGATATGTATCGGTATCAGTAAAAAGGTTTAAAAGCTACACCTTCAAATAGACTTACACACCAGTATTGCGCATATTCTCAGGGTGGTACGAATGTGCGCAATGCGGTGCGCGACTCACCCACCATGCCCTTTTTATAATACTAGTACAAAGAACTCCTACTCAAGTATGTACGATATCTCACGTTTGACATCGCGCTAAGCACGCCTGCGCTCCTTGAAAGCATCGGAGCTCGATGTAGAAAAGCTCAGTGTGATAGGAAATTATTCATGATGCGCGCTGCGATGTTAGCGATGAGTGACACATCATTGAAAGTGCTGCGAATTTCGCTTTTATGAGACGAGAGCAAAGTGATCTTCTTTGCGAAACCGCACGAGTGCTTTTTGCCCGTTGTGTTGAATATTCACTCGTATTTCGCTCTTGGCGGTCTGTTTTGCGTAACTTGCCACACTTTCGGCTCGTTTCGCTTCCCGAGTTAAGCTTTTTCTCGTAGGCGATTTTAGAAGCAACAAACGTCGATTCCGTGATGCTGACGTGCCTTGGGCGAGACTCAAAGGCTGAGTGTAAGCGACGATATGCAGTTGTTTCTTTCGGTCGCGTTACGATGATCGAAAGGGAAGCTCTTCGCGACTTTGAAGGAAATACGCTTTTCAGTTCACCAAAAAAAAAACAAATAAATAAAAAAGGGAGCGCTGCTTGGGCGCTTCGCTCGAAACTTGATATTTCATACATGCCTGCGAGGAACGCGCAATTGGCATGTGGGCTGTGCTTCTGAACCCCGCAGTGCATACTTGGAATGGGATGCTCCGCGCAGTTCGGATAACTTTTCTTTTTTTCTTTGTTCCCTTTTGTCGAAGGAACTCGATCCAGGTGGTTCTGACAACTGGGAAATAGAAACTTCTGAAGAGCAATCAGCGAGTTCAAGTCAGTCTACATGCATGCTCCTAAGCTAAAAAAAAACCCAATGTTTTGACACGTGTAAATGTCGGCTGATCACTTCCGCCACGTGATATGTGTCCTGGTAACGTTTGCCTGTTATACCCGCCGAGGAACATAGCTTAGGAGGATGCATATTTGCGCGAGTTGGTGACCGTACATCTTGTGAAAGAACAGCTCGGATGTAAAACGAAGTCTTCGTTTTACATCCGCGCTGTTCCCTCACAAGACATAGCTTAGGGGCTATTGCGCGGCTCAATTCGAGGACATGGGTTCGCTTCCCGGCCACGGTGGTCTCGTTTAGATGGGGCGAAGTGCGGGGACGTCCGCTTACTTAGATTTAGGCGCACGTTAAAAAATACCCAGGCGGTAAAAAATCATTTGAAATTCCCCGCTACCGCGTGTATCATAATCATATCATGGTCGTGACATGTAAAGCCGCCGAATTTCGCTTTTTTTGCCCATTAAGCGAAAGAAATAAATTTTAAGTTTCACTCTTCTCCAGCTTTTTTGACAACGGTTTGGGAGGAAAGACGCAGTTTTTTTTTTTTAAAGTAAGGTGGCATAACACTTCAACATGGCGTATGTCTGTCAAAAGAAATGAGTCCTCCCGGCACTGACGGAAATACTTTGAGCACACTGTACTACCAGTGGTCCACTGTAAACAAGTGACAATTATGTAATCCTCTGACCAAGCAACCATGACACACTCGTTCTGTAGGTTATTATAAGCGATGTATATATTGATGCACATGACGCATTATCATCACTCTTGCTACCCCTTCAAAAACGCGCATGTTAAAACGTGTTTTAAGGCAGTTAAAAAATTAAGGGCGGTAACATCCCACAGCGTAATCGCAACATAGCTGCATTCGTACTTAGTGATAATCGCTTAGAAAAATGTGCTCACGAAACGCTCAATATCCTTTCGCACTATTGGCGGCAGTGGGTGAGAAGTGCCGTTTCTCTGCATATACAGTACACACATAGAAGACCGAGAGCTCTGAGTCCATATTTTCGCAGCTCAATTTACGCCGTGAACGTACATTTAGAAACTTTGAGACATAGTTTGACGGGCGGAAAAAACTCCAAGAAGGTTGAAGGCAGGCTCCAATGACTGGCATTCAGGAGCTGTTATAAGTTGTGGTGTTCGCTGTTCGAACCGAGACGTGTCACCACTATCGATTTTTCGTGCGCCGCGTTGAACGCGGCGCGCCAGAAGTGGCACGCTCAAGTGTGTTCTGGGAAAAGAAAACGAAAAGCTACGTGCGAAGTGCGCTAATGGACAAAAACTGAGCGGCGTCTGATGTCAAGAGCACCACCGCTGAAACCAGCAAACTAAAAGGAGAGAGAAGGAGACAGATTTGCAAGTTGAAGGCGCCACCGCCGCAGGTTGACGCAAATACCAGGCAACAACACTGAAGGAAGAGTTGTCGTGAAAGAATCGATACCTCAAAGAAAATTGAATCGGACGTCTTTGCAGTATAGGAGTATGCTAAAGGCACGCGTGGGAAGTTTTTTGTCCAGCATCGCCGATGCATCGAGAGCCACGTTGAAAGCCCCAGTGGCCTGAAATTCTCACGTGTGCAGGCCGCGCGACATATTTTGCCGCCGCATCAGAGCCGCGCGAATTGCATTTGTCACTATGGGATGCCGCCTCTCGAAAGCGCCGTTTGAAAACGTCGACGCACGTCCCTTGGAATGCAGCCGCTTTCTTTTCTGCCACATAAGCTTTAGACAACTGTCGCTGTATTGCAGCGCTCTGCGCAAAGCCGCGAAAGCTCGCGTAGACGTACCGGGTGTGCCTCTTCTTTTCGTTATCTTGCTGCGATTGTGCATGCGTTCGGCTCAACTATTTCTAAATCGGCCCACATATGTCCGTAGCTGAAAAACTCCAACATTCTCAACTCATGGTCTATCCGAGAGCTGCATACAGAGATAACAAGAATCACGTTACGATTCGCGACTGTAATATGCCACGCTCGAATAAATAAATAAATATATAAATAAGGGCTACTTGCTGTACAACAATCTTACTGTTATGACGTTGAGCTGTAGTGCACGGACACTTCTACGAGTCCTTGTCACTTCTGCCTCATGTCAATAGATAGTGAACACAATAAAGCTCCTGCTCCGAGAATACTTGTTACACTAGAGGTGTTATGGAGCCATAGTAGTGCGACAGCCAGATTACTAATCAGACAAGGAGTGGGGTTCATTCAGCATAAACTCACTCACTCACTCACTCACTCACTCACTCACTCACTCACTCACTCACTCACTCGCTCGCTCGCTCACTCACTCACTCACTCACTCACTCACTCACTCACTCACTCACTCACTCACTCACTCACTCACTCACTCACTCACTCACTCACTCACTCACTCACTCACTCACTCACTCACTCACTCACTCACTCACTCACTCACTCACTCACTCACTCACTCAATCAATCAATCAATCAATCAATCAATCAATCAATCAATCAATCAATCAATCAATCAATCAATCAATCAATCAATCAATCAATCAATCAATCAATCAATCCGCTCATTCAGAGGCCATTGTTTCAAGAACATGATTAGGAAAGGTAACGGCAAACAACTCGGGTACAGAAAGAGACAGCACGAAGCAGTCTGTGTGCCGTGTGGCTTTATGGTTACCTTTTTTAATCATCATTCACCAACTGGCCTACGCCCACAGTCTTCTAAAGCTCGAGAACAAGTCACATTTCGTGTCAGCGATATCGTTTGCTTTTTATTTTCGAGAGAAACTAAACAAGAACGAGCTAATATTAACAAAAAAGCACAAAGAGGAGACGGCATAGATTGTCTTTGGCCGGTGTGACGACATCGAGTAAAACAGTTAATAAATCCTTTATCCTTCCTTTCCGCTCCACCGCAAGGTACGTCGGCGGCAGTGGTCGTACCACCAAATCTAATTGCGTAACTATGCTTCATACTTTTATAAACTTGGACACGCGGCGTTTGCTTCCAAGAAACGCCTCCTACAAGCCGCGGCAGGGCCCTTGAAACAGTGCAGAGAACAAGGGCAGTTCCTTTTGCCAAGTCGGCGGCGAATCAATAAAGCAAGAAGCAGAGTAATGAATGCCACGGATGCGGGAACTCGGCCACGCGAGAGCCGAATAAGGCGAAACAAACGCAAGTGCAAAGAACTTGACAGACGGTCCGTACGTAAATAGTAATGGAGGAAGACGGGAGCGGGTGCAGCAGTTCTGCTTTTGCGCCTACATACCCGTCCCGCGCTACCTCCTCTGCCTGTCTGAATTCATTATTCTTACCGAAAGCGGCCGGCACTGGCGTTTGGCCCAACGCGGTGCAAACCGCGGAGGAGAGAGAAATACACGCTAATGGTGACCGCGGTTGGCCTGGCCGCCAATGATTCACGCAGCCTCGTGCGCCTCGGGACATGGCGTGATGGTCCTCGTGCCCGCATGTAAGCCGAGAAGATTATATATAAAGTTTTCTGCACGCTTGTGCGGAAATACGTTGGCGGCCTTGCTCGGTGGCGCACCCCGTTTGTGTCTTCAATTGTTTGCTTGGCTGTTTGTTTGTTTGTTTGTTGTAAGCATAGAGTGAATGGTGCCGCGCCACCGAGTTAATGGAGAATGCCGCTGTTTCACTTATACGTCTCCGCTTCTCTGATTAATATATAATCCATGATAACAACAACATACGAGTCTGTTTTACCGTTCGATTGTATTACACGCATGTACTAACAATGAACGGTGGTCTCCCTATGTACCAGTGCAGTAAGAGAAAGAGAGATTTGAATATAGCAACTGCAACTGGCGCGTGCTTTCGATGTGGTGTTGAAGTGCTATTTTGTTTCGCTCACATTTGTATGAAAAGACGTGTTCTTTATTTATTCATGTGTTATTCTTTTTTTTACGTCACGCAAGGTGACCCTACATGCTCAATAATATAGCGCCTGCCTGTCGAGCTCGTTCACGCGTATATACATATGGCTGCGCCATGGCAACCGTCAATAAACGGGTTTTCAATGGCGAACCAACTTCGTTTGTATACAAACGCTGATGCTGGCTGCATGAATCGAAAAGAGATGTTGCGCATAGTGTTTTATTGCGTTAATGCTTCCCGCCACCACTTTGCTAAAAAAATTTAGTTTCGAGCACGTAACGCGGCTCACATTAAGTGCCTGCAATGTTGTAGCCCTATTAGGTATTGCGTGTGTCCTGGGCATCCTCTTCCTTTTGGTAAACCTTTGAATCACATCGAGATATGCCTGACTGTCAAATGGAAGACAGGTTTTAAGAGCAGGCTACGTGCGATGCGTTCAAATCTGCATACAGGAAGTCACGGTACAACTTTAGTATAAAGGGTAGTTCTGTAACCCTGAGAACAGATGCGGAACTCTTTCAGTTGAGAGGGAGCGCGTATGGATCACTGGCTTCGTCAGACAATCAAGTAGCCGTGTTAAATGTACATTAGGTATACGGCGCGAACTCGGAGTGAAATATGCATTACTTATCATCAGAACATTCGTCTCGTGTATAGCCTGCAGCCTGGCACACTTTTCCCAAATATATTTTATTATTATTAATATTATTAAAGAGAGTCCTTCCACAGCTGACAATGTCGTCCTTGAATTGGGATTGAATTTCTGTTCTGCTTCGCAATTGCTCCTGAGCACTTTCCACGGTCTCGTCGTTACGACATCGGAGCTCTTCGAACTGCGCGACGAAGCACGAACGCCCGGGCGATTAACAACCCTAACGGCTTGCCATCTTTTCTACACGGGATGTCCCTCCGTTCGCCGTGCCGCTTTTGTGTCCATTCAGCTCCTTTGTTGTTTTTTTTTAACCTGCAAGATTCTCATTTTGCTCCGAACTCCATTCACCCCGCTCCCACCCCACTCCACACGTTTACTTTTCATTTCTTACTATTAAGGTGTGCCGCTTTGAGATTGTAAGTCTCTTGTCTCCTTTTTCTTTTTGTAATTTCCCCCGCTTCTACTGTTCTGCCTTTACAGTCGCTGTGCTTGCTTCGAAACCGAAGACACCTTTTTCTTTCTTTTTTTCTTCGTGCCTTTCTACCACCGCGGGTTGACTTTTATGAAGCCTCCCGGGAGCCGTAAAAATTTTGCGGGCAATTTACAGCGGCGGTAGAAGCGGACCAACCGCGTTTGTTCGGCGCCTGCGAAAAGGGGCAGTGTGAGGTTTCGTGGAACGGGCTAGAAAAAAAAAAGAAGAAAACGAAGTGACGGACTGTCCCCCCAGTATCGTTGCCGTTACATCGTCGCACAGTATTACCTTTTATTTTCTACTGATAGGTTTGGTTCTGTTAGGAAACACTACGACGATCGTGATTATGGCGTTTCGCGCCTCTTTTCGTGCACGGCAAGTCGTGCATGGGCAGTATAATGCAGAAGGGAATCGCTATTGCAAGTTAGGTTGAGTCAGACCGAGAGAATTTCGTCGCCTCGTGGGCACAGCTCTATGCCTGTTTCGTTCAGTCCGTGAGTGGAGGAGAAATTATTACAGACTCTCCAATCGTCCCTTCGACGATGTTGTTAGAGCATGTGATAGTAGTAGTAGTAGTAGTAGTAGTAGTAGTAGTAGTAGTAGTAGTAGTAGTAGTAGTAGTAGTAGTAGTAGTAGTAGAAATAGTAGTATTAGTAGTAGTAGTAGTAGTAGTTGTGCTGCAAATCACTTCTGCGGAAACGCGCAATGTGACGGAAGGGTTGAAAAAGGAAAATCAGTTCCGCGTAACTGATTTGTAATAATATGCATCCATGTACTTCGAATTGTGGATGAATTCGCCCTCGCGCTGCTATTTGCTAGTTTCTTGGTTAGCTCAATTGGTAGAGCGACCGCCCCGGAAAGGCGTTGGTCCCGGGTTCGACCCCCGTACCAGGACGAATTTTTCGGCAACTAAGAAGCTTTCTTTCTGAGAATTCCGTGTAGATTTCCTTGTTGCTTCGTGCTACAAACGGGTGGTTGTCAATTTCCCTTTCTTAGCAGCAGCAGCAGTAGTAGTAGTAGTAGTAGTTGTAGTAGTCATGAAAACCGATATTAAGGCTGCACAGAGCAGAGGAAAAGAAGACCCAGCACATAACATCAAACGCTGAGTACGAGGTGTGCACACAGCATTCTAGCACCGTGAATAAGAGTATTTATACCATCATGCGTTGTGATCCCAGTACATACTTGAAGCTAGCGAACTCCTAAAAACAAACGAAAAATATATATTTAAGCCCATATTATAACAGGATTACATTGCTGAAGTATATTAAGCAGCGAACAGCTATAATCGTTGAAAGTTGGACGTTCTGCCAGCAACTGAATTCAGGCATTACGATGTGTAGGGACTCTGATCCGTGCATAGGAAGGGCTCTGCGCGCGTCTTTGATTCTGATCGTGATGCGCTGCATTAACGTTTATACCCGATGCGTATCGCGTACAACGGGAGCCTGCCGCGCAGCTTGTGAAAGCACGATAGCATTTTGTTTTCAATAGGTTACGACGCATGGTAACATGTTAATCTTGGTGCAATCGCTTTGAACGTGGCGGTGTATAAGCAGTCCTGAGTCGACGAATTTGCATAAGATTCAACTTGCTACCGAAGTCTGTTATTCTAAGGTAACTCCGATGGAGCTCTCAGCCGGTTTCTTTATGATGTACGCTCATGATGGCCCATAAAATTCCGTCTCAGGAAGAAAACTAATCTTTCAATAGATACCCTCACACATTGAGAGAGAGAAATAGAAAGAAAGAGAAAGCGGGAGAAGGAGGGGGATACCGGTCAGGGAACGGCAGGAAAGTTGACCGGAATTGGAACATCTGGTTTGTTAGAGAGAAAGGAGGAAAGAAAGACATTGATATCTCAGGAAAAGAGGCAGTTGTTGCTCTGGCGGTTTCAGCTCACAACCTTGATTACAATGATTACTCTGTATGTTATTCGGTGTGTCTATATTCCACCATGCTTGTCGCGGTGGCTCGGCGGCCATTGTAAGCGAGGTGCTGGGTTCGTCTCCCGACCGTGGCGGTCGCAATCTGATAAGGCTGGCATCAGAAAACCGCCCGTGTACCGTACTTTCAGTGCACGTTGAAGATACGCAGGTGGTCAAGACCAGTCTGATGGCTTGGGATTAATTTTGCACATATTTGGTTAGGAGGGATGCTTTATAATAAATGTTGCATAAAACATAGCCCAATTTATATTTCAGGAACGTTAAACATCAGAATTTATTTTTGGTACCATAAAAAACACCAGCTCTTTATGATCCAAAAGTGCGAATCAAGTGGACTGCGGTCGTCCGCCTTGCTGGTACCGTGGTTGCGATGCTCAGCAACTGATGCGGAGGTCGCCGGTTCGATCCCGGCCGTGGCGGATGCATTTCGACGGATGCGAAAGGCTAGAGGCCCGTATACTGTGCGATGTCAGTGCACGTTAAAGAACACCAGATGGTCGAAATTTCTGGAGCCCTTTACTGTGGCGTGCCTTATTATCATATCGTGATTTTCGCGCGTAAAAGCACAAACATTATTGCGTAGATGGTGCTTGTATTTCAGGCAGAAACAACGACACTCGAAACGTCTATAGATGTCTCTAGCGCCATTTTGTTTTTGTCTGCGCGAAAGACGAGTTACCACGAGCTGTCCTGGTGGCAATACAAGGCTCTATTATACACAGCGAGCGGACCTTCTTTCTCACTGATAATACGGACAGCGAGCAGCCTTTGTCTAAAGCTTAGCGCTGGAGGTGCCTGTCAGGTGAATGGAGAAAAGACGAATCAGGAATAGATATGTCGCCGGTAATCACCAAGGACAAAGACAGCAATACTGTCAGGAAAAAAAAAAAAGATGCCCGATGAACCGCGTCGCACTTCCCCCATTACGCCACGCTTTTGTCCTCGCTTATCCCCGGCAGTTGTCGTTGTGCTAAGCGCTGTGCCGATCAGCCTAAATCCCCGGTAAAGCTCCTGGAGTGTCATTTGTTTTTTTGCCGAGCTTCATGTTTTGTATTTTTACTAAGCTTAATTGCAACTGCTGCCACGCAGCGAGAAGATTAGGGCGCTAGATTCTGCAGTGCAAGAAGCAGTGAACTGACTAGACAAAAAATAATAAGCAAGAATTGTATAGACGAAAACAACATGCGACACGACGTAGTGTGTGCCATTATGTGTTGTGGGCTTTCCTGCACTTAAGCACGCGACGCACGTCAGTTTCCACCCAGGAAGCAACGATGTTCCGGATATCGCGGCTTCTTTTCAGGTGAAGAAAAGGAAGTACACAGTATGCGTGTCCCAGGCACTGTGTGAATCGGCTAAGTGAACGTTCCCTTGGCATTTTCAACGATGTTCAAATTGAACATGCATGTACAGAACGTGACGAATTCGGTCGCAGTTTCGTCGAGAAAAGTTTCCTTCGACGCACACACGTGTGCTACTCGAACGTCGCAGATATGGCCAACCAAAACCGGTTTATCTACACGTATGCGGCACACCTAACCAAACTCGCCTATGTGCGAAGCGCCTCTCAAAGTATTCGTTTAATCCTGTAAACAACCGCTGTTCCAGTGCTGTCTCACGACTGTTAGTGCAGTACATACACGTCGTCTGCCTGCGTACAATGTTTACAAGAGGACTTAACGCGCGCATTAGACCAGCTACTGCACACCGCTCTCCCAGTTTTCATAACATGGCACAACGTTTATAAGAGCGTTGAACGAGCACGAATTATTAATGTTTACGAAAACCGCGGGATCCATGGCAGGTGTGCTTGGGGGCGCAACACTGTGCTTATTAACAGGTATGGCTAGGCACACTTTCCTACTACATTAGTTAGAACACTTAAAACAAATGATCGACTTAACAGTAAACGGGAATGCTATGCATGGTTTGCGACAAGAAATGTGTACGGGGCGCACTGATAATTATTTAAACTGAAGCTCGTTAGCGCTAATTCCCTAGAGCCAAGTTTACTGCGAACTTTCAATAACGAATTCAGTTTCTGAAGGAAAACAGCGCACGAAATAACGCAGACAAGAAAGAGGAGGAAGACACACAGCGCTGTGTGTTTTTTCTCTTTCTACGCTTTTTGTGTGTGTGTGTGTGTGTGTGTGTGTGTGTGTGTGTGTGTGTGTGTGTGTGTGTGTGTGCGCGCGTGTGTGTGTGTGTGCGCGCGTGCGTGCGTGCGCGCGCGCGCGCGCTGTTTTCATCAGAAAATGAATGCGCACCGACTGGCTCAACTTGCCATATTATTCCAATAACAAAGCCTTAAGTTCTTTCTTTGTTCCTCTCTCTCCTTTTTTAACACCCCCCCCCCCCCGTTTTTTCTTTGGTGTAGGGCAGCCAACCAGAGACTCTGGCAATTCTGGTTAACATTACTGCCACCATCTTTTATCTCTCTCTTTCTCTCACTCGCTCGCTCTCGTGGTTTCAGTTTGCTTTATAGCCTTGCCGGGGATGAAAGAGAGAATGCTATACGGGCACACATTTCCAATTTTTTATTGTAGGCTCAAACTCGAAGAAAGTCAGCCTTGCGGCTTCCCTTTATCGTCGCAGCGATGATGTCCCTGACGGTCGTGAAACTGCGAGCGATGAGAGACGCCATTCGTGGCCTGGCTTGATGGAGGAGGACCGTAGCCCGCGTTTACGACCTTCTTGATGCCGCGGCCACTGCGCTTTGCATCGCTAAGGTCGCACCGTTTGGCGCAAACTGCATCTGGCGTGGTAGATAGTAAAGACCTCCTCATAACGAGCTTTGGACAGTACATTCTATACCATCTCGTCGTATCCAGTACTTCGACATGATTTAACCAGCACGTATACGCGGCATTTCTCCTTATTCATTTAGTGTTAGTCTTAAGAGTAGAGAAACGCTGAAAGCACTACCGTGCCTTGGATTTAGAACCGTTTATGCATTGAGGAAAAGTGAATAACCCTGAAAAAGCAAAATCTAACACTAGAGACATATTCACCACCGAATGCTTTCTTATGCGAAGCGCACTTATATTTCGCGCACTGAGTTTTATATGTAAATACGAGAGTTATTTGAAGTGCTTAAGTTGTATGCATTTGAGGGATCAACGCTTATAATGAATTTGTACTGCACCAGTAGTCGGCGTTCTATCAGTGTACGTTCTATCAGTGTACGGAATTTAGCACGCGACAACAGTTGATGCACTTACACTTATACTGTATCGAGATGAGAACGTTAGGAGTTGTCAGTAAGAGTTCTTTAATCTGGCATGCCAGTCTACAACCTTAGAAAGTTAAGACACTGAGCTTATATTAGAAGCACGGAGAGCTGTGCTCTGAAGAGCAAGCCGTTGGCTCGCATAAAGAGGCTATAGGGCAAAGACTTGGTGCTATTCGGAGAAGTCTCGAATTTGCGTAATTTTGGCCCTTACAAGGTCACCCAAGAGCACCACTGTCAACACTATACTCAGTTCAATATCTCCGGGCAGCATGCTGCGTTTTTCTTAACGCGCTCTTAGTCTACGGGTTGGGGTAACAGAACCAACGAGAACACAATCACGTGAACTGCGACGAGCACCTGCACGCAACTGAAATGCTAAAAAAAAATTTGGTTCGTAGATACACCGGAGATATATTCAACTGCGCATATACTAACCGAGCCCAGACGGCAACGTTGCGACAGGCTGTTCGCGCAGTTGGCATATTGTCCGTATGTATGAACTGAGTATTCCTTTCGGAATGAAGCTTTTAGTGGCGAATAAGCGCAGAGTGGCGTTCTTTCTCTCTCGCTCTCTTCATTTGTCTTCGTCCGTTCGCTACTCGCAACTCGTGTCTACACAATATTTTGATGAACTGAATCAAATAATTTCAATAATTATCCCGAAAGTTAAGTAGCCCTTATCTTAAGTGCAGTTATGCTACGCTATCGTATGCATTCAGTATGACTGCAGACTTGAATCAGAACCATAGATTTCGTACCAGTTTGCTGAAGCGGATCTCAGAGGCCACGTTGAAAGAAGCGCGTGGTTGAGATTTGATCCGCCAGGTGCCGCAACGATTTCAGCTGCTCACAATTTTTCAATGAACTCGATTAATTTTCTTTAATTATCCTGACAGTTAATTGGCCCTTATCTTGTGTGAAGTTATGCACCGATAACATATGTATCCAGAATAACTCTTCGCTTAAACCAGAACAATCGATTCCTACACTTTAGAAGACCTTTTACGAATATACGGAAAACCGGAAGTAGGCGCTCGACCGGAAGTGGTTGGAAGTGAAACAAGCGCGTTACTCGTTATTCTTGCCACTAAAATCCTTAACACCATGAAGGACGTAGAATGCCCAAGAATTAGGCTTACACATGCGCGCGCTTTGCGAAAACATCTGTGAATATAGAGCCTAATGATTTCTAACTTCTGAAGAGGAAAAAAAAAGGCACACCACGAGCTTGTTCATTGCACGCGTGAAACCTTCATACCCTCTTCCCCCCCCCCCCCCCAAAAAAAAAGAAAATCCTTTCTTGTTATTCCAGCGCGTACTGTGTTTCTACATCGGAACTTCCATCAAGCGTTACGAACAAACCTACAACAATCGATAAAGCGTGTGTTTTGCTCGACGCGTTGTTTAGGAAGCCCGCTGACTGCTTTCCGACACAAGAGCTACTTAAGCTCAATTCCGCCTGTTTGTACGTAAACAAAGAGCTCACGTCACTAGCAGAGCGTCCTGTAGCTTAGCTCGTGCTTCAGGCGTTGCGTGCCGTTTTTAATTAAAGCGACTAAGCGAACAATGAGGTAAGGAAACAAAAGAGACGCGAGGAGATTAACCGGTTGGCTGCGCCGAATTCGCCAAGGAGGTCAAGCCAATCACAAAAAGAAAAAAGAAATAAGCCGGAAATAGCGCCAATTGCATGTAACGAGCTTTTCTGCAATGCTTACGCCGTTTTCAGCCGCTTCGTAGAAGGCTCCGGCGTTGGCTTTAAAAATTCACCGATTCGCAGCATAGCTGGTACAGAGAGCTCAGTGTATTCTGCGTTGCCTAAACCCTCTCTCTCGCTCTCTCTCTCTCTCACACACGCGCACACGCGCATTCTTACCATTTCCCTTTGTTAAGCGCTACACTTTGGCGCAGCGAGGCGCTAAAGGAATCTTGTACGAATGTAAAAACGCACGAATAAGCGCACTTCTTTATTCGCTGTAAATGCCAACTGCTTAGGGGCAATGGGGAGCAGTAATTGTGACTGATGCTGTTGCTCTGTGTGTAGTTACCGGCTTCTTCGGCACTGTAACCCAAAAACAGCTCTGCGAGTCACAGTCATAGATGTACGTGCGCAAGGTTCCCGATTAAGGGTGGCGGTGTCCCACAGTAGCGCCACCCCGCTCTTTCGCACCCCCCTGAGGCTGTTGCCATCAGAACGTGCTGCAATGACGAGGTATTAGGGGGGGGGGGATGTGGCAAAGTGCCGCCCTTCTTTCCTTTCCTCCCCTCTCCTCCTCTTGTTCGCACGCCTATGGTCACGGTATCCCCCTTCCCCGATCCCCCAGTGTAGGGTAGCCAACCGGAAGTGTTTCTGGTTAACCTCCCTGCCTTCTCCTTATTCTGTTTCCTTCCGTCCTATGGTCACGGTTAAAAGAGGAATAAACTGAGCTGGACGTTGTAATTGCTTATTTATTCACTGCTGTCATTAAAAAACGAGATCCTAACCAAGAAGATTTTGCGATAAAAATGGCGAAACACAACTGAAAACTCCTTGTAGATTACTCTGAAAACCATTGAAATTCTAGACCACAGCCCATGTGGTCTGGTGCGAGGTATGTTAACGCATTTGATTGTGCTGTATAGTATGCACCGCAGTGTTGGAGCCGTATACCTGCCGCGCAGGAGAAAACGCCTAAGCAATTGCGAGAAGCCAAACGGTGTATGAAATGCTAAAAATCACGAAGGTTATCAAAGTGTACGACACTACAGTGGATAGGACGAGCACCTCAACCTTTCTTTTGAATTAAGTAGGGAATGTGGAGAAAGGGAAGACGCCCTTAGAATACAGACCATATCAAAAGAACTGCGAGAATGTTTGGGGCGTTTCCTGTGAGAGTCGAAGTTTCAGAGTATTGTGCGAATTTTGTGGTTTCGATTCCTGGTTATGTCTGGTGAAACACCGCAGAGCTTCTTAAGCGCCTATATCTCTGCAGTATAGGGTTAAAGTAGTTTCTAGGGCTTCCGGATATAAACGTTCTAAGAGGCGTTTCGCGTGATAGGGACCCTTTTCAACGTCAGCACTACCTAGGAGTGCACGGTATATAAGATATCGTGCAAAGAGTGCTGTTCATTATTCATCTATGAATCGGCCAAATTTCATACAAGCCGATTGTTGATAGATAGATGAAAAAAAAAAGACTTTATTTAGGTTCTGAAGGAATTCACCCCCGTTTTACAGTAAAACAAAATTACCGACAATTACGACACTACTTATACTGCGAAATGTGAGACCGCTCTTCGTTTGTTTTAATATGGCGATACGTTATAAGCAATTTCAAGCACGGGCGTGGCGCTGTGGTAGAACACCTGCTTGTCACGCAGAAGGCCTGGGTTCGATTCCGGCTCGGACCCATAAATTTTTACTATTTTCATCCATCGCGATTTCATCCATCGCGAAAGACGCCGACGCGGATATTCAAATTTTGCGACAAGACCTCTTTAACACTATCGCGTTAAAGCTACTGCACGAATCTGTGGCACCAGGGTCTACAGGATCTGCAAATTGGCGTTTCAACCGTCATGAGACATTAATGTAACGTGCGTGAAATCTAGGCTTAAATTTTGTCGCTCTAGTTTCAAACGCCTTTGTGAAGGTAAGTTAATTCTTTACAAAATGTTGCGTAAATATTACGGGAAAACTGCGCTTAATATGCGTGCGCGCTGAAACTTAAAAGGGCCCAGCAACACTTTTTCAGCTTGGTCAGAAAACGCTGCCGAACGGTAGTCGAGGCTCCCGAGAACACACGAGCCAAACATAGCGCAGCACGCGGCCTGGGATTTACAGTAAATTTGCAAAGTCAGCTAACAAGCGCTTCCTCTTCTCTCGACAAAAATGACGCTTACGGCGTCACAGGCAGGTTCCACGCCATTGGCTGATTGAACATGACGCGAGCGGTAGTTACTGCGGCCGCCGCGAGAGGCCGCCACGTGCCCGCGCGCGCGCTTACGATCGCACTGAAAGTACGCCACGCGTTCGAAGAAAAAAAAGAAGAGAGAGAAAATGTGCTCAAAGTGCACGAGGCGCGGCGGACGTACCGTCGTGCCCCCTTGCCATCTCCCCCCCTGCGTAGCTTCCAGCGCTTTCGTCGGGCGGGAGAAGAGAGGAAGCAATTACAGCGTGCGACCAAATCTTTGTTAACTCTGTCGTACTGGCCGGATTCTAAAATTTTTTGCGGCGGTTGATTCGTGAGGCAATAAGTTCCTTTAGTGAATCCATTTCATGGCTACTTGGAATACTGCTGCACGGTCGCTTTAAGTGCCTTCGTGCGTTAAACACGTTTGTCCTGAAATAGAGAAATCATGGAGCGTAAAAAAAGAAGGCCGCATGGAAGCACGGCGTCACAAACTCGCAGTTCTGACAAATTTCGCGCTCGTTTCCATGGTACCTAAATGGTGACAGAGCCACCGCTTTCTCCAGTAATTAGTTTTTTTAGAAGGTTATATTTCTCCGCCCAGAAAACGGCTGCGCCCTGCACTATGACATGCATAGCCGCAGCAGCGCGAACCGGAAACATAAGCAGCGGACGAGAAATGACCAGCAGAAATAAAAAAAAAGGAAGGAAGACTCAGTGAAAACTGCCATCCGGCCATAAATTGACCCCACAGACGCGAGGAGGAGAAGGCTTTTTGGCTAACGCCTAATTACTAGCTCCTTGCCACCTTGTACCTCCCTCACCCTTTAGGGGCGTAATGTATTCGGCGCGCGCTCAGTAGCGTGCTGCGTAAGACAGCGCGCCGCGAGGTCTCGCCGCCTAACGATGCGTCTCACCATCTCTGTAATGAACCGACGACGAAACTCGCGGCGCTGTTATCGGTCCGACCGGGAGGGCTCGGTCCATCCCGCGTATGTTGACGACTACGACGCTTTTCCCGGCAAACTTGGTTCGACCTCGAACCCGCCGGCGTGCTTTTGATTTGTGTGCGCTGCTAAACGACAAGAGAAAGAACGAACGTTACAAAACGGGACGAGTCGGGGAACAGAAAGCGTGTTTTGTGCAAATGCAACGCCACAGCCGCGGACCATATGCAGATTATTCCTCCAATTTTTTTTTCTTCTATGAATCCTCCTCCGCACCACCGAAGCACGTCTCGCACAGTCGTTCCTGCGCTAATCTCGTAATAATTCGGGGAAAAAATAAGGAAGGAAGAACTGCGGTTTTGAAGGACGGTTTCCTGCGCGTCTGTCGATAATTTCACTTTCTGGAAGCTTTTGCCACTGTTTTTTTTTCTATTCCTTTTGATCGTTTGTTCGATAGAGACGGAGTTTATTCATAACGCGAACGTGACTGGTTTGTGGTTTGCGACCCCTTTTACGAGCCATTTGCAGCGCGTCGACTTTGACGACGTTGTATTGAATGCCCAGTGCGAGTTATACCGTTCTATGCGCATGCTTATCTTTGCTATAGTAACGTGGTGTTGATGTATAATTCACTAGGCGGGCAGTTTGAAGCGTACCATTTCGTTCTATATTACTCAGCCGACTCGAGGCGGACACAGCCCAGTGTCCGTTTCGCTCGCCTTAGTATTAATTGCTTTCGCGCTGCCCTCATCAAGAATAATAATTAAAAAGAAAAAAAGACACAGCTGAAAAAACCATCCTTCAATCTATACAGACCTGAACAAATACAGCTGCCATGGTCATTGGTGACGACGCTCTAGTGGTTTCTTCGAATTGTATCATTTTTTTTTAAAGATATGCTTCTATGTCAATCTTTGGTAAATGTGTGATTACGTACCCGACCGAAAGCCTGAAATGCTTTTCCTTTGCGCTCTATAGACTTGGACCAAACAATCTTGACGCGCTTTCTCTTCCAGTATGGGTAATCGATGGGCGGTTCGTACAGGTCTCAGTCTCGTGTGTGTCAAAGATATAAAAAAACACAAGAACAAGCACAGCTGAACGAAACGATTAGGCAGTGTGCAGAGACGTTCTAAGGAAAGCGGAATGGGATTTAAGAACCATTTGTACAGCCTGTAAAAAAAAGAAAGAAAAACACAAAATATGGGACGCATGCATAAATGTGCCTAGGGTGGTGAAACTACAAGGACCCGTAGAAGGAGCATGAATGAATCGAAAGGGACTTCATAAAATCTATCCGATTACGTCTCACCTAGAGTAAATTATTTTGCCCTCAATGACTAATACATGATCAAGCCTGTGTACGAAAATATTGGTTGTAGAGAACTACACATAAGCTGTACCTCTCTCAACCTCCAGTCATCATCGTAAAGTTGTAGAATAATACAATCTGCTTAGGGTGCTGCATTTGTATATTATGCCCGTTCAATTTGATCCTACTTCAAGCGTACCCGTTTCTAAGCAGATAGGAGCCATACATGTACAGCTTCTTATGCGATTCGAGGCGAGATTAGCCGTAATAAGTAGCATATAAAGCGTACACCCTCCAGTAGAACTTTGCGGCACACGATACGTTCGAGAACGCAATGTTCCCGCTTTGTCTGAGAACATAGCCTCCAATTTATATGTTCTTCCCTGCAGGAGTTTTCGCGAACTATACAGTTAACCCGATACATTACGAGCATTATGCAGGAGGGTGCACAGGCATTAATAAAACGCTGAGTCATAGACAAGTACCCGCAACTGTTGTCGTGGTGACGTATGCAGTCCGCCATACTTGATTTTTTTGTTGTTGGGTGGGATACAAGCTGTCGTTACTACTCTCTTAATCAGGCCCTGGCTAAATGCGGGCTATATCCAGGAAACCAGACGAAAAATGTCCGTTTCCTGGACTAGATCAAGTATTTTAAGCGGCACCTGATTAAGAGTGTATATCAGTAAATGCTTGCGCGTTGTGCGCAGACTTTTTTCTCAACCAAGGGCGATCTGCATTTGGAAAGCCGGCGAATAGCGTTGCATTTCATTACGGTGAACATCACTGAGCTTGTAGCATCATCACCTGCGAAGTTACAATTGAGATGAGATACCGAGATTTTCGCTACGCGAAGTGTTACTTTGCGTGGGATGAAAGCAGCTTCTCTAAAGCCTATCATTTTTCTCCGCCGAGCTCCCACAATGCGGCCCGTCAGGTGCGTCGAGTCGGTTCATTCCTTGCGCCCTCACGTCACTAATGAGCAGTGACCAAAATGCGTTGAATATACAACAAGTATATTCAAGGCGTCCACAATGCAACCCACAATAGTAGCCGGCGCCTTATTTGTGTGCCAACATCTCCTTACACCATGTCAATGAGAAAAGAAAATGAAAAATAAACCACAATTAATAATAATGAAATCAGCATTAGGACGTCAAGCTCCATACTTTAACCTTTCTTTGACGTCCATTTTAGTTGATAACCTTAACAACCATCAAAACAATGACTCTATAGGCTTAGTTATGGCGACATGTTCGCACGCACACATTTTTGCTAACAGGCTGACTTCGAATCGCTTGTCGCAAGCATTGTCCCTGGAGGCACCGGAGATATTCCTTGCCACTGTATCGATTAAAATAGTACTGCATATTAGTTAGGTTGCCGTACCTTTTATTTTTAGCGTTTTTGGGTACCTTACGCCGGGCAGGGTGACAAGCGCGGAATCTCGATTTCGAGCGTGAAGCATTTGTTAAGCGCGCTCGTGTGGAAAACGTTTTCATATGCGGGTGCGAAACGCCCTAAGAATACAATTAGTGACACACGTGCGCACACGCACGCACATGAACATGCACACGCACGCAGCGACTCTGGAGTTCTCCTTTGAACATTCTTCTCCTGCTGCGACTAGCGCAATGAGGCGTCATCACGTGGTCCATACACTAAGGGTATGCCTCAGCTCCTCTGGTGAAGGAAGAAAATAGGGGGGTGAAAGGCGGGGTGGGGGGGGGGGGGGGGAGAGGTACGCTGGACACTTAAGCGGTGCGAGCACTCTCCAATACCGCGTCGTTTTATTTCTGGGAAAATAATCTAGCGAACTGCGCAACGATGTCTTGCGCAAGAAAGCGGTATACTTTGGCATGATTGCCCGAGGGCCACCGCTAGTGATCATTCTTTTCCTTTTTTTAGCTTTCTCGCTAGAAACAGATGACGGCTTAGTGCGTTTCCTAACGCTGCGCGGCCCTGGCGTCGTTTGTCCAACCGCGGAGAGAGCTTCGGAGCGCTGTTTGCAGTGTTTCTTATGCTTGACTTCGTCAGTGGTTACACTTACACAAATTGCATGCGCAAACATTGCTTCGGCGATTAAAATAATGTGAGAGAAGGACATGAAGCCGCTGTTGTATTCAGCTCATCGGAGGCTTAAGTACAAGCAACATGAGCGTCACCGTAAGCAAACTAGACGTCGGAGAAACGGAGGAGCGAGTGAAAAACAAATAATAGAAAAAACGCCGAGTTGCGCGTCTGGCGCAAGTTCTGTTTACTGTTCGGGTCAGCAAGTAAGCCGATGGCGCAAATGCTCTGGAGTAAGCAGATTCTGACGGAAAGAAGCCGCTGCTCTGGGAGTTCCTTTTTTTTCTCGTCTTTTGATTATTTAAACGAGCTATGTAGCTGAGTAAGCTAGCGTGAGCGAGATGGACACGACAGGTTGGGAGAGAAACGGCGTCGAAGTGGAAGCGCACACATGTGCTCGTTGGATAAAAAGGCCGCCATGTTTGTCAAAAACAAAACGAAATCCGTTGTGGGGCATGAACAGTACGGACGTAAGGCCAACAAATACCGCCGCTTCACGGACACCAGCGTTGCACAAGCATTAGCAGACCCCGTAACATTTTTTTTTTGCTCTTTGTTGAGTCGCAAGGTCCAACGTGATTTCCTTCGCGTCGCAGAAATCATGAAGTCCTGTTACATACATACATACATACATACATACATACATACATACATACATACATACATACATACATACATACATACATACATACATACATACATACATACATACATACATACATACATACATACATACATACATACATACATACATACATACATACATACATACATACATACATACATACATACATACATACATACATACATACATACATACATACATACATACGTGGTTCTAGGAGGGAACAGCCACTGGGCCAGCTCATCTAGATATTAGTCAAAATATGTGCTCGCGCAATCTTGAGGTTCAAATATATTCACTCATCTTACAATTTTCATTTTTACAATTACGCGCTGCCCTTGAGGACTTCCGGAGAAATCATTTTCTTAAAAATCTTCCTGCTCTTAAAGCTTCCTATTAACTTGCCACCATGCTATCAGGTGGTACAGCTCGCTGGCTACCCTAATTCGTAATGTGACGTGCTCGTTCAATTGTGGAAATCTTTCTTTTCAAGGAATCGGTGCACGAGTGTGGAGATGCGCCTAGATGATACTTTATAAAGCAGTTTATAGCATGCAAGGGTTGATTCGAAGAAATATAAATATGCTAGGGAATTTACTAAGTCTTCAGTATTTCAGCCGTCTGGTGTGTCGAGATAAAAGGACTCTAGCGTCTTTACGTAGGGAATAATGAAAACCAAACATTTGCATCCGCTATCTAGACTCGCTACTATGCGGAACGAAAAACACGAGGTGGAAATGTGCGGTCATCTTCTTAAAACCTTTTGCTGCGTTTTCCTTGCGGAAATGAAAGACGGACAGATGTGGAATAAATGCCGATCGATGCGACTTTTTTCGTTTCTGACTTGCGACCGTTTCTTCGATATAATTTAAAAAAAGTGCGTAATGAACTATACGAGAGTGCTTATCTCGTACACGGTACGCTCACCGCATGATCCTTGAGGACGGCTCCGTATGTTTTTAATGAAGAAACAAAAGCAAACACAAAAGAAAACAAAAAAACAAAACAAGATTGATCAATAGGCGTCCGCAACGACGCGCCGAGGTATCTAGTTTAACGTCAGGTGTTTCTTCGTCTGTCTTGCACGATGTACAGGACTTTAAAGATAAGGCTGTGTAACTGCTGCACCAAGCGCTTTGTCCAGATACTGACCATTGAGTTAACTCAAGGTATATTCGGTAATGGAAATAACTGTTACTTATACGTAGAAATATTGTTCCCTCCTCAAAATAGCCAGTTTTCTCAATAATCTCTTGGGTCTTTTGTAAAATTAGAGAAGAAAAGCTTGGCGGACGCTTAGGCTTCGCCTTCAAGAGAGGAACGCGATACCGCAATCGGACCCCGTTCGCATCGCCTTCTCATTCGCTTCCCACGCCTCGCTCCTCTGTGTACACCTCAACCGTGCCGCGATGAAAGGAACGTCTGTGCGCGTAGCACTGGCAGTTTTAAACTCTCCTAGAACGCATTTACTGCAAGTACAGCTATTGCGGAATGCTCGCTTTACGCCACAATTGTTGATTTTGCGAAGTACCCACTAGACATCCATACACTCTAAGGAAAAAAAAAGAAGAGTCCTTTGACTCATTTCGCGTAGTCCTTACTTGCCACGTATACGACTCTATTTAAAGAGGCACGTCAACTCTATTTGGGAGTCATTATAGTCTCTTCGGATGATCGTGTGACCCACAAGAGAGTTAGTCTGCCTCTTTAAAGAGAGTCGTATACGTGGCAAGTCAGGGCTACCCGAAAGGAGTCACACATGCTCTCTTTTTTTTTTTTTCATAGAGTGTAAGGCAATATGCGCACCTACGCAGACGCGTACCTTGTAGATGCTGTGGGTGATGAGGATTAATTATGACTGAGCGCTTTCAATGGTAGGGCCTTTAAATCCCCCACTCGTTGCGCAATTCACATGGTTGTTACGCCATGGTGCGACTCCAGTCTTCTGCCACGCAATATTACATCTGTTAACCTCGCACTACATGTACTTAAAGCAGATTGCTGGGCTAGTCGGAATAATGAACTGTCCCTTTTTCTATCCGTGTTAGCGTGTTTTTTTTTTCTCTTCCTATTTCGCCCAAGAGCTGGAAATGCGTCAAAGCGCACTACATGACACCTGTATAGGATTTTCTTCACCAGCAATTTCAAGCACTGGCGTGACTCTGTTGTAGAACACCTGACTGCCACGCCGAATGATCTGGGTTCGATTACGGCTCGAACCCCTGATTTTTTGTTCTTTGGATCCATCGCGATTAATGACTCACCGACAACGCCGACTTTCCGCTCTCAACCGGCACCGGCGACACCGACGCTGACGCCGGAATTTCTGCTACATGGGTTCCTTAAGGCTATCGCGTTAAATATCTTTATACTACACTCTAGGTATAGTCCTAAGGTAGCCACCGGAACTACTGTGTTTCCGCTGGCGAGTTTCTAAAGGGTTGCGAGTCGCCCACGTGCCCAAGAGTATGCCAAGCACAAGCACAACTATTACGCATTCCGCCTTGGTATTTTGTTATCGAATCAGTTACGTATAACTCCAAAGAGAAAGAACTCGAGAGAATATAAAATGAAATGCTTTGTCTAAGAAGATGCGCGACGACAGTATAAGAGCTAAGGCGTTGGAATGTTCAGCGGATTTTTTTTTCGTCGCTACCAGCATAAGGAGGCGTAAGATTTGAATAAGTCTCGCTCCTCGAGGGAGTCTTCGTCGCCCGTCACAGATTATTCACCCAACCACAGCAAGAAAAAAAAAAGAGCTCACGAAAGAAAGAAACAGTGCTTACGCGTGGAAGTGCGCGGTTGAGGTGACACTCAGAAATGTGCTAAAAATAATAAAAAGAAGTGTTCATGCTACAGCGGGCGTGAAGATAAGGGCGATGCAATGCGAAAAACGGAAATAAAGAAAACGAACACACACAAAAATCTGAGCGAGTATTAAAACGGAGCTCCGCAGTGTTCTAAAAAGTGCAAAGAACAAAAAAAAAAAACCTCGGAAAGTGTCGGTGTTATCTCAACTCGAAACCCCCTGGCCCCGTTCCTTCTCAGTTTTTTTTTCCACAGTTATCTCTACCATTTTAAGGAGTCCAGGAACTGCTACCCGACGTCTCAAAAGAGTGTGTATTCAGTATTTTTTTTTTTACGACACAAAAACATTCCTTACGTAGAGGTGAAGATCAGTGTCCGCGAAAAAAAAAAAAAAGAATCTTTTTGAAATATGAAGCTCCCGTTTGTGTAAGAAAAAAACAAATAAACAAAAAAAACACGTGCCCTGCGTAAACGTGCGCCAATTTTCGTCAGTTTCTGCATCTGTTACTACAGAAGAAAAAAAAAAAAGGGAGCCCAGAAGAAGCAATAAAAAAAATAATAAAAAGCGCGAGAACAGCGACACTCACTGTTCGAAAGAGAAAGGGAAACGACAGGCAGAGTGTGGACGAGTCTGCAACCGCAAATCACGGAGAAAAAAAAAAACCCGTATCGAAATAAATAGCTGACGACACGAAGAAGAAAAAAAATAAAATGCTGGTAGTGAGCTGCCAGACGCATGACTTGCGCGAGCGCGCGCGCGCTGAGAATACCGCGGCGAGAGCCTTGAAATCGCCGGCCATTCAAACAAACGCCAAGTCGCAAGAACGCAAAGAAAAGACGGAGGGATGAAAAATAGGGAGATATAGTGAGAAATGAAAAAGAGGGTGGCGAAGAACGCTCTCGGTGTAGAAGTGTGAAGTTGGTTTCTCAAACAGTTGGCATTTCAAAGATCTCTGCTGCCTGCCGTTGTCGGGTTGTGGAAGGACTCGACGACTTCGAAACAGAGATGAAACGTCCAAAAAAAAGAATCTTGAGCTTTGTGGTTCATAGCGCAGCGCAGCCTGTCTTTTTTTTTTCGTACGTCTCTATTTTTATAGCTGTTGTATGTTTTATTTGAAGGAGAAGAATAAGAAGAAATTGTAGTCTTCTGGGGACACATTCTTAGTACGTGCACGTTTCCCAATGCCTGGGTATGCGACGAACCGTTACTATTCGGAGTGCCTCTCTCGGGTATACGTGGAAGGCTTTACTGACTTTCCCGAAAGAACAGGAATAAAAGAAGCACGGACTTGTACACTTTTATGAAAAAAAAAAAGGTATGATGAAGTATGTTTGTAGTAAGCGTGGTTTGGATGTGGTCGTTGTTACTTCGATGGAGCAATTTTTGTCCTGCGCGGCGTCACGACGTTGCCAGCGGGGGTGAGTTTGAGCGCAGCCAAAAAACGTAGGCCGAATTCGCGTATAGACGCGGTCATTTTCAGGAATACTCCGAGGATACAGGGAAGCTACGTGTGCACCATAATAGGAGTCCGTCTGAATGAATGCGCTGGCGTTGCATGCACTCGTATCTGTGATAGCCTTGGGCGTGCTGCCGGAAATTGGCTGTCCCTGTTACCCACACGTACTGCGGCCAATACTCGGAGAAAGGAATGACTATACCGACTTAATTAATAATTACAGAACGCGTGATGATTGGCTGGCCTCGAAAATGATGAGCTCACTGAATACGTTCCTTGAGAGAGCGGCTACGAAGTTTCCTTGATGATTATCCAAACCTGCCACGAAAATAACGCGACAAACTGCGATGGATTTGCTGTCAAAACAGTAAAAAAGAACAAAGTGCAGTGGTCTGTCATCTTGCACTGTGTCTTATTACATCACTGCCGGCCATGTTTCTTGGTTGTTTAGCGAGAAATGGTCCCCTTTATCGATCACTGCGCGACAGCTTCCGCTGTTTCTATTGTCTAATCTTGTTTCTTCATTCCTTACCCGAAGTCAGCGAGGAACTAAGTTCTTATGACCCGTAGCAAGGCCTCTAGGCCTGACAGTCGCTACAACTACTAGCTCGTTCGTTTTCATCACACGACCGAAGCAAGACAGCCATAAAAAAAGTAAGAATAAAGAAGATAGAGTGTGTGTGTGTGTGTGTCCCCGGCCTTTACTCTTGCAAGAATCGCACAGGACAGTTTATTACCAATTTACGGTGCTTGTTGAGTGGCGTGGAACGAATCGCGTGTGTTGGCTGTTAGAAAGATTATAGTTTAGCACGAAGAGGCACCACTGTTACTGCGCCCCGATTTTCTCCCAGGAATTCAGACGTACGCATGAAAAATTAAGCCTGCTCAAACTGGGATACCTCAGAAGCATGAATCTTGGAGTTATTACTGAGCGAAACAGGGAGCGCTAGAGGAAATAAAAAAGACACAGTCGCGGTGCTTTGCCCTGAGGCTGCATGTACATAAAATTCGTTTTCTTTCTTTTATTTGCAGTATAGGTACGCAGAATGAAATAAAGTGATTAATTGGTACAGCCAATGCGCACGTGTTCCAATAGTGTACTGTTTACGCGTAGTTCGATGTTGCCGGACTGTGTGCTAAAGGAAAATAGTTTTATTACTAAAACGAAAAAAGAAGTATTATTTTGCTCAAGCAATGCCTTATCAACATTTAATGCACAAAATTCTTTGTTGACATTCCGTGGAATTTACTGTTGAGTCTCTTTCTGTACATGTTCCGTGTTAAAACCACTGAAACTGACTCTGGGCTTTGTATAAGAGTGTCTAATGACTCTACACATCTGGCACTGCCTTCACTGCTACCCCCTACTCTGTTCCTAACACACGAACAAGCACGCCGCCTCAAAAAAAAAAGGTTTTGAAACGCTGGACCCTGCCGAAGAATGTAGCGTCGCGCGGCTGAGTACAAAACCTGGGGTTCGATTCGCTTCGTGGAGGCCGCATTGAGATGGGAGCGCAATAGAAAAAAGAAAAAGAAGAATCGTACACAGTGCTTTTAGTCGGCACCAAAGAAACCCAGCTGGTCAGAATCAATCCGTCACTGCTGTTTCTATAATAAGTATCGCGTGGGGAATACCAGTCGATCATTCTCGCAGCTGCAGTCGCTTGTCTTTCATATACGGCTAGACAACAGGAGGCGAGTGTCTGAATCCAGTAAAAGTATACATGAAGCAAGTAACGGCTTTCTCAATTTATGTTCATATACGTAAGAACATGTAGTGAGGGGAAAGCAGGGAGGCTGGCTGGATAAACGTGTCTCTGGCCGGCTATGTACTCCGCCGTTCATTTTAAGATTTCGCGTACCGTTGCGTGGTTAACATAGGGAAGCTAATCTGCCGTATCTAAGCGTTAAACTTGCGCCATGCACGACGTGCACATCAGAGTGACCCCGAGTAAGGTGCGTCTGTGCGCGTTGACCTTTCGCTTTGGTCACGCTTGTCAGATTTAAGCAGTCGGAAAGGCTACAAAGCGGAGATACGCAGAAGGTCACGATCGCCCTTGGCCCGTGTGATAGACGTCTATTGATTCCAAAATGTTTAGGGTCATGCACTTATGCTAAAAAAAAGCTGTTTCGTCTTCTCAGATTGAGCGCGACTTTTCCGCACATTAGCACACGCATATGTTTATCATGTTGGTGAACTCATTTGGACAACAAAGTTTGAAGGTATGCTTTCATCTTGCAGACAGGGCTCTAACATCTTCCGCTTGTGCTGTTCTAGCTGTGCTTAAATCCTTGCTAGTTTCTTCAGCACATTTACAGCACGCTCTTTATGAGCACAGTATTTGTGCGTAGACTCAATACAACAGTGTCTGCCTCAGTGGTACTGTGGTTACGGTGCGCGGCTGCTGACGCGACGGTCGCATTTTGGCCGTCATAGAAATGCGACCACCGCGATGGTCGCGGCGGTCGCATTTTGATGACGGCCAAATGCTCGAGGACCGTGTATTATCAGATGTCAGTGCATGTTAAAGAACACCAGATGGTGCAAATTTCGGGAGTCCTCCACTACGGCGTGCCTCATGATCATCTCGTGGTTTAGGCACGTCCAACCCGTGATACTATTATTATTAGTACAGCAGAAACAAGAACTGAAGTTTCACTGCATGCGCTGCTTGTAAGTACCCTCTTCTGCTACATGTAACGATAAGGTGTGCATATAATGCAACGCCATAAACAGCTTTTTCACTGTGAAATGCTTTGACATAATAAGCTTTGCCATCGGAAGTATCAAAATAGGGCTCAGTGTTCGGTTCTGTTCCAGATGTCTCGGGCAAATATCTAAAGAAAAAAAAATATCATTGCATGTACAGTGGCCAGATCATTAGAGCAACTCGTGCAGAAGCATCCGTTCTCGTACGGAGCGCAATTTCATGTTCTGCAAAGTCTGAAGCACAGCCGCAAACGCAAACGCATCATATGGATTCGAAACGAAGCGCTACTTATCTATTTCTATGTTCCAGCTGACAGCGATCACATGTCAGGTATTTTTAGCTTGCTTAACGAAATGCTTGACAGACCACTTGACAGGCTATTCCAGTATCGTCGTGGCAAAAACGTTACACAATATCTTTTAGAATTTTCATTGTTTTAGTTTTAAGACGCGGACGTGTCAGCGATGCAGCGTAATTGGAACACACGTGGTCGCCCCAGTACTGTGCTTTGTAAAAGGCTGACTCTGATACATACCGTTCTAGAAGAGTTAAATAAATGATCATGTACGAATACCTACGTGGAATGTATGTAAGCTTATTCTCGGGGCGATCTTCAGTTTAGATATAACAGGTATTCGGCACGGTGCAATGCGATCTTTTCCTGACTATTTAGAACTTGGCCCATTACCGCCTCTCGTAGAGAAAACATCGCGAGCGCTATAAATTGTTCTTTTTTTTTTCTTGAAGACTTACAGAGCAAATGACCGACGGTCCACCACTCTTTCAGGACACTTGTCGTTCCTGGCTGCACAAGCACGTGTCGTCGATCGACGTATCCATCATCGTACCAGCGGGCACACAGCAGGCCAAGAGGTAAGTCGACACTGTCGCATCAACGGCTGCGTGAACGCGCGTGAACCACGGCCTCGTCTCTAGCACCCAGCACCAGCAGTGTATGGCCACATCATCATCACCAGTAATCGTGTCGAATCCGCCGAAGCGACTGGAACGTCGGGGTCACAAGCGGCACGCGCTCGGCGGGTGCCCGCGGCCGACTGCGCGCTTCGCGCGAGTTGACTCGCGGTCCGCTTTGACGGCCAGGGGGCGACTCTGGCTCGGGCTGCCCGAAAACCCCAGCGCACAGTGGCGGGTCGTGCTCCATCTGTCGGCAGCGTCGGTAGCGGTCGCGATGTGCCGCCACCACCCTGACTGATGCAGTTCGGTTCAAGCGCTGTACGAATTTTCTTTCGGTACGACCGGGTCGACCTACGGCGACAGATCGAGTTCGGAGATCGCTTTTTTTTTTCCTTTTCTTTTTGTTGCTTCGGAAGATGACAGCATCGGCGCAGCGGAGTCGGCAGCTTGGACGAGAAGCCTTGTTGAAGGGGCTCGGTAAACTCGAGAACCTACGGCTCCTCTCGAGCTGCTGTCTTGCGTCACGTTTTCTTTTTGATAAATCTGATACGCTCATTCTGCTTTCGTGATTTTCCGTGAATAACGGCGACTCACAAGAGCGTCTCCGCGTCTTTCATCCCTGTGCGAGTGAGACAGCTGGAAGGGGTATGCACTCTTGGTTAAAAAAAAACGAAACAAACAGGGAAATTGCATTTCTAACAGCGAAATAGTTGTACTGGTGACAGTTGAACGGACCTTACATCTTCTCTGGTAAATGTGCTTTCGCAAACACTTCATGGCGTTTTTATGACACAAGTTTTCATGGTTGTTGGCACCATACTTCGATGTACAGACACCGTCAGTTCATTCTCTGACGCTACCTATGATAACGCTTCAGGATCATTCTTCGAACATTCCAATGACTAAAAGTGCTGGACAGCACATAGTGTTGTTGCAATGTGTCAACAAATACAATCGATGTCTAACTCCCTCTCAAAAGAGTACATTGGTATTTCAGCTAACCAGCGGAACTGTTCTGTGGAACCACCTGAGATCTTGCTGCCTCACGTAAGATGTAGAGAATGACTATTATAATTTTAATAGCTAAAGCTACACGTGCACTGCCCAAATTCCTTAAGTATAGACAGACCTTGGTTGTGAATTGCAGTCTCTATATGCCCCTCCGAACAAATAAGTACCAGAAGTCTTTTTATTTCTTATTTTTGCGCTTCTTTGTTCTACCTTTGGCCAGAAACCTTTTCCCTTCTGCGTATAGTTTTGGCCAGGGGCGTAGCCAGGGGTGTGGGGTGGGGGGGTTCAAACCCCCCCCCCCCGAAATTTTTCAGTTTTGGCTAGCGTATATATACACGCGCACATACAAACGCACGCACGAACCTACATAAAGTATCGTTGAACCCCCTCCACCCCGAAAAAAATTTCTGGCTACGCCCCTGAGTTCTGCGTATGGTTGGCTCACCTCCTGTCCTCCACCATCCTCTCTATCTGTCCTTCTGTCACTCTCTAGAAATTCTGTGTACCGGCGTATTCCATTAGTGAGCACGATCTCTCTCTGCTTCTGTCACTCTCTAGAAATTCTGTGTACCGCATAGTTCCATTAGTGAGCACGAGAAAAGGCGTCTTTGCAAGAGGAGGTAAGCAGTCTCTTCAGAACATCGCTCTTCAGCCAAAAATCCGGAGTTCAAGATGCGCAACAAAGGACCGTCGAGCAGCCGTCTGCGGACAGCTATAGAGGAACGTCGTGAGCGACCTCCGTGGTGTTTGCACTTCTCCCACGGGGTTCCTAATTGAATTCAGCGCTTTTATTGAATCACGGCAGTGCCAGTGAGTGCAGTGCGGCTTTCATCGCTACAGCGACGGGGTGCTAAGAGTTGCACGCCCCGGAAGGGTGTCCATCGCGTTCCTATAAAGCGGCGTGGTATGTACCCCGAACGCCATGGGCGTCGGCAGGATTTTGTCTTGTGGCTGTGCAAACTCCTGTTGCATCAAGGTGGTGGAAAGGGGGTGGGGGTGAGGAGGGGGAGCGCTGGTGTGGCTTGGAGGGGAGTAGGGAGGAGGGACACCCTCCCGTGCTGACGCCCATGCCGAACGTCTGATGAGCAAAGGAACTCAGTAGCGCGAACGAGACCAGGGCGAGAAGAGACACATGAAAACAGGACGAGCGCTGTCGTTCGTGTCTTGTTCGCGCTGTTGAATTCCTTTGCTATGAACCAAATAGCCTATTTCAAGATTCTTCTGTCTGATGAGCACTGTTCTGATGAACCCTTTCCTCGACGACCAGTTACACGCAGCCTTCAGCTTATCCGAGTGAGTGAAGCGCAAGACAGAAATACAAGGTGAGGGCAACTGGCAGACGAAATGAAACGCTCAAGTGATGGTAAAATTTTGAGAATGCTACGACACTCAGAGCGCAGCGGTTACAGTAGATGTGCAACCGGGGCCAGCTCGTCAGATGTCACTTGAGCTCTGTCTGACGGCCATTGTCACTAGGTGGCGGTACCGGTGATCTCTCTTTCTTCTGTGTGTGAGGAGCCCACGAAAGATCCCGACATACCAGAGGCTAATAGCTTCGTTGTAAAAGAAATGCGCCTCGCGTGTCAAATGGCAGCCATCCGTTTCTTGACATTGGCGGGGTGCTACTAAACTAGAACAATATCGTAATCATTTGGCGCGCCCGTACACGGAATCATCGTTCGCATGGTACTCTAAGCTAAAGCCAATACCATAGCCCATACGATGTCAATTCGCTCTACTCAACTACAAATTTTTCCGCAAAGTAAATAGTGAGGACGGTCTGTTATCGATATATTTCAGACAGGACAAATATCAGACATGCATTTGGGCCTCCATATCGACCTTATTCCATTTACGTCCTTGTGTCTTGCGAAGGCTAGTTGAAGAGTGCGGGTTGACAAGGAGAAACAGGTGGCCATCAAACAAAGGCGGTAATTGGAAACCGAATGGAGCAGGGGCTCTTTGTGCATCGCCTGGGGTCGGGCGAAGGAAGAATCAATGGGACTGGAGTGGGCCGTCGTCTGATCGGTCCCTGACGACGCGTCAATAATGAGTACGGTGTGTCCTTGTTATTAGCCGATATATAACGTACTTCCGGTATATACGTACGCCGCCTGTTTAGCTGCGCCCTCTACCAGCAGATTGTGGTGGCCACTCTATCGGCTGCGCATACTGCGCACCGAGTCTCGTGGGTGTAACAACGCAGTCGTAATAATTACTTCCCGTGTTTGAGCAAATTTCACATTGCGGGGGCGAATATCGAAGTTATCGTTGTTATTGAACGTTCTTAATATATATAGTGTCCAACGCAATCTGTCCATCGTAGTCTTCGAAAGTGTCCACCACTGGGAGAATTCGAGAAATATTAGAACGACCATTCTATCAAGCAGCTTATTGCGTTTGAACCTTCAACGTAACCCCTCGTTCGACCTACCATTTCGAGCGACGCTAAAGTATTTTACGGAGAGGAGGATAATATAAAGTTTATGCCCAGTGATGTTTTATCCATAAGTGTCAATGTACTCTTGTAGGAAAGAACGGCTTACAGGAAGGTTGGATCGGTAACCATTGATTGATTGATTGATTGATTGATTGATTGATTGATTGATTGATTGATTGATTGATCAACCGATCGACCTACTGATAGTGTCTCTAGCGGTCCAAAGCTATGCTGAGGCTACTTCTGGGGCTACTTCTGGGGCTACTGGATACTACTGGCTGTCGTGAAAGACGCTGTAGTTGAGAGTATTCTTTCTTCGTTAACGGTCACATAAGTGTAATTAGACGAGTAGCTTTCCATTAGCAAGTGCATGCATATGTGGTCACTGCAGTCGGGTTACGAACCCGTGACTTCGCGCTCTCGAGCGGAGCACCATTGGCGTGTTGCCGTGGATTATGACGTTTATGAAGAGTGGATTATGACGTTTTACAGATTCAAGAGAAAAGAGAAAGAAATTGAACGAGAGAGCGTCGTCAGAGTATTAGCATGTTTGACTTTTTGAGTTGGTGCAGTTACTAATTATAAATTGGTATGACGAACTATTCGTAGCTCAGGCATGAGGCATCGAAGTCAACGTAGTGTAATGGATACGTTGGCCACATTACACGTTGGCCACATGACAGGGTTATGCGAATAGCACAAGATAAGCGCGTGACCTATACAGTCGCAAGCTCGCGAATGGCGAATTCCTCAAAGGGTTCGAAACAGATGCGGCTCTTTACAGCGAGTGCTTTCCTTTTACGTGCTTCTTAGCAAGCGGGCTTAAAGATGAACTTGTCTTAAGCCCCGGACGCGGCGGTGCGTGCTTATCCTTCGCGTCTTGTTCTTTTTAGCAATAGCGACGACACGTTTAAATTGCACCGCTGTGTAAAGCGCCTACAATAATGCGAACATCCTTCGTTTCCGTTTTCCTTTTGCTCTCGCAGCAGTTCCGTGTTTTCTTTTCGACACCGTAATGAACACTCAACACAAACGAGGGAGCGTGGGCGAACCTTGAGGGGGGGGGGGAATCGCAGCCGCACAAGTATTCTTTTTTCTGCAACGTGTATCTTCATGCACCACGTACGCGCCCGTCAAGGATCAACCTAGCACAAATATTCACAGTGCTGCGATAAACACAGTTTCTTTCTTCTTTTTCTTCGATCGCACTTTGTTTTTTTTCTTCCTTCATCGGATGCATCGCGTGTACACTGTGGTAAGTACGCACCCGTTTTTGTTTCTCCTTCGTGTATCTTCTGCCGGTCAGAAGCAAATCGCCTTAAAAGCGTGATGACTGAACCGGGCTCCTTAAAACCCCGTCTTCTCCTCGCCTCTCCATCTTGTAAGCAGACGTCTTTACTGCGCACACTCGCGCTGCTTGGCGTGGAGCGTTCGAAGGGAGCTTCGCTGATGAAATCTCTCGCGGCCAAAAAGAGTGAAGCGCACGACGACAGCGGCGGAGGGAACGGAAAGAGTGCAAAACGCATTGATCTTCGATTGAAAAATGGGCGCGGAATAGATTCCTCCCCTTCTCTTCCTTCTACGGCCGGTCCGCTGCCTGGTACTTTCTCTTTCCCTGTCATCCTCAAAGAAACCTTCTTTTCCCAACTATCCTTTTTTCGAGCACCCTCTCATCCTTTTATTTTTTTCTTTTTCTGCCTTTTGCCCTTCGATGTTGTTCGAACGGGCGCGCAAGCAAATCCGTTCGCCGCGTTCGCATCTACGTCAGTCAGCCATCCCTCTTCGCTTTCACGGAAATAGCTCTCCGAGACGTTCTCCTGCTTCTTCGCGGCTGCAACAGACAGCGCCGCACGATTTGTCTCGCGTAAAGCAAGAAGGTGCGCGCACGCCCCGTGCGAAGACCATTTCATTCGCTGCCTTCGAGGCCAGCGGCTGCGCGATGGAGGCGCGTGCCTGGCGCACATACGCAATATGACCGGAATGCCGTCGACTATAAATTAGGTGCGACGTTACGGAGGTTGTGAGAAAAACGAGCATACCGCGAGAACGCGGGGTGGAATTTCATACTTCTCAGTTCGATTTTGCGTTGTGTTGTTTCTACCGTCCGTCGCGTCCGCTACCCGTTTCCGGCGACAACGGCAGCCTCGGAGATAGCTGAATACGGGAGAAATACGTTGAATATGAAATAGATTGTCGCGAGATACATCCACTCTCGTTGTTGTTTTTTCGCGGAGACTGTTTGGTGTGGAACAATGCCGCGTGCCGAGTAGTGGGTAAAAAAGCTACCTTAATAAAGGGAAGGTAGATGACGTCACGGTGGTCTTGCACATCTTGTACGTGCTTGACGCAGTAGTGACGTGGCAAAAGATGTTAGTCGCTTCATTGATGTTGCAAAAAAAGGAAATATCGTGGAGTACTTGAATAATAATAAAAAGGGGATCATGAGGCGATGCGAATCCGGAGCACTTGCACGATCGCGTTCCGTTGGCGTTCGTTGGGCATGCTACCGACCTCGCGTCGTGGAACGCGAAGAGGGACGCTACGCGCGTCGTATCTTCCATCTAGCCTGGCCGTTCTCACAGGCATGTGTGGAAGAAGTTCGAGTTCTTGAACAATATAATCATTACCGTGATCAGTGAGCACCAGCAGCTGGTCGACATAGGATCCGGTCGTGATCGGGTCACGAGGGGTCAATGAAGTATGGGTAAAGTAGAGGTTGGACGCGCATGCGCTCGAGCTCATCGCGACAAATTCTGCGTTGCGCAGGAGAGAATTTCGGCATGTCGGAACCTAGCCCGCGTTGATCAGAGGAAGAGAGGATAGTCCTAAGGGGAGGGCTTGATTCGTAGGGGGCGAGGGAAAGTGGACGAGGCGGCTGTCAATCAATCAGGGGTCAGCAGAGGCCATCGCCCAAGAAATGGAGAGGACACTGACGAAGGGGTGCGGTGAGGGATATCATATGTTTTCGTTAATGTAGAGCAATGGAATCATAGGAATGGTTTATTAGAAGGAAAGTGGAGAACACTGAAACCACAGACGTTAATATGATATGACGCCTGTATCGTAGGAGTACACATCGTAGGAGCATCATGTAGGAGCTTTCTTGTAAAATTAGATAGCAAGAGACGTTGCACCGATATTACGAGGCTGTTTTTCCAAACCAGAGACCTGGAGTGGGAGAATACCTGAGGTGTGTGGAGAGGGTATTCCTGCTGCCTAATTTTCATTCTTTCAACGCGTCAAGTCAGCTACCGACGTTGGTCACGCCGCACACCACCACCACCACCACCACCACCACCACCGGATTGAGCTCCGCCTTAAGATACTTCGCATCTAATAGAAAGGTTAAGGAGGCCACACCCAGACGTAGGCGGCCGTAGATAGAAACGCTCAAGTGGCAAAGGTTCGCTAAGAAATGCTTCGCATTTAATATACGAGATCGCATACAAATACAGCTGAGATGAGAATCTCTAGGAATACTTCTATCATGAAGCACTTAAAGGGGCCTTGCAACATTTTTTTTTGGCATGGTCAGAAAACGGTGCTGATCAGTAGTCGAGGCTCCTGAGAACACGTGAGTCAAACATTAAAGCGCAGCAGCGCAGCGAACTTACAGTTAATTCTCGGTCAGCTAGAAATCGCTCCATCTTCTTTCGACAAGTGATGCCATAAATGACCGTGCCATAAACACGAAGTCCACGGCCATTGGCTGATTTTAGCATCGCGAGTTGCATAGTTACCGCGGCCGCCGCGGGATGCCGCCACGTGCCCGCGCGCTCGCTCGCGATCACACTGAAAGTAAGCCTCGCGTTCGAAGAAAAGAAGTGCTCGCAAGGTCTTGAGGCGCGCTGCCGAACGGACGTAGCTTCTTGTCTCCTTGTCGTCCCCCTCCAGCGTAGCTTGCAGCGCGCTCGCTTGTTCGAAAAGAGAGAGAAAGCGCTTAGAGCGTGAGGCAAAGTCTCTGTGAACTCCGCTCGTACTTCGACGGATTCTAAAAAAGAAAAATTGCGGCTGTCGATTCGTGAGACAATAAACTCCTTCAATGAAGCCATTCGCCGATTACTTGGAAAAGTGTTGCAGGGCCTATTTAGGAAAAGCGGGAAATTCACGAAGTTTACTCGTTTTTTTTTGTGGCCGATTAGAAATCACCGGAGCTTGTCAACTTAAGAGGTGATTAAGGGAAGAATATTATCGGCAAGAGAGGGTCCGATGCGCAGTGTCTGTAAAGAAAGGAAGGAAGGAAGGAAGGAAGGAAGGGAAGAAAGAAGAAAGAAAGAAAGAAAGAAAGAAAGAAAGAAAGAAAGAAAGAAAGAAAGAAAGAAAGAAAGAAAGAAGAAAGAAAGAAAGAAAGAAGTCTGTGTAACCGAAGAGGCTGAGCGAGACATTTGAAAGGAGGAAAGCCGCAGAAGCCATGCATTTGCAAGATAATGCGATAATTAGCCAGTCAGTGGCGCGGTAAATTGCGTTACTTCGTCGCTCGGCGATCGATCCACAATAGCGAACGGGCCCATTGCTTTCGGTCGCGCGGTTCTTTCCTTTCTCTCTTCGAATGGGTCGATTTTACTCAGCAAAAGCTCGTCGAGACGTTATGAGCCGCTGCATTTTGAAGGGCGCCTGACAGGATTTCTTTCGCCTGGCTTCCTTCGTCTCTGAATACCTCCCAATCTTTCATCGCCTCTGAAGCGCAACAGTGATTTCAGTTTCGTCAATGCACTGAAATGCTTAACAATGCACATAACATAGCTCCCCGCAGAAACTATTAGAACGAACTCTGAAATGGTTCAGCCACCATGGGAACGAGGATTAGCACATGGAGCAGTAGGATCTCCGCGTGCGTGAAATCGCATGTTTTCGCCTTCAGGTAGTATGCGAGCGCTTATTGGTCGGCTGTCCGCTCGTTAAATGATCACGTGATACGGGACGCGAGCTGGCAAGAAGAGTGTTCCACACTCGCCATCATGGCTACGAGCTCCCAGGTTTCCATGCACATAACCGATAATGTGGATGAGCTTAATTGGGAGAGCATCGGGTGCGTTATCCGTTCACTATCTGCTGGTTTTTATTAAAGGGACACTAAAGAGCAAAATGATTTTTCCCCATATTAGTAAAGTACTCTACCACAATACCAAAAACACCACACTTGCTGCGAGAAGCTTAGTAAGCGAGAAAACGCGCAAAAAAAAAAAAGAGACTGTGGGTGGCGATGCCGCCTTGAAGTTTCCGCACCATTCGCCGTGACGTCACATGTTTTGACGGCGCCTACTAGGGACTACGCTGTTCCTAATCGGTAAAAATGAAGTACATTGTCCTCTGAGGGGGCCGTAGACTTAACATACCAAGTTCGGGTAGTCTTGTTGAGCCAATGACGCCAAAATACGGTAAATACACTTTGAAATCCGCGACACCACGCGGGGAGATTTCGGCGCTGAGATTTAAAAATGAAACTTTGAACGATTTACTCATTTAATAATAAACCTATGACGGCGGAAATAACGACATTAGAGTTCTCAGAGCACAATTTATCGATCTAAACCGACTCATTGTTTCTCTTTAGTGTCCCTTTAAGCGTGCGCCAAACAAAGAAACGAGGCCACAAGATTCCCCCCTTCTTTCGTTCATCTTTTCGTGGTGTTATCTATATCACTCTAACTGACTTTAAAAAGGACGTGTTGCTAGGCAAGTTGGTGTTTGCTAAGAGTCAGTATTGTGCTTCAGCGCTACAATATGCCTAATTGTCTTTATTAACTTGATATTCGAAGCACCCTTGTCTGTACAAACGCAGAAAGCAGTGTAAGGCTCCGCCCGCGTGCCTTATCACGCGGTTTGTTGCATTCATAACGCTGTGTTTCTTCGAAGAATATCAGTTTGCTAAGTCATAAGTTCGTTTGAAGCCGGAAAGACAAAAGTCCAGGCGAGTCCATAAAATGACTAAATATTAGGGGTGTGCGAATATTCGAAAGTTTCGAATATTCGTCGAATATTACATTCGAAATATTCGTATTCGATTCGAAAATCGTGTATTAGAAAAGTTTCGGATATTCGATAACTTCGAATATTCGAAAAATTCGAATATGCGATTCGATTATCATCCATAAAATAACTCGTCTTCCACGTCTCTGCTGCGTTCGTATCGCTAAAAACGTTGCCGAGAGGAGCGATACACATCGTAAGTACACGGAGGCACGATATCTGCCCGCGACGAGCGCCCCAATACGTATGATTTATTGCTGGTGCATCCCCGACGTGCAGCGCTGTTGGCGATCATGTAACCGTACATTTTCAATATTATGCGACCGTAACGTGCCGCACTACCACTCGTTCAGTATGCGGGACCACTTCTGAAGAAAGACAGTGACCCACGTGACTGGTGGCGGACTGTAGGCACCTTCAGATACCCCAGTCGGCAAAGCTTTGCCCCCAACTCCCTATACCAGCCACTTCTGTTCCAAGCGAGCGTGCCTTTTCAGTGGCAGGGGGGGGTTGTCTCTGTTACAAAAGCGCCTGCTGCCTGATCATGTGGAGCAACTCATATTTTCTTCATGATAAAATCTAGTCATTACTTTCATTGTGCCGTGATATTTGCTTGTGTTGTGATGTGCATTGTGCTAGCCTGGACATTGTGTTCTGGAGACAGCAGTGTATGTTGTGTTGCCAGTCAGGCTGTTAATGTTTTTTTTTAAATAGCTACATGTTAAATAAAATATTGTTACTGTGGAGGCATTTTTCCTTGGATATTCGATATTCGATTCGATATTCGAATGTGGATATTCGTATTCGATTCGTATTCGAAAAATTTGATATTCGCACACCCCTACTGAATATCCATTCGCTGATGACCGAATCGCTATCGCTGCAGCTCCCATAGACACTAGCATCAGCGTCTCCTCTACGGTGCCTTCATTTTGTAGGAAATTTAATGGCATACACAGGAACAAGACATATGTGCAACCGTCGGAAATTGGTGTACAAAAGTAACTTTGTTACAGCGAACAAATAGTGGCGCATCATCATCATCATCATCATCATCATCATCATCATCATCATCATCATCATCAGCCTGTCTACGCCCACTGCAGGGCCAAAGCCTCTCCCATGTTCCGCCAATCAACCCGGTCCTGTGCTTTCTGCTGCCACGTTATACCTACAAACTTCTTAATCTCATCTACCCACCTAATTTTCTGTCTCCCCTCACGGTCTCCCCCTCATAGTGGCGCATAGCGAGTGTCTACTTGCGAGGCATCTTGTTTACCATTCATGGCATGAATGGCACTCGACTTGGAGGTGAATAACAAGTAAAAGCGAGTGCGATGGGGACGGAGAAACGACGTGCTTAACGGCCACTTCGTATCACGATACCATTTGGCCAAATAGCGCGTGACAGGACACTTGGCGTGGCTGAGACTATTCGTCGAACGGACTACAGGGCCACGCTAACAGTATTATTAGCATTGCCTATGTGTTGTTTCACTCCAGAGATGCGTTTTATTTATTATTCGTTCGCTTCTTTCGTTAAACCCTCGACGCTTCTGGCCGCAGGTGTGCTCGAGGTTCAACAGAAACGAAAGTAGGAAAGCCGTAGATAGTAGATCTGCTCGAAACGTACCAGGTTACGTCTGTCTAGAAATTGCAGATCGGTGTTTGTCGCTCGTGGGTCCCTTCTTCATTTCTAGTGGACCAGTGGCGAGTGCTGGGGCTTGCCCAATTTTTGAGGCCCATACGCGCTAGGAGCTTTTGCTCACACAGGACGGACGAATTTTGGTTTCGTCTAGCCATATACAAATTCGTTGTAAAAATCTTAGGCGAAAAGCAGCGCGAGCCATTATAATACTACCGACGCCGTTCAAACTTGAAGGTACGATGTACTTTCAATTACTCGGGTATGGCTTCAGACTCCTTACGCCTGTCCTCTCTTGAGAGTTGCAAATTGCATAATTGTATGTGACAGCGATAAATTAACTCCACTCAAGGCGCCCAAGAAGCAGCCACCGCGCATCTGCTGCCCTAAGTGGGTCAATTAGCACTCGAAACTGACAGTAACGCCTCCCCGAACTAATGATAAACAAATTAGGGCATTCGCTAAGCGCGTAGCTCCCTGTTCAGATTAGTGATGATTCGATAACATTCGTGAGTAGGGGTCTTCGCAATATGAGGCCCTTTCTTGGCCATAATTAAAACGGATTTGAAGTAAAACTGGCCTGATTTGAAAAAATCACCATTTGATCGTCACTTGTACGCATATTTGATGTTGCGTAATGAATGCCCAGTTGAAGGCTGGAAATGTACCTCACATACTTTTAAGTGGCCAAATATAAGGATGTATGCGCGTAGGAGTTACGCTTCGGCGTCTCAAAATAGAATCAATCAATCAATCAATCAATCAATCAATCAATCAATCAATCAATCAATCAATCAATCAATCAATCAATCAATCAATCAATCAATCAATCAATCAATCAATCAATCAATCAATCAATATGACAGAAAATATATCGAGATTTTGATAGGAGATACATATATAGAGATTAACTTGACAAAAGGTTCTTTGTTCGAGGCTTTGCCGCTAGTAAAAGACGATGTTCCCTCCCTCCCGTTTTTCTGTTCCCTTGCCTTCCCCACTCGTAGCTGAGCTGCACCACTTCGCTGTAACTCATCCGCCCTATTATTCAGGCGACTTCCCGTGAGTCAAGTCATAACAGTATACACTCAGGAAGTCGCCGAGCCTCAAAGGACGTTGAAAAGAGATAACAATAACGCTACGCATCCACGAGTAGTTCCCTCAGGATACATGGAAAGCCAATCTCCCCGCTTTGTTATCAAAAACACGACGTATTCCTGCATGCCACACTTTACCATTGTCCCACGCCGTCCTTCGCTGTGGGCCAATCTTCTCGCGTTCTGTATTATATGCGCAGATAACTTGTCGGTCAACAGAAGTGGCTGCGGAAGGAAGGAGCTTCTTCGGCCTCCTTGCGAACGAGAACGAGATTGAGGCGCTCTTTGTTTAAGTCCGTCGCTGCGGCTGCATCTGTCCCTCGAACGGCCCAACGCGGAGACGCAATCTGTCCACGCGGTCCTAAAGCCCCTATACTCCGAAGGTATAGGGCCTTTACGCGGTCCAGTGTGCGTGCGCGATACGCCGCACATGTAGGCGTCGTATCTGGGCTCGCCCCTTTCTGACAGCCGGTGACAGCCTCTCGGCAGACGGGCCAATATCGTGGGAGTGGATGATAAGGGGAAAGCGGGGATGGAAGGCCGGTGAGGATTTTGCTTGTGTGCGCCCTGTCCGGACTCCAGACGGCGGCGGCACCCTTTCGCGTGTCTGGCCGCCGCCGCGTCAGCTGGCCTCTCAGCTGGACGCGGCCGTGGGCCTCTCCCGTATATTAATGCGCGCGATGAAAAGCGGTCCGAGACCGACGGTATGCGCCGACAAGAAGCCTTTCAATGGCACCGCGACGCGCTCCTCGAAAGCTGAGATACGAGGGCGGCTTTTATGTGGCCGCGCTCTGGCTTATATTATTTATTCCTTGTCCGTCATAAGGAGATGTAGGCCTAACATCTTCGAGGCCCTCGACGTTTGCACACAGGTCTAGAGCGAGATGGGCAGTTCACTTTGGTTATGTAGAAGGTCGGCGCTTCTGATATGATAATGAGCTGCGCATGCGCTTTCTTTCTGTCGAATTAGTCAGCTTCCGGAACACGGAAATACAGGTGCAGTGGCGGCATCAACTTCAGTGACGCACACGAATAACGCAGGCATGCTTCAGACATGTAGTTATAGCTTGGAGATAGTATAACTTAGCTGATGAAGTGCATTCAGAGAGGAAGACAAAAGGACGGAGAAATACAGGGTCGTTAACGAAAGCGGTTTGCTGGATCCCTGCACTCTGGAACGCAAAACTCGAAAGTAGAGAAAGAGAGAGATGGCGAGCACACGGTCGCAGTTCGCCACGATCATCGTCACAAACGCTACGTGAGATCAAGAGCAACGCCATGAACATCAAGCCAAAGCATTGATTCAAACCAAGTGTAGTTGTGCAGGCCTCTTGTGTTTAAAAACTGTACAGCGATAGTAACGGCACAGCGAGCAATGTATATATGTTAAAGAACGCACCATAGTGGCAGTAGTCATAATAATTACGACTACACGAGACTACACTACCTTGTTTTCGCGATATTAAAAATTCGAATAAAATGCTGTTCCTTTGATCCTGCGCTCCGATTATTACTGTAAGGCAATATCAGTGTACACAAAGCTATGATTGTACTTCTATAAAATACTGCATCAAGGTGCAGTAGAACGGATGCACTGTATTAAAAACATATCCAGTGTAACACAGTTAACTCGCAGAGGAAGAACCCGCCACGGTGGTCTAGTGGTTATGGTGCTCGGCTGCTGAACCGCAGGTCGCGGAATCGAATCCCGGCCGCGGCGGCTGCATTTTGATGGAGGTGAAAATGCTCGAGTCCCGTGTGCTTAGATTTAGGTGCACGTTAAATAACCCCAAGTGGTCGAAATTTCCGCAGTCCTCCACTACTGCGTCTCTCATAATCATAACGTGGCTTTGGGATGTAAAACTCGAACAATTATTATTATTATTATTATTATTATTATTCTATTATTATATTATTATTATTTACTTCTTATTTATTTATTATTATTATCTTGATATTAAGAGGAAGAGAGGAGAGGAGACGCGCTGCCACAGTTAAAATGACAATACGGCTAATTAGATGCGCTTCATTTTCTGTTCAATGACGAAGTTTGCTTGTCGGGGCTTTTCTTCATTCAGCCAAGGGGCGTGCTCATAATGTTTCGCGAGAAAAAAAAATGTGAAAAAGAAAGTCTTGTAAGCCTATCTTCGATCTGCGTCGGTCAATCAATGGCTCTCCCGCCCTTTCGGAGTAGAAACCGCAGCGTGTATCGACTGTAACTCGCTGATTCCATAACGCCCGCGGCGCTTCCTACGATAAGGGGCTAGCTAGAGAGAACTCCATCCCGCTCACGAAGTTGCCTTCGAATCGACTTTTGCAGCTGTGTGCTCCGTG
>NC_051178.1:232108108-232135534 GCF_013339695.2 Rhipicephalus sanguineus
ATTTGACGCTTTGTACCGCTACAATACGTCTGAGACATTTCTGTGCGCCAGGTTCTTCGGAGAGAAATGGTAAAAAACAGAGTCCCTCAACAATTTCAGTGTTATCAAAGGACTCTGGTAAAAGATAGCCCGTTAGTGAATATGTTGCTAGCGAATCCTTTACGCCAGAAGATAAATAGGATATGAAAAATTATCGCACTTTTATGTCTTCAATGAACTGTGAGTGCTCACTCTGTAGCTATCGTCTTCGCACGATGCGTCGCAAAAAATCCCCACCGTGTTTTCTGCTGCTCTACACGTGTAGGTGATGCGCTATTACGAAAACGGTAATACGCTTACGGACAGGTAAGATTGTACCGCGGTATTCGCGCATCATGCGGAGGCTTCTTACTGACGTTATTGCAAGTTGATGGCAACCAGCTAGCTGTCGCCAAGAAGCAGCGATACGCATCATTACGAATGTATCAAGCAAAAAAGCTGACCTCACCGCGGTATAAAGAGCTGTCATGTTAAGCAGCCAACCAATCCCAGTAAGTTTTTCGGAATGAAACTGGTATGCTTGAGCACAGTGTAAGAAGTGGCTTTGAGCAAGAATGGCAGAACATTCGGGAATGCACTCAGAATTTCATTCCAATTAAACAAGTTGGTCGCAGTTACGAAAGTTTCAAGTAAACGCTTTTGACATACCCTTTGCTGCTTCATTATAGAGATCTATAATAGCAATTTGCAAATGTTTGAAGTATCTTAAGATACAGTTAGGAAGTATCGTATCGGATACATTTTTTCGGGAGTATCTTGTATCTGTATCTCAAATACTTCTTGCCAGAGTATCTTGTATCGTATCGCGATACAATTTCAAAGTATCTTTGCCCAGCCCTGATCCTACGCTATAGAAACGTTCAACTCGAGAACACTGACACCAAAAATAGCATTGAATAAGAATGTCGAAGTATTTTCATGTTTTATTGAACATATAGAAGCTCTAACGCATTCGAAAGATAAACGGTGAATACTTCTGCAGGCTTCTCTCGTACTTTTTGTGTAATTCAATTTTTCCACCGTCGTCATCACTGCAATATGGGACAAAACGCAGTAAATGTGTCCGCAATAAAATAAACAAAAAAAACCAGCAAACATCCGACTTTCATTAAGGTACACGGTCGCATGTGACCTAGTTTTTTTTTTTTTTTAACTGCGATGCTCACTAATGCACTTTGGTGTGAACACCGTTACACTCACTAAACCTCAGACCAGGTAAAAACATCTGAGAGCACGTGCGGTGCAGCTTGTTTACGGCAACGCAGATTGTGAAAGCCTGCTTAATCAACGTGAGCTCGACGCTACTACATTTTGCACTTTTCCAAATCAACGTGTACAGATTGCGGTGGACCTCAAGCTCCCCCGGTTACCAGGCTGTCTTGTGGGACAAGAGACGGCACGTCCGAAACGAACACTTTAATGCAACATTGTACTAAAAAAGAACAGATGGCTTCGTGCCATCGAGCGAGCGGCAGCTCGTGAGGAACAATGACGAATGATAAACGACGTCTGCCAGGTTAATAATAATAATAATATAATAATTACATAAAATAATAATAATAATATAATAATAATAATAATAATAATAATAATAATAATATACTGGGGTTCAACGTCGCAAAACCACGATATGATTAGAGAGACGCCGTAGTAGAGGGCTACGGACGTCCTGCCAGGTTGATGAAGACGAGTTCTAAACAGCATGACAAGGATAGGGATATTCGCAGCATATGAGAAACTGCCATCATCCCAAACAAATGCTCTGAAAACTCGAAAACTGAAAGGGGAAGTTGATTGCTATTTTTTGGTTTGGATTAGCGTGAGTGCTATGAGCGAGGCCAAACGCTTTTACGACGCTTGGCTAAGATCTCCACCTCGCGGTGTGTTAAGGCCTTGGCAAAATTGAAACTTCTATGAAAACGCGCCCGAATGAGACGGACGTGTAACGCGTTGCAGGTGTGTAATCGCGGAGGCCACAGCCATGACGGAATTACTTTACCGTCTCCCAGAGGACAACACCACCCCGCCGACCAGGAGAGTGGTAGATATAAAGGGGCGTTTGTAGAGCCTGTAGAGTCCTGTGGACCGTGGCGCAGTGGATAACGTGCCCGGCATCTGTTGTTGCGGACCGAGTGGTCGTGGCTTCGATGCCCGTTGACGGAACTTTCTTTCTTTGCCATCTGATCGTGTAAATTTTTTCGACATCGTTTCCGCGACGGAAATACGTCACTGATGTCTTGGTGGATCCCGGCATAAAACACTTTCGTGTTAAAAATTGCTCATGTGCGCAAATACTTTCCCCAGATTTATGCCATTTAAGCGTTTCTATATTGCTACGAAATTCTGCGCATTTATTTTGTAAGTAGAAGCACGCCGTCATAATTATACTACACATTTGTTCGGTGATGTTTTTTTTTTTTTTTTGAGGAGAGCGTTGAATATGAATTCGAACACTTTTTGTTTAATGTCCCACTGCAAAAATGGCTTGCCCCTGTGCCACAGTCAGAAGTCATCACGTGTAACTATACAGGCAACTTTAGGCCACTATAGTACTGCCAAGGTACAGTGCATTTGTGCGAATTATTCTCGTTAAATCAGTACTTCAGGTAAAATTGTTGTTTGGGCTAGAACTTTCACATGAAATATAAATATCAGCTTTATAAAGTTGCTATTGAAGGTTCCTGCTCCGAAGATGCACTGATTAAGATTTCTAATCTTGTAGTAAAGGCAGAAGTAACGTCCGTTACTTTTTTTCGGTAACGGTAACGCGTTCCTTTTTCTTTAACATAGCGAGTAACGTATTTAGTTATTTTTTAGGTAACGCATAAGAACACTGTTTACTGTACAGCAAGGTTACCAAAGAAACCATATGAAGCACAGCTTGTAAAAGGACGTGATTCTGTGCTTGCTCACAGTGCTCCGATCGAAAATAAGTTTCTTCTTTTTTTTTTAATTTGCGTTACCGAAAGCAGCTCGAACGGGTACCGGCTAGCTCTTTATCGGGTCTCAGCGTTCGATCGAAGGTTTGTTCTTTCTGTTTGTTTTCACGAGACTGAGTATATATACATACTGAATACAATGCAGACTTTCACGAAGTTTCGGAGCACTGAACCAGGTCGTCGAATCGAACGCAGGTAAAGCACAGCCCGGTTTTGGAGAGCCTGCTCTGCGCAGCGATGAAGTAGGTAGCGCAAGGTAGGCGCCGTAGTATCCAATGCTTTCAGCGTCACGATGGATGGGCGCGGGCGCGCTCGATAAGACTTGCAGCGCGCTTTCCATTCAGCGCTTTGCGAACGCATAGATCTCGCGATGCTGAGCCGAGACGGCGTCGATGGTACCCGTTGATTTTTCTCTTTTGCGGACAGGGATATTTACGGAGCACGCATTCGCATCGTTCGGACGCTTACTTCTGGTTATTATTCAGCGAAGGAAAGCCCGTGTACTTAAATAAGCGTGCAGCAGCTTCCATAATTAACGAGACACTATAGAAGCGCTATTTCGTTATACCTTCCGCAGCTGAGTGTTCCCGCTTCCGAGCAACTTAATTCTTAGAAATACAGGGGGAAAGGCCTTTGCAACACTGTAACTTTATTTATTTTGGTGTCGACATTTTCTCGGAGCTGCATGGCTTCATAAGTTGTTTGTGTGTCTCAAATGAGTACTTACTGAAGTATATTAACTAGACCAATCGGAATTGAAGTACTGCAATAAAACATTTCTTTGCGTAAAGGCAACCCAGAAGCAGGAAAAAGAAAACAGCTATCTGAAAGAAGGGAACGTGATTTCGTGTAGCGGGAGAAAGTTGCTTTGGTATTCCTACAGGAGCAAGCTTTCGTATTACAATAAAAAAAAGAAGTCCTACACAAAAATGAAAGCTTCGAATAAGCCCTGAGGTCAGTCCGTGGCTGAAGATTAGCGTTTCTTTACCTGTTGTAGTTTTTCTCCAGGGAGTGCTTACGCGCTTCAGTACTTTAATGATAGCAACTGAATGATGTGCTCTGCGATATCGCAATATTTACCACCTTCCCACTTGTTCCGTATATACACCCAGAACATTACCACTCATCAATAGCTTAACATACTTTTAGCAGTGTCCCGGAAGTTGTATTCTTTAAGATTCATCTGTATTACTCTCGCAAGTTTATAAACGTAGAACTCACTAATAGCGGTCGCGCCTGTAAAATCTGAATATATTGCGGTTAATTTATATTTTCTTTTTAAGATTTACGTCTTCCACGGAGACGGCATTTTAGATACATTCGCGTTGTCCATGTTGCACCGCAACTTCGAGTTTCTCAAAGGGAAACTCGAAGTTGGGGGCGAGGAGTTTCCAGCGCTCGGTTGAGTTATGCATCCCAGGTGGCGGGGAAGTTGGTATATCAAGGAGAACGGGAGTGGCGCGTGAAGACTACGCGAGGAACTAGAGCCGTGTGCTTGGGAACAACCGCGGGAAGACATCCCCACGGGTGCTGTTCCGGGCCACCACACCATCACCGCCATATGCCGCACCAGATTTACTCCGCGAATGATGATGGATGTTTCACGGCGTCCCTGTCGTGGTCTTGTGGCCTTGCTGACACATGAGAGCGCGCCCGCCATTACAACATACTTCGCACGTCCGTTGTCCTGGGAGGAATGACAAAATTGGATAACACTGTGTAACGCGTTTTGATGCCATTAGGCGAACTATCGCAAAAAAAAAAAATTACGAATCGCAGTATTGCTGTCAATGGTAAAAAAAACTGCTGCACAATTGAGGTTTACGAAATGAACATAAGGAACTGATTGAGGTTACTTTATCGTCCCATTTTCCCGAGAACCGTGCACTTTGGCAGTTCACACGGTGGCCTTCAAATTGTTGTATAAAGTAAAAAGCGTCGCCACATTCTTCGCACACAGAGTCGCGATTACCATCACTGCACATTCCTGCAAATTATCGTGGTTACCAGCAAACATAAGCGCAAAGAATCATTGCACTCAGGAGCGCCAATTTATTTTGTTCATATACAGCATTCAGCGAGTGGGCACAACGCATATGCTAGTTCGTCACTTGAGCAGTGCCTAGTGAAAATCTAAAACCTGCGGTTTGCATACTTGAAGTGATCCTTGATATACCTGATCGTGCGGACAGACACGTCTTAATATGCGGTATGTGTGATGTGCTGCGTGATATACGCTTGGCATATCGAGTAAAATATCATATTTTTCGCTGCACTGGAAAACAGACAAGGACCACTTTGTATGTGCTTCCTCGCAACTTACGCTCATCAAAGTCTCGATTGGTCAGTTCTCCACAAGCCTCAACGCGGCTCAACTTTTACGAGCTTGTACGTCGCAGACGCACGTGGTCATGGCAACCAGTTGTTCTCTTTTGTGAAAGGCCTCTCATATTATTGAAAAAATAAACGCGTAGAATACAATAGAATGTTTCGTGTGTTGCGAAATGACATCAACATTTTTTTAAAGACGATAGTCTTTCTTGGGGAACTTAAACGCAGAATATTTGGTCTGTCTTTCTGTTTGTCGGCACGTCACCCAATTCAGTTACCCGGCCAAAGTTGAACCACTTGCCTTACCGCCCACCCATCTTGAACTGTACGGCTGTTGATACTTGTTAACGTTGTCGATCAAAAAGTAAATATTACGCATATCTGAGGCGCAACGTCATTAGGTAGGTATTAGATGGTGTGTTCCTTTAATAGAAAATACATAGATACACAGTTTTAAAGACCGTAGTTTCTTAAGCTGCGCTGAAAATGCGACTGCGCTGAAACTTGTCTTCCTCCGTGCCCTCTGCACAAGCTCATGTTGTGTTTTCGATTTCGGTTCAGTATTGCATTGTACGAATGACAGGGAGCGCCGCTCTGGCATTCCTGTTTTACCAGGCGACGTGTAAATAAGAGAGTTTGTGGAGAGTACTCGTTGAGTGCGGACGCTTCATCTCACGCAGCGCCTCTTCTATCGTCTTTAGACGACATTTGCAGCGAAGCACCCAGATACGCGGCCAATTTTTTTATTCTCTCATTCTGACAAGGTTTAGAAAGGTGCAGCATTTTCGAAAAGTTTCCCTGCAGCATGACGTACCGGTGTAAAAGACAGCAAAGGTGAAGCCGCAAGGGACCAGATACAGGAAATGTTTTTACACGAAACTCTCCGCTGAATTTTTCATAGTGCAACTTGGTTTCGTAATTCCATTTTCAATCGTCTTTTATTTGACAAAATTTACTTTGAAGCCAGCGATTGCGCCACTCGACGCGAACTTGAAATTTTATTAGGAACTCAAGAAATTTACTCCACTCGGACCACCGTGCACTCAATTATTCCTTTATTTCTATTTTTTTAAGCCACGATGTGCCATTTCGTTGCTATTCCTCTCAAATGAGGGTTTCAGATTTTTTTTTCTTTTTCTGCAACTGGAACAGTAATATCATCAACGTGTACATAATGCTTTTCGCAAGACAGCGCTCACTAAAGAACCACGTTAATCTACAACTTGCTCTTCGAATAAACAGAAAAAAGACATAACTCGCACCGTGTCGGACAGGCTGGATCTCAAAGATGTGCACATATTTCACTATCTCCAAGGCACGGATGCTCCAGTGTGTATACACGCTTGCACATTCAGTGAAGTAACTGCGCTTCATGAGATGCTGAGAGAGAGAAAGCCCAAGCTTTTTCGGTGTTTCTGAAATTCCCACGTCTGCAACATTCACTTCTGACGTATACTGCTTCATCTGAACGTGTAAAGAATTGTTAATATTGACTCAAGTACACGCAACTCCTCATCAAATCAATATATATTATCCTTGGTGCTAGTTGCGCATGTGCTTCACTTTTTCTAGTTTTTGTTACGCATACTAACGAGAATTTGCACAAATACAACCGCTCAAGCTGTTCACCTTCATTAAGAAATCAAGAGAATACGTAAGCGATTCCTTCTAACCCGACATGGTTTACTGTAGGAGCCGCTCAACATCTTCTCACAGCGAACACCCCTGGTAAAAGAAGGCTCAAATGCGTTTCGCTTAATGTTTCTTTGAATCAGAGGAACTTATGAAAGCTCTAGCATGAGCTCTCCTTCGCACGTTGGTGACAGATAACATGAGAACAATGAAATACTTTCATCAGTTGTTGTTTCTTTTGTTTGTTTGTTTTTTACAGTCGTCTATTACCACAGTTCATAAATCAGCGTGTCGCAACACAACAAGTATTTAAAATGGCGAAGTTATTGCGAGTAGGCGCTTGAACGTGGATCACCTTTACCGAAGACTATCTTCAAGCTTTTCCTTTTAGGGGCGAAGCTCCTTATGCCGTGGGTCTGTCTATAGTGTACTGGAATAGATCTAGTACACTATAGGTCTGTCCATCCTCCGTTTGTTTGTAGCGTTGTAGTAGCTCGTGAGAAGCGCGCGTTCTGCTATGCAGTAGAAGAAGAAGGCGACGTTGACGAGTGAGACTCTCGTGCGTATTCGCCTGTGTGGCATTCTTTCTTTTTTACTGCGCGCGTTCTGGTATGCAGTATAAGAAGAAGACGACGTTGACTAGTGACACTCTCGTTGCGTGTTCGCCTGTGTGGCGTTCTTTCTTCTTTACTACGTCTCGTGTTTTCAACGACACCCGCGGAGACAACATTTCAGAAGTAACGCGCCATGGGGCTCCCTCTTGGCACGCTTTCTCTTTAGCTCGGAGTCGCCAGATGGAAGACAAGGCTACGGAACGGTGGGCACGGAAGGCAGCGGCAGCGCGCGCTCGCAGACAGAATCCTGACGTGAGAGCCCGCGAGGCCGAAGCTGCACGTCGACGCAGCGAAGCAGATTCCGCCGTTCGAGCCCGCGAAGCCTAAGCTGCTCGACAAGCTGCACGGCTGCGGCGAGAAGACCCCGCCGTTCCAGCCCGCGAGGCCGAAACTGCTCGACAAGCTGCACGGCAGCGGCGCGAAGACCCCGCCGTTCGAGCCCGCGAGGCCGAAGCTGCTCGACAAGCTGCACGGCTGCGGCGTGAAAACCTCGCCGTTCGAGCCCGCGAGACCGAAGCTGCTCGACAAGCCGCACGGCTGCGGCGCGAAAACCTCGCCGTTCGAGCCCGCGAGGCCGAAGCTGCTCGACAAGCTGCACGGCTGCGAGCAAAAACCTCGCCGTTCGAGCCCGCGAGACCGAAGCTGCTCGACAAGCTGCACGGCTGCGGCGAGAAGACCCCGCCGTTCCAGCCCGCGAGGCCGAAGCTGCTCGCCAAGCTGCACGGCTGCGGCGCGAAAACCTCGCCGTTCGAGCCCGCGAGACCGAAGCTGCTCGACAAGCTGCACGGCTGCGGCGAGAAGACCCCGCCGTTCGAGCCCGCAAGACCGAAGCTGCTCGACAAGCTGCACGGCTGCGGCGCGAAAACCTCGCCGTTCGAGCCCGCGAGACCGAAGCTGCTCGACAAGCTGCACGGCTGCGGCGAGAAGACCCCGCCGTTCGAGCCCGCGAGACCGAAGCTGCTCGACAAGCTGCACGGCTGCGGCGAGAAGACCCCGCCGTTCCAGCCCGCGAGACCGAAGCTGCTCGACAAGCTGCACGGCTGCGGCGCGAAAACCTAGCCGTTCGAGCCCGCGACGCCGAAGCTGCCCGACAAGCTGCACGGCTGCGACGCGAAAACCTCGCCGTTCGAGCCCGCGAGACCGAAGCTGCTCGACAAGCTGCACGGCTGCGGCGCGAAGACTCCGCCGTTCGAGCCCGCGAGGCCGAAGCTGCTCGATAAGCTGCACGGCTGCGGCGTGAAAACCTCGCCGTTCCAGCCCGCGAGACCGAAGCTGCTCGACAAGCCGCACGGCTGCGGCGCGAAAACCTCGCCGTTCCAGCCCGCGAGACCGAAGCTGCTCGACAAGCCGCACGGCTGCGGCGCAAAAACCTCGCCGTTCGAGCCGCGAGGCCGAAGCTGCTCGACAAGCTGCACGGCCGCGGCGCGAAAACCTCGCCGTTCGAGCCCGCAAGACCGAAGCTGCTCGACAAGCTGCACGGCTGCGGCGAGAAGACCCCGCCGTTCCAGCCCGCGAGGCCGAAGCTGCTCGACAAGCTGCGCGGCTGCGGCGCGAAGACCCCGCCGTTCGAGCCCGCGAGACCGAAGCTGCTCGACAAGCTGCACGGCTGCGGCGCAAAAACCTCGCCGTTCCAGCCCGCCAGACCGAAGCTGCTCGACAAGCTGCACGGCTGCGGCGAGAAGACCCCGCCGTTCCAGCCCGCGAGGCCGAAGCTGCTCGACAAGCTGCACGGCTGCGGCGCGAGGACCCCGCCGTTCGAGCCCGCGAGGCCGAAGCTGCTCGACAAGCTGCACGGCTGCGACGCGAAAACCTCGCCGTTCGAGCCCGCGAGACCGAAGCTGCTCGACAAGCTGCACGGCTGCGGCACGAAGACCCCGCCGTTCGAGCCCGCGAGGCCGAAGCTGCTCGACAAGCTGCACGGCTGCGGCGAGAAGACCCCGCCGTTCGAGCCCGCGACGCCGAAGCTGCCCGACAAGCTGCACGGTTGTTGCGCGAAGACCCCGCCGTTCGAGCCCGCGAGGCCGAAGCTGCTCGACAAGCTGCACGGCTGCGGCGAGAAGACCCCGCCGTTCGAGCCCGCGAGACCGAAGGTACTCGACAAGCTGCACGGCTGCGGCGAGAAGACCCCGCCGTTCGAGCACGCGAGGCCGAAGCTGCTCGACAAGCTGCACGGCTGCGGCGCGAAGACCCCGCCGTTCGAGCCCGCGAGGCCGAAGCTGCTCGACAAGCTGCACGGCTGCGGCGCGAAAACCTCGCCGTTCCAGCCCGCGAGACTGAAGCTGCTCGACAAGCTGCACGGCTGCGGCGACAAGACCCCGCCGTTCGAGCCCGCGAGGCCGAAGCTGCTCGACAAGCTGCACGGCTGCGGCGCGAAAACCTCGCCGTTCGAGCCCGCGAGCCCGAAGCTGCTCGACAAGCTGCACGGCTGCGGCGCGAAAACCCCGCCGTTCCAGCCCGCGAGACCAAAGCTGCTCGACAAGCTGCACGGCTGCGGCACGAAGACCCCGCCGTGCGAGCCCGCGAGGCCGAAGCTGCTCGACAAGCTGCACGGCTGCGGCGAGAAGACCCCGCCGTTCGAGCCCGCGACGCCGAAGCTGCCTGACAAGCTGCACGGTTGTTGCGCGAAGACCCCGCCGTTCGAGCCCGCGAGGCCGAAGCTGCTCGACAAGCTGCACGGCTGCGGCGCGAAGACCCCGCCGTTCGAGCCCGCGAGACCGAAGCTGCTCGACAAGCTGCACGGCTGCGGCGCGAAAACCCCGCCGTTCCAGCCCGCGAGACCGAAGCTGCTCGACAAGCTGCACGGCTGCGGCGAGAAGACCCCGCCGTTCCAGCCCGCGAGGGCGAAGCTGCTCGACAAGCTGCACGGCTGCGGCACGAGGACCCCGCCGTTCGAGCCCGCGAGGCCGAAGCTGCTCGACAAGCTGCACGGCTGCGGCGAGAAGACCCCGCCGTTCGAGCCCGCGAGACCGAAGCTGCTCGACAAGCTGCACGGCTGCGGCGCGAAAACCTCGCCGTTCGAGCCCGCGACGCCGAGGCTGCCCGACAAGCTGCATGGTTGTTGCGCGAAGACCCCGCCGTTCGAGCCCGCGAGGCCGAAGCTGCTCGACAAGCTGCACGGCTGCGGCGCGAAGACCCCGCCGTTCGAGCCCGCGAGGCCGAAGCTGCTCGACAAACTGCACCGCTGCGGCGCGAAAACCTCGCCGTTCCAGCCCGCGAGACCGAAGCTGCTCGACAAGCTGCACGGCTGCGGCGAGAAGACCCCGCCGTTCCAGCCCGCGAGGCCGAAGCTGCTCGACAAGCTGCACGGCTGCGGCGCGAAGACCCCGCCGTTCGAGCCCGCGAGGCCGAAGCTGCTCGACAAGCTGTACGGCTGCGGCGCGAAAACCGCGCCGTTCGAGCCCGCGAGACCGAAGCTGCTCGACAAGCTGCACGGCTGCGGCGCGAAAACCCCACCGTTCCAGCCCGCGAGACCGAAGCTGCTCGACAAGCTGCACGGCTGCGGCACGAAGACCCCGCCGTTCGAGCCCGCGAGGCCGAAGCTGCTCGACAAGCTGCACGGCTGCGGCGAGAAGACCCCGCCGTTCGAGCCCGCGACGCCGAAGCTGCCCGACAAGCTGCACGGTTGTTGCGCGAAGACCCCGCCGTTCGAGCCCGCGAGGCGGAAGCTGCTCGACAAGCTGCACGGCTGCGGCGAGAAGACCCCGCCGTTCGAGCCCGCGAGACCGAAGCTGCTCGACAAGCTGCACGGCTGCGGCGAGAAGACCCCGCCGTTCGAGCCCGCGAGACCGAAGCTGCTCGACAAGCTGCACGGCTGCGGCGAGAAGACCCCGCCGTTCGAGCCCGCGAGGCCGAAGCTGCTCGACAAGCTGCACGGCTGCGGCGCGAAGACCCCGCCATTCGAGCCCGCGAGGCCGAAGCTGCTCGACAAGCTGCACGGCTGCGGCGAGAAGACCCCGCCGTTCGAGCCAGCGACGCCGAAGCTGCTCGACAAGCTGCACGGTTGTTGCGCGAAGACCCCGCCGTTCGAGCCCGCGAGGCCGAAGCTGCTCGACAAGCTGCACGGCTGCGGCGAGAAGACCTCGCCGTTCGAGCCCGCGAGGCCGAAGCTGCACGGCTGCGGCGCGAATCGGATCTTCAAAATGTGAAGGACCGTGACGCGGCGAGAATGCGCGCGTACCGGCAGGCAGAGTCCGAGGCTGTGCGAGCACGTGAAGTGGCTGCAAAACGCATCAGGCGGGTTCTGCCCGACGGCGCCGACGCGCGCTTCCAGCGGGGCTTCCTTGATAACAGTTTCGGCCATAGTTGCGGTGTGTGCAACAGATTGTGGTTCTCAAACAATCTAGTCACAATATCTTCCATCAAGAAGGACCACGCTCGCGCCAATGCCATCGCCGTGCTGCAGCGCGAGTTCGCTTGTCCCCAATCATCGTCATTCACCACGTGGATAAAGCTGTGATTGTTCTACCTTATTTGCCTAACGCCACCCAGACATTGTCTTTTAAATAAGCGAGAAGCTGCCAAGAAGCATGTCGTGGAACCGCCGTCCACTCCCGGATCATGAAATGTCCTAATACACAAGAACTCTGTAGTGGCGCGGTGAGAGCCTCGTTTCTAGATAGCGCCGGAAAAAAAATATCACGAAATAAGCAAATCAAAAAGAACTTCTTATAGAGCCTCGAAAATGACAGATGGGAATAATAATTCGACGCAAGTAGAAATTTTGACAACGTGAAACGGGAAATAAAATAAGAGGAAATAAAGAAGCGATAAAATAAAAAGGATCAGAGTTGCTTAAGGATGCCGTGGTGGTCTGGGGAACACTTTCCCGATAAGGAGACCCATGGATCATCGTGCTCCGCCCTGCATGAAGTCTTGCGCTTACACGTTCACTCGTATCTATGGGAGACATGCTCTCAAGGTTAGACTGAACGAAGGTACTCGAAGGCGAAGTCGGGTTTTTGACCGGGCTAGTTGATGAAGATCCACACGTCTTCGTGTGTCTCTTCTTCATCCGTCTGTCAGAATGCGCTGTAAGCTATAATTGAAGTCAGGGTATCGTGAAAAGTATCTTGAAATAAGGGCAGTTGTGAAGTGTTTATTTTTTTGGCTAAGAATGGCACGTATGCCGCAGCATATACCTAGACATCATTTAAACATCGTGCGTTGTCATACTAATAGGTCATAGTGCTTCGAAGACACCCATGAGCCTACCTTATATTAACTGGTTTTTAGTACCGGTACCGATACGCGCGCTTATTTGCTGTGAAAGTTCCATGCTCAACGTATACCTAAAAATCGGTGCATCTGGTTTCTCAGATACATTGTGGCCTGAAACGCAGAAACCTCATAAGAAAAATTAATGCAGTCATTCTTATAAACGTTCATTCGAGGTTTCAGTGCTTTTGAGGCATCTACAAAGCGGTAAACGACGCGCAGATTTTAGGTCCGGATAGGCTATTTAATTACGTAGGACAGGCGCGACCTCACTCACATTGTGCTTTGTCAGTCAAAACTCAGCGCTACGCGCGTGAATTTGCACGTGTCTATATTCAGCTGCAGAGCCACAGCGTGGTCAACTGAAAGCTGTTAAGTGCCACAACGAAGTGAATTATCAAATCATCAGGTTTGCAAGGAGAGAGAGAGAGAGAGAGGCAAAGGAAAGGCAGGCAGGTTAACCAGGTTGCGCCCGGTTTACTACCCTACACGGTGGGAGGAGAGAGGCGAGGAAAAGAATACAGAAAGGAAGAAGGAAAGAGAAGAGCACTAATACGTTCGCAGGCAAAGTAGCGTTCTCTGCATGTACCCAGAAGATCTCCAGCTGCGAACTGTTTCAGAGTCTGGTTTAGTCTGCCATAGTCTTAAATGAACTAGATTGTAATCCATGACGTCAATGAAGGTTCGAAAGGACTGGCTCCAAGGTATCCTGAACTTGCAGTAGGCCGTAATCATTCTCATAGGCTGTAATAACTCACTTCTTTCCCTGCCCAAGAAACGAAAGCAGACGTCAAGTGCTTGTTCTTTTCTCTTTTTCTTTTGTTTTTTTTTATTTATAACTGCGGGCCTTGATGTAACGGCACTACTGTAGGGTAGACGTAATGTTGCGCACTTGTTCTGCGTCAAGATAGCCTCCATTTCCTGATAACGTTCGGAGAACAGCACGCTCCGCTTGTCGAGGAAAGATGCAGATGCGCGAGGTGCGTTTTTAATTGCGGAAGTCGAATCATAGAGAAACCCATGTGACTCCCGGAGTCTCCCTCATTCTACGAAAGCATACCGGAACATGAGGGACGTGAATTAGCGGTGCGGAAAGAAAAACAGCGTTTCCGAAAAGCGTGCCCTATAGGGCACCACTCACTCGGTAGAGCTGTCATATGTCGAAGGCAAATCGTGAGAGCTCATGTCTGTCGAGAGTGCCCTCGCTCATCTATTCAGGCATCGGATGTGCTTTTGCGTTCACTTTTGGTAAAACGGTTGGTGTCTGTTGGACAAACAGCACCTCGAAGGGCAGAAGCAATCACCGTGTTGCTTTTTATTAAATGCAACCTAAAGTCCCTAGATTTTTCACTTTTACCAAAGTAGCGACAACAGCCTCCTCTCCCGACCTTCTCTCAAGCTCAGCCGGTGTCTGCCGCCATGTTCTTCCTAACCAAGAAGATTTACAAAGCCACGTTTGTTTAAGTATATTAGCCATGCACCTTTCAGCGGACAATATGCGAACGCGACGCGCATCTCTCCCCCCACTAAGACCCCGTCATCAGTGACGCCTTTTCCAGAGACTGTTTCACCAGGCTCTAGAAAAACTTTACCCAACGAAATTCATCGGCGGCGCTTCAATGGTTGTCGCTACTTAACAACGAAGTGAACAAAGATCTACATAAAAATCTAGAGAATGTAGTGCAACCCATCTCTGTGTGCATTCTTCCATTCTATCTTCGCCCTCAGGAGAAGAATTACATAATGCCAGGGCGCTGTTCTGCAATAAAGGCCGCCTAGGAAGAGAGAGAGAGAGAAGAGGGAGAAAGGAAAGACAGGGAGGTTAACCAGAAGCAGTCTCCGGTTTGCTACCCTGCACGTGGGAAGGGGAAAGGGGATGTAAAAGAATGAAAGAGAAGAAGAAGAGTATATTATATACCTTCATTTCATGTTTGGTAGCAACCTCGTTACGAGGTCTCACTTGCATTGTATCTTACCTTCGAATAACAGAGAGCTGAGCTAGTTGGTAAGTATTCATTCTAAAAAGACAGGGCGTGCAAACACGGACACAAGAAAGAAGTCAGGACACCACAAACGCCGACTAACAACTGAAGAGACGCACAACGGCTGAAAAGAAAGAAGGCACGAAAACTTATCTGCGCATGCCCATGCAACAGGCGAACCTATCAATCCGGCACGCGTGGCGGTCTACGTGGAAGATAACTGTTAAGGCATTTGATTTCATCTTTATGCAAGTTAATCGACGGTTGGCTCACGCATGCGCTACCACTATTCTCGATATGCCATGCTTCAATCATCAGAGCGTGCCTTGGTTTGCCCAGATGTACGTCAATAGAGGCAACTATTGCGATTGCTCGTGACCATCCAATGCAAACTCACATTACGGTGGAAGTCCTGAGAACGCACATCAGACATTTTGCACGTGCTCCCTCTCATCACCTTGCAACACTGCCTTCAGAGAGGCGCCACGCATCATTTTCTAAAACTATCGTCAAGTACAACGACAAACTTCCCTCGGGCTTCACCACTGCATCTAAACCACCGATGCCCCCTTGGTGTTTTATTCGACCCACAGTTCAACTCAGTGTACCAGGGATCCGGAAAAAATCTGAGCTGTCGTCACCTGTGTTGAAACAACTGTCTCTGCTTCTTTTGTACGAGAAGTATGCGGACAGTGTACATATATATACAGATGGTTCCACAAACATCCAGTGTTCGTCCGGTGCGGTGGTTGTCCCAGCAAGAGCTACTACCATCAGCTTTAGGACCGACCACTCCACGACGTCGACAGCTGCGGAACTAGCTGCTCTGCGCGCTGCACTTTGTTTGGTTAATCGGGAACCACCTCAACACTGGTTTATCTTCAGCGACTCAAAGGCAGCCCTACAATCTGTGCGATCTGCTCTGCGTCGCGGGCCATATGAACAGCTCGTTTTTGAAATTCGAGGTCTTCTCCACACTTCATATGAGAAAGGGCACCACGTGACGTTTCAATGGCTGCCAAGTCACTGCGGCGTCATAGGGAACGAACAGGCCGATAATGCCGCTCGGACAGCTCATGAAAGCACACAGGAAGATACCATCCCACTTTCAAGGTCTGACGCTGCCAGCAGTCTTCGAGGCCTTGCACAGGAGATCACGCTCGCTCTATGGTGCCCACCAAGCAGCCAAACCAACCGGACTAATCGTCAACGCCACCTGTCCTCTTTGATGCATATCTGTATGCCAACTGGACTCCGCCGAAGAGAGGCCACACTGCTTTATCGCTTGTGGCTAGGGGTGGCATTTACGAAATCCTATTCCTTTCGAATTGGAATGGCCGACAACGCTCTCTGCGATGCCTGTCGTTGCGAGGAGACGCTACACCACGTCCTGTGTGACTGTCCGGTATATAATGCTCAGAGACAGTCATTGGCGTTCGTTCTAGCGCGCCTTGATAGTAGACCAATGTCTGTTCAAACAATACTTGCATGTTGTCAACAGAAGACATCACAACTGAAGGCGACGAAGGCACTGCTGAGGTTTTTGAGAGCGACGAACTTGGCCAAGCGCCTGTGACAGAAATGTCGCGTACCACGCAGGAGTGACCAACTACCACGCAAGAGTGACCGACTGATTCTATGTGTGCTGTGTCATGTGCTATCTTTCTATCTTTCTCTCTCTCTCTTTCCTCTCCATCTTTAAATCTCCCCCACCCTGTCCCCATGTGTAGGGTAGCAAACCGGTTGTCTTATACTGGTTAACCTCCCTGCCTTTCCTTCTCTACTATTTCTTCTCTCTCTCTCTTCAATCATCAGGCGCGTTTCTTCATTTCTATGCCGGTACAACACTGCGCATTCATCAAATTTTGGCGTGCACTTACAATCTCGACAATGTAAAGATAGATTAGAAGGTGAGCCTCCTATTAGCGATCTCTTATGTTCCAACAATCTCTGGTTGATGCATCGGCCCGTCTGTCCTACGTAGAAGCGGCCGCAGCTGAAAGGGATCCTATACACCACACTCGTACGGCAATCAGTGAATTTGTTGGTGTGTTTTACGAAACAAATGTCGGTCCGCTTCTTGTCTTTTACTCCCTCATTCTTTCTCTGCACAGCGGCACAAATCTTACCTAGCTTATTGGCAGCCGTGAAAACAACATTAGCGCCGTATCTACTTCCTACTTTCTTTAGCCTGTGAGATACGCGATGAATGTACGGTATACCTACGACACGTTTCTTCCTATCGCTTTCTGCAACCATGCTAGGACTTAATACAATAGACTTCTTTAAACGTTCAGCGACCGTGGCCACTGCATCACGAGGATACCCTACATCTAAAAGACGCGTAACCTGTGCGTTAAAGCTATCACTCATTTTGTGCTCACACGACTTGGTGAGGGCTGACTTAAAGCAAGACATGGCGATGCCGTTTTTTACAACCTTCGAGTGCTTCGACGAAAAATTTAACAGCGGTTTCGACGATCTAGGAGAATACTGCCAGCACACGTGGTTCTTCTGGAACGTTAAGGAAATGTCTAGAAATTGTATTCCATTATTCTGAGGCACCTCTTTAGTAAAGCTCAGCCCTCCTCCATTTAATTCAAATTTTTCGCTCACGGAAGTTACCACCTTTTGAAAGTCCTCACCACTACAAAAAATCAAGTAATCGTCCACATAACGAAAAACCTTAATAACCGAATTGCCTAAGGCGCCTTCCAAAAGATTATCAATCTTGCTAAGGTATAAATCACTAAGAACCGGAGCAACTTTAGAACCAATACATATCCCCGACTTCTGCACATAAACGCCTGCACATAGGTTGGAAGGAAGGCGTTTATGTGCACTGATTGCCGTACGAGTGTGGTGTATAGGATCCCTTTCAGCTGCGGCCGCTTCTACGTAGGGCAGACGGGCCGATGCATCAACCAGAGATTGTTGGAACATAAGAGATCGCTAACAGGAGGCTCACCTTCTAATCTATCTTTACATTGTCGAGATTGTAAGTGCACGCCAAAATTTGATGAATGCGCAGTGTTGTACCGGCATAGAAATGAAGAAACGCGCCTGATGATTGAAGCATGGCATATCGAGAATAGGGGTAGCGCATGCGTGAGCCAACCGTCGATTAACTTGCATAAAGATGAAATCAAATGCCTTAACAGTTATCTTCCACGTAGACCGCCACACGTGCCGGATTGATAGGTTCGCCTGTTGCATGGGCATGCGCAGATAAGTTTTCGTGCTTTCTTTCTTTTCAGCCGTTGTGCGTCTCTTCAGTTGTTAGTCGGCGTTTGTGGTGTCCTGGCTTCTTTCTTGTGTCCGTGTTTGCACGCCCTGTCTTTTTAGAATCTTACCTTCAATACTACGGATCTTTTTTCGGAAAGCTAAAACGATTACGATTGTCGCATTTGGTGGCATAGCCAGAATTCTCGCTTCATATGTATTTGTTTCATTTCTAAGGCGAAAGCCTTCGATGCCTCCATCAAACGAGAAAATGGACCGTCGGCGTCTATGTCTGGTGGCGTCAACACGAGTGGTGCCAGAAGTAATCATCACGTGGTGACTTCATCGTGACGTTAAAGATAGCCCAATTTTGTGACGTCATCATGACGTCACATAACGTGACGTCCTTTCAGAAGCCACGGAAGTGGCTATATCGCGCAAAGAAAACACAAGGGGAGGGTTAAGGGCAGCGCAAACTTTCGACTGTTTATTCCAAATTCACTGCAGTAGTATATATATATCTATGCAAACGCATGCGCAGAAAGCGAGGCAAACAACGAACATATAACGTGACGTAACCCGATGACGTCATCACATGACTTCGCTTGGTCAAACACATGACATCTTCGCTTGGTCAAAGGTGTGCCAATCACCGAAGGAAAAGGGAGAAGGCAGGGAGGTTAACCAGACAGAGTCTGGTTGGCTACCCTGCGCCGGGGGTAAGGAAAGGGGAGTGGAAGTTTGGGAGATTCAGAGAGAGAGACAGAGAGGGGGGAGCGAAAGAAAAAGAAAGTAAATGATCAATGCAAGGCAGTTAAAGCACTTTTGTGCTTTTTAAGGACTACTGGCCTTTGTGAACGCGTGTGACTATTGTACAGTGCCGATGACGGAGGCTGTGCATAACCAGCTGAGGTGCAGAAAGCTTGCAGTGCCTCCGAACCTTGAGGCCACGTTATGCGCAGAAATATCTCGAAGTGGGACGGGAGATGTTCAATACATCGACAGGGAAAGAAAAGAAGCAGATGGATTTCGCTTTGCAGTTGTCTTAGGTGAATGCATAAGGAACCCTGTGAGTTTTAGGGGCGAAGCTCCTTAAGGCGGCACCCGTTCGTCCCTCGTAGTCGTCGTCGTCGTAGTAGTAGTAGTAGTAGTCGTAGTCCGTAACAAGTCTTACGCTTTGACCTCCAAGGTGGTGCCGGTGGGAGATTTTTCCTGTGCGTTGTTGAACAATAAAAAATTCGCAGCGTGCGCGTTAACTAAAAGCCGAATTCTTCTGTCTCTCATTCCCCATTAGCAGCCATTGGCATGTTCCAGTAGGAAACGTTAGTAGAAGTAGAAGTGTAAGTGTTAGCTAAAAGCCGACTTCTTCTGTCTCTCATTCCCATTAGCAGCCATTGTTTACCTCCAAGGTAGTGCCTGGTGAGATTTCTCCTGTGCGTGATTAAACAATAAAAATTTTGTTCAAAACGCCGTTGATTGATGAAATAAACCAACGAAAGACGTCAGATGTTTTGTAAAAGCAAAATGAAAGAACGCCAGATGTTTCTAAAGCAAAACGAAAAGACGCCAGCTGCTTAACGAAAGACGCCATATTTTTCTAAAGCAATGGTTTTCTAAACAATGAAAATTCACAGCGTACATGTAAAATTAAAGTGAGCTGCAAGTCGTCACAAATCATCGAACCTTTGGTATAAACGCGCCCGATCTCACGTCGGTGATGATGTACTGGGCAGAATTCACGGAAGATCCACGGTTTACCGATGAACCTCCGCAGCTTCGCCCACTCATCATCATTCACTCCGTGGATATGCTGTGATTTTTTCACTTGCTATTATAGAGAAGCTTTAAAAATAATTTTTACACTTTTTTTTCTTTTCACAACCTTTAAGAGGGAGAAAGAGAATACGCAACATATCACGTTTCGTAGAATTCTTCCGTTAGTGCTCGCAGCTCATCAACTGAAACAACGAACCACGGGCGCGTTTCTTTCTTTTCTTTTTTTCATTTAATACGCATAATTTAACGCATATCACACGTTTTGATTTCATGTGAAACGCACGGTTTTAATTTTATTCATTTGTGCCACACTAAGGTTGTGGCATATCGTTTTCGGTTTATAAGCGAGGCCCCTATTCACAGTGATCACTGTAGCCACGGTGACCAAGTCAAAGTGGATCATGATCTGTATACATAATTGCACAACGAAGTTAGCGTTGATTCTACTTCTCTATCTTCATTCGTGTATTTGGAGGATATTTTTAGCAATCTCGCAAGTGGCATTTGCTCTAAGTATAGCCGAGATAATTCTAACTTCGACTACGGCATAATGAAGCGCCCAGAAGTATTAAATGTACAAAAATAAAGCAATACCACCAATCACGAATCTTAGTTTATTAACTTCATTTTTTGTTGTTTGCCTTTAAATAACTTGAATGTTGTCCCACTTTTTGTCCGTGTGTACCAAAAACGTCTTCAAGTTTTAAATATGTCTCGTCCGCTTTTTCTAAGCCAAAATGCTACAACTAAGAAAAGTTCAGCAAGATCTTCACGAACAGCATCACACAGAAATACATGAGACATTCACAATTTCAGATGCACTGAAATGAAAAACACTTAGCCTGCTTGCTGCATATTTCAGTGTATGTTTCAAGTCCAGACCACACGATACAATTTCGATTGAAGTAGTTGTTTGATTTTCTTGGCGAATATATAATTTATAAGATTTATCATCTAAATATGCACAGCAGTACTGTTGGTATGCAGTATAACGTTCTCGAGGGAAGTCCTAGCCACCTGGAGTCCTTGAATTCGAGTTGGTATAGTCAGTTGTTTGTAAAAACGTGAACCTAGTTACGTTCCAAATCTCTCTGAGTGAAATGTACTTTTAGTGCGGCTTCTTTAGCGAATTCTACGTGTTTTACATAGTTAACTATTCACAAAGCTCCTTCGATAACATAACCAAGCGCCAAAGTTTCCGAATGTTCAGCATTATTTTTTTAAGTATAAAGTTTAGAATCTGAGAATACATCGCAGAAAGCTTAGAGACGCACTACGCATTTTTTTTCTGCCCCTTTCCTGCGACTTTTTGTTGTCTCTACCGAAATGGTTAAAACACGCGTCCTTGCTGGGTCTCCTGCAGCTGACATGTGAAGCCTTGCAAGACTTGGAGGCTCTGGATTCAAAAGACACAAACTTGTTCGGGCGTTCTTGCACACAAAGGAGTTATGTTCCGCTTGATCCCGGATGGCCGGGGTGCCTGGTTTTGTTTACTTATTTAGTTCGTAATGTAAGAAAACAACCTCCTACCTTTGCAGCTGATTGTTACACCACGTAAAAGTGCCGATCAGCCTTCTCTTATTCTATTAAAAGTTCCCCCACAGCGCTTTGCCGTAAGCAATGCAATGATTACTCGGCAAAGTTTTGCAGCTTGCTATCTTTAGGAAAGGAAGTGCCGCAGCTTTTACCGATTCAGTAGTTTGTACTCTGACGATGCTTTTGACAGCCGCCCACTAACGTTTCTGCACACTCACATTCCTTTTTCATTTCCACTATTTTTTTAAACAGCGTAGGATGTAGGTACTCAGAAAGGAGGGCTTTTTACTTTGGCTGCGTTATGTGTAACGTGAAACAAGTGGATATTTAATGTGCATCGCCATTCCATTAGGTTGAATATATGCGGGATTTCTGCGCAAGTGCTGGTGCATCACACAGAAAGAGAGTAGAAAACATGACGAATTCCACAGGGCAGTTTCTTGCAGGCAGAAATGTCAGTTATAATGCCTGCAAGTGGTTTACAAAGTTTCAACCACAAAACATTGACGCAATGCGCTGTTAAATAATACTGCTGATAAATATATTTATAAAACAAAACTACAGTGTAATCACTTTTACTTCTCACATACTCTCGCAGAAAAAAAAAGAACTGTGATATGAACAATAAACGAATGTTATGGTGTGAAACGGAGGCAAAGCCATCTGCGGTAAATCTGTGTTTTCCGAGCAGAGACCAGGCTTTCCTTTGCAGTGTCCCTTGCAGTGCTTTTAGTCTCACCAGCTCAAGCCACAGCAGCAATGGCCACACTCCTGGAACGGCCGTTATGCCTATAGATTGTGCGACCTGCCCATCAACCCTCCGGAAACTGACACAGCATGTTCCGGCGGCTTGGCGTCCGATAATGGCAGCCATATTCTTCCTGTCCTCTTCACGTCTGTGTTCTCTTTTTGATTGGCTTTGTTTTCTTTGCCTCTTTGACGCTAAACGTGTACGGGAGTGACGTATCTTCAGCCGCAACTTGTGCTTGTCGAGCAGATAAAAGGCTCTTTGTCGGGAGACGTGACTTACCTCTAAGTGTCGCCGTCTAAGGATCATCAGCGTATGATCAGCGGCGGCGAAATTACCGGCAGTATCTCTACACCATTCTTAATGACTGTAACTTTAAGCCACCGGCATGTCACAGGAGTAGCTGGAATTTGATTTCTCCCTTCGTTTACAAGTCACAGGTTGCTCTGCCATATAATCAACTACTTTTAAAAGAATGTCCAGGTATGCGTATTATGCGTGTTTTATATTTTTTCTCGAGCTTTTCTTTTTCTCGCGTCTTTTCTTGCAACAGATTTATTCGGCTTCTCAGTCTAACCGGTCAACAAAAGCATCGAATCCTGCTTTTTTAGAGATACACTCGGCAATCAGATGGAAGGAGCATTAACGTTTATTCCTTACCTTGCTTGCTTGAGGCGTCAGTACTCTGCCATGACATTTCACTTGTCATCGTGCTTCCTCTCTAATATACTTTAGTTTGTTAGAACCTTTTGCTAGCCAACTAAGCCCCATTGAATTTGACATTTAACGGAATTAGATGAAACATATGTGGAAGATGACCGGGGATGCCCTAGCTTAAACAGGTTTAGTCGCAAGCTAAAGTCGGATAGTGACTGCTTAGAAAGAAATGCGCATTCGATCAGCAAGCCCCGCAAGCAGGCATCAAACGAAACGACTGGCATTCACTGAAATACAACCATATTGAAAGTCACCAACCTCTCCGCTACGATGGTACCCTAGCGGACCCCATTGTTTACGAAATTATGCCCTACTGAAACGTCGTGTCTGCCATCGTAAGCTGCCAAAATTCAGCGAAATTTGTCAAGTACACGAACATACATCAACGAGTGAAGTAAATGTCACACAATGACGTCAAGACTTCATAAATGGCAGCACAAACATGCACGACGAAGGGTGGAGAGGTGGGCCCAATATCCATACCGATGAAATCGATAGATAAGTGAACCAAGAACTGTGATATGGTCGATGACTGACGATAAGCGTTCTGGCTGATAGAGCTCCTTTTGTTTGACGGTCCGCTGTTTACTAGAATGGAAGAGGAAAACCCCAGATACAGCAAATTGTGTGCAATTCAGCTACCCAAAGCGCTTTCCGAGCAGCACGGAGGATGGCGTGTCAAGTGGACGAGTGTTTTGGGAAAGCTATTCACGAAAACAGAGACGACTTGTTTTCGCATGATGTAAAGGCCGCGATATGTCGATATACTGCCGTAACACCGAAACAAAAAGAAAAAGACAGTGTAGCAGCGGCATTCTTCTTCGGCGGAACGTCAAGAAAATTTTCAAGGCCCTCGTTGTCCACTGGTTCAATTGCCAGGATGCAAACTTAAATGCAAGACGGTTTAAAGAAGCTGATACAGCGTTAGGAAAGTTCTCAGAAGTTAGCGCGATTATTAAGAAAAATGAAGGTCTTTGCGAAACTAAAATTGTCATGAAAAGCTTTTACTAATGAAAATGTTTTTACAGCAACACGGCTCTCACTTCATGAATAGTCGTATAAACGCACCTCGAATAATTAAGCAGAAAACAACAACAGAAGGCAGAAAGCAGCCACAAGAAAAAGTAATTTTTCGGCTTCTCGCGGCGAGAACAAGGCATATTTCCTGTTTCTTTTATAGGGGAGTGCAGATGTATAAACGCGAAATCTAAACCGCTGCTTAGCCCCATGTACTGTGAAAGCTCTTTACATTAGCCACGGCTCAGTTCCTGCCAGAGAGGACTGAGGGCTGTTTTAAGTATATAATGCTCAGCAGGATGTGAATAGGTAACGTCCCAGTGACGACGAATTGGTGCGTTACGGTGCCGTTTAGGCGTCATTTTTTTTTCTCAACTTAGCACCCTTATGCGAACCTAGTGCGAGATAATTGCGCTAGCACAAAACAAAACGGAAATAAATTTCATCTTACGCGCGTGGAAAAGAGCCGAAATAGTTTTCGTGTGTACGGTTGAGCTTCTTGCAGTTTTTGACCATTGCCCTATTTATTTTTTATCCTACTTGGGTATTGTGACGAGCAGCAGCAGACGACGCTTGGTGCGTTTCTCGCGCCTTGGCGCGAAGAAAACGAAGACCGGCGCCGAGCTCGTGCGCACTTGACCAGCCTCGTAAGACAAAGGAAAGAGACACGCAGTCCCTTTTTGGTCTCCAATGTGTTCGGTTGTTCGGTTGTCTTTCTTACGCCACTAAGGAAGCCCATAGAAATTCGATGGCCACAGCAGCATGTCAAGGGCATTTATCAAGATTGTTAAAATTAACGAGAAAAGATTTCGAGGCTACTTCGCATGGAAAACGGTAGTGGGACATCTGGCCACTCGCACCGAAGCGACATCCTTGTGGCGACAACACGAAAAGGCATCAAGATGCGTGCCGACGCAGTCGCTTCCACTATATACAAGTGATAGGGGGCGACTTCTCGTAGATGGGAGCAAATTAGGTTTCTTTCGCCATCCTGTTAGTTTCGTAAGGCGAGGCCCCTATAGGCTTTGATGTTTTCCTTCTCCACCAGGTAACCCAACGCCCTGTTGTTTGCTCTGCGTGTCACGTGACTTGTCACGTTTTTTGTAGTCACGTGCTGCGCGGAGAGGGGGCGCTATCTGCCTTCTTGCTGCGCCTCGGGGAGCAGGCATACGACACGAGGGAATATGAGCAATAAATTGGTCCTACAGGAGACTACAGTGACACATTTGGTCGGTGCAGATGCCTAACAGCATTCCTCGTCTATTAGGCATCGTGCTATCTCGCGGAACCTCCTCTGAACACGCGAGATGAACCGTCCTCCAGTAATGAGCTAGCTTTTTCCCTTTCGTGCAGCTTTCAGTAGATGCTGGCTTGTGTTCCACTAATACTTTACTGCAGCATTTGTTTCCTCCCAAAGAGTAATGAGAAAGTTGTGTATGAATGTGGAGCTCCAGTGATCTAGGAAAGTGATGTTTTGTGACAACATTGGATACTCTGTCATTTTTGTATGACGGTTGCCTTCACGAAGGCATACAAAGCATTAATTGCGGTAACTGACAGTGCGGTATGCTTGGCGTGCGGCGCCGGAGAAAACATCGAACACTTTTCCTCAGAAGGTTTTCCTCAACAGATTTTTTTCAGAAGGACAAACGCTTTCTGACGCGTTGTGACAACTGCAATATCGACCGCTCTCGTCGCAGGCGCTGCTGGAACACCATCCCCATCGCTTCTCTGCCACAAGGCAGTGAAGGCACTTTTGTGCTTTTTAAGACCGGCGGGTTTGTGCGAACGCCTCTGCCTATTGGTACAAACCTACAAGCCTCAGCACATTCACTGCTCATTCCCGTCGATCCTTCCTTCATCTCGTTCTTATCTTTGTATTCCTTTTTAGGGGCGAAGCTCCTTATAGCGGCACCCGTTCGTCCCTCGTAGCGTAGTATGTAACCAGTCTTACGCTTTGACCTGCAAGGTGGTGCCGGTGGGAGATTTTTCCTGTGCGTTGTTGAACAATAAAAAATTCGCAGCGTTAGCTAAAAGCCGACTTCTTCTGTCTCTCATTCCCATTAGCAGCCATTCTTTACCTCCAAGGTAGTGCCTGGTGAGATTTCTCCTGTGCGTGATTAAACAATGAAAATTTTGTTCAAAACGCCGTTAATTGATGAAATAAACCAACAAAAGACGCCAGATGTTTTGTAAAAGCAAAACGAAAGAACGCCAGATGTTTCTAAAGCAAAACGAAAAGACGCCAGCTGCTTAACGAGAGACGGCAGATGTTTTCTAAGCAATGGTTTTATAAGCAATGAAAATTCACAGCGTACATGTAAAATTAAAGTGCGCTGCAAGTCGTCATAACTCATCGAACCTTTAGTATAAACGCGCCCGATCTCACGTCGGTGATGATGTACTGGGCAGAATTCACGGAAGATTCACGGTTTACCGATGAACCTCCGCAGCTTCGCCCACTCATCATCATTCACTCCGTGGATATGCTGTGATTTTTTCTTATTTCCCCAGCGTATGGTAGCTAATGGGACACTGTTCTAGTTAACCTCCCTGCCTCCTGCCATTGTTTCCTTCGTTCCTCCTTCCCTGGTAAAAAAACCACGCATCTCCACGACGCGAATCATGACGAGTGGGCGAAGCTGTGGATATCGTATGGGTGAGTAGCCGTACGTTACCCGAGCATTGCCCCATATAATGTAAATTGAGTGACATAAGGTGACAAAGAGTCGACGACAAAGCTAGGTCCTGAGGTCCATGGTGTGTACGCTGAAGTCGACGACTAGTATAAAGGGTTTGTGCTTGTAGGTGTTTTATATTGTTATGTGACAATTATAATTTATATTAACCTATTGTTAAACCTGATGTTTCGATTTTACACGCTGCTGTGCCGTGAGCAAGGACGCCAAACGGACACGGAAGCCAAACGGTCGGACAAGCCTCGGCCTTAAGGTACTTCGCCTCTAAAAATAAAACAGAGCGAGAGAACTACTTTGATACAATAGCTCATCATGGAATGGAAAGCAGCATGGAAGGGCACGTCGTTGCACGATGGGTCAAAAAAGTTAAGATTAGTGCGGGCACAACGCCTCTATAAACTTCAAGATATCGCTTAAATATTGTGCAACAATGACTCACTATATAGCATTGGACCTTACGTAATTCAGTAAGCATTCAATTCGTCTACACTGTTTCCTTACTTAAATTGTTCATTAAACAGCCGGCAACCACAGATAGTGATGGGCCGTTAACACGATGACCAGAGAAAAAACGACTTCGCTGAGGCACCGAAGCCCGTTGAACATTGTCGCCCCAGCAACGCTGAAGGAAACGTCTCTGGAGACCACGTCCCACTGTATACGGTGTGCAGCATGCAACGAGCCAATAGCGTTCTGGCGCTGATCCAATAAATGGCCGGAATTTAATTAACGATGCCCTCCGAGACAAGCGTGAACGAACCGAGTGGACAAGCTTCGTCCGTGGTCCCTGCGGGTTCGCTTCGACGATGACTCGCCCCGCTCCTCAAGAGGCTGAGCAAACCACTCCTCCCTAAGAAACGCGAGGGTTTTCTGCGTGTGCTGCCTTCATCACAGTTCCCTTTAGGAGACTTAACTAATGCGCGACTACGTTTTTGTGTGCTACGGGATTTGTATCTTGCT
>NC_051178.1:232135634-232163619 GCF_013339695.2 Rhipicephalus sanguineus
GCCTTCATCACAGTTACCTTTAGGAGACTAAAATAATGCGCGACTACGTTTTTGTGTGCTACGGGATTTGTATCTTGCTTAGCCGGTGCTGGGCCAGCAAGAGAAGCAGCTCTGGAGCTCCTCTTAGCTATAGACAGACTTGGAAGACTTGTGAATATTGTAAGATTCGCTTTTAAACCTGGTGCAAGCGTTCAAGCACACCCCGCGTTCGCGCTTCAGTACCCGCTTGGTGACAGTAGCGCTGAAAATGACGAATGAACGAGTGTTTCTAGTGGAAACCTTCCATATAGGGAGTCACATTCTTCAGCGGAGGCTCATATCCGCTTCTGTGGATCGGTCATAAAGCAGGCAATTTTGCAATTGTTGCCAAGTCAGTGATCAGGAATAATGTTGTAATAGTGTAGTGCTGTTACGAAAACGAAGAAAATTTATAAACGAGACGAAAGATCAGCGACCACCTTTCTGGTAAAATATTAATGTCAGCTAAAATAATGAATCATTATATAATTCTCGAAAATTCAGCAAAGTTATATATATTTTCGTGGTTTCGATAAACTTATACATAGCACATTTTCTCTTGTTTTTAGTTTCTACTAATTAACCTCCAAATACCAAAGAGTTGTATTATTCTATTGCGATCCAGGAACTACATGGTAGTTGTATAGACGCAGATTTTTTTTTTCTGAGAACAATAAATCAATTTCAAAGCAACAAACAGAAGGAGAAATTCAAATAAAGCCCTTTCACAATTGCTCATATTGCGTATGATCTCCATTTTGATTGGCTGTCGCGAGCTGCTGCTTTCACTCTACACTGTTTTTCTTTAAAAGCATCTAAAGGCTGAAATACCTGGCCATGAAGAAATCAAGAAATTACCATGAAGGAAACTGTCGCTTTTGCAAGGGCTTGCGCAGTTCGGCTTCTTCGCAATGTTAGTATGCTTGCAGAGGAGCCACCTTTGTGCGTTTCATCTCAGTTCAGGCAAGTTGATACACAGTACACATATCAAGTTATCTCATAATTGCTTATTTACCGAGGCTATCGTAATGACAGCCATAAGCAGTTGTACATTATTGTACAATGTTATTATCTATGCAGTAAACGTATAGAAATGCTAGAAAGAATGTATTTCTTTGTCTTTCTCGCGCTTTCTATCTTTCTCTTTCTTCTTTTTCTTTCTATCTCCGAATCTCTTTCTCTTTTTGTTTCTCTTTCTTTCTTTCTCTGTCTGTTTTTGTTCCTTTCTCTCCATTTCTCTCTTTTTCTTTCAATGCTATGATTTACTCTCTCCCCTCCTGCTTTCCCTACTCATCACCCTCAGTTCCACTTCACACCCCCTCGCTATACTATACTATACAAGGTTATGCTACGCTCTGCTAGCGTGCCTGGATAGCCAAGTGGTTAGGACGCTCGCCTTTGGATCGCGAGTACGCGGGTTCCACTGTCGCCTCGCCAAGAAATTTTTTTCACCAAAAAATTTCTCTATTTGTCTCTCTATCTCTTTATTTCTCTTTCTTTCTTTCTTTCATTCTATCTTTCTCTTACTCTCTACTCATTCACTCGCCCATCAGAGTCATTGAATCCCGCACCGGAAAAATAGGAGCACGTGCTCTGGGAGCGCGAACCAGAAGAGGGTGAAGAGGGCGTGTGGCAGTACATGATGATAATAGTTTTCTATCTACGACACACGGCAAACCTCGACCATAACAGCTCTGCTGTAAAACTAGACGGCAATCTCGTGCTAGCGCCAATGTGGCCGCTGCGCGTGGGACGAAAGAAACTTTAGAATTAAGCCTTGTAGACAGTTTGCTAACTAACACAAGCTAACTAAACAATGATAAGCAACAGTTCTTCGATGTTGTGCTAAATGTCGCTGTTACTGCTCCAAAGTGCGCAGCTTTTCCAAGTTTAGTTGCGTTTTTTTAGCATGCTATCGTAAGGGTTAAATGGTATATGAGGTAGCGATTGAATAAGAAACACGTTCCTTTTTGTACCGTTGCCTTGCCAAAAGAAAGTTCAGGGGGGCAAGCAATATTATTTATTATTTCTCGCGAAGCTATAGTAACAAAAAAATGTGACGTGGAAGTATACTGGACAGCGTTGATTATAGGGCTTCAGCCGCGCTAAGAAATGATGCGTGGTAGCCGCAAAAAAAAAAGAAGTTACTGAACGCAGACGGTGCAACAACGTTGGACATGCGATGGACTATGGCCGTGGGAAGCGCCATCTGCGTGGGCGGGCAGCGTTTCCTAACCGGCTTCGCAAATATTTGACACGCGAGACGTTCTTGTGCCGCGGCGTGTGGAATTTGATGGTTGTTTCCAGAAAAGGCAAGAACATAATCAAAGAAAGCTTCCGAAAACAATTCAGGGCGCTGTCTACCACAACGCCGATCAGTCAACATGATTCGCGAGGAAAAAAACAATGTTCTCACTTGTCTTGTTTTACCACATTAGAGAGTAAAAGTTGTTGTCAGTACACTAGACAAAAAAAGAAAAAAAGAAAACGCTGCACTACCTAGCCATACTTCACGATGTATTGCATTCCCTCTATCCCCTCCTATTTTGTTCCTGGAGCTGTCACGTCCTTTGCATAGGTAAATGAACGATAAAGAAAACACAAAGAGCCACCACATCCTGCAGGATGTGTTTGCTGATGCGTTAGAATGAACTAAGATGCCCATTCGGCGGATAGTGCAGTCCGCACGAAGCACCATTTAAAGCTTTCGTGTCGTCTATTGCCCAAAAACGTGGGCATGCCCCCTTGTCTTACGCTTCTTTGCCCTACGTTTAATGGAGTAAAGGTAAAAGTGGACCCTTCCGAGGGATTATCCAAGATCTCTCGTGGATTCTCCCGTAGCCAGAAGTAAGTCCCACTGCTGGATTCGCGATGCTATTGGCTCCATATGTGACTTCACCGTAAAGTGCACGCAGCTCCTGCGTCAATCGCGCACCACTGGCGCTGGGCAAGAACAGATGGTGGCACTAGCAGTATAGACGAGAATGAGTGTACACGACTGAGGACTCCGCGTCCACGGTTTCGTTAAGGCTTTAGTTTACGAATAAAAAAGGCTACGAGGCGCATTAGCCACTGTCACCGTGCTCACGTTACGCCGTGCATGTTTGATGCTCACGTTCTTCGTGGTCCTAGTAAATGTGCAGCGACACCGTACCGTTTAACATCCGTAGAAGAAGAAGATGCTGCCGCTTTTAGACTGAGAAGCGACCGTAAAAAAACTTTTACGACGGACGCGAGAGAAATACTTCCAAGGGCAGGAGTAAGGAAGTTTCTGCCTTAGGGTCTGTTCACGTGGGAACGGACGAGGAACAGCACTTGATTGCACTCTAGGCGGAAGTGAACAGCGACCCACCGAGGGAGACCGGCGTCGCAAAAGTTTCTTATTGTGCTCTTCTGAGAAGTTTAATGTCTGCACGCAGTCTCTGGGGATTGCAGCCTCGAAGAAGTATCAAATGTGAGGCACGGCTCGGGAATCAAGGGGGACAAAAGCGGGCAAAAAAATGCGTCGTTAACGACCAGAAGTGATAGCGTTTCTTTTGCTATACTTTCAGACTCTAAGAGAGGAAGTTATTAGTAATACACTTTCTTTTGCAAAAGCGGCCACTGCGTATTGCATCATTTTGCGTAACGTGACTGCAATGTGTTTCGGGACCAGTGAGGCAGAGCAACCGCAAGACTAGCATCAGATTCATGCGGGATCATGTAGACAAATAAGAACGCAGTGGGTTAAAAGATTATAAGAGTTAAAAAAAGCCTTTTTTCAACATGTAGTTGCACATGACACTGTTTATGTTTCTTAGAGAAGTCGTTCTTCCATTTCGGGAACTAGAATAATACAACGAGAAGTGTAGTCCCAGATCCGTATAAACTAGAAGAAGCGAACCTTTTTTGTCCATCGTCGCACGAAAATAACGAAAAGGCGCAACCGCGACATTTAAATTAACTCTCACTTCAGTACCGGCGTCTACAGTTACCTCACATGGAGTACTTCTGTTTTCTACATGTACTGAATGGGGCGGGGCTGAAGTCGGCCCTCAGCTGAATATTTCCGCGATTTCTCATAGATTTTGTACCGAACGAAAGAGATAGTGGTTTGAACTTAGGAAGCACAGTTATTTTGCGTAACCAATAAGAGTATGACAGTTGAAGCTTTAGCAAGTTGGTATCGATCCATTTTACAACGTTCCTAACCTCGTGCGTGCGGTTAATTAATACTTTCAAATAAGAGCAGCATAGCGGAAGAGGGGTGAAGAAAGGCGAGTGGTAGATAGAGAACAGCTGAATGGAAAGAACACTTTCTCGAGATGAATACCCGCACCACCGAGAGCGAGATCGGCGTACGTCGCCTTCTATAAGAATAACCAATGGGTGCTGGAAATCGGACCCAGTACCTCTCGCATCCAAGGCAGACGCTCTATTAACTTTTCCTTACGAACTATGATGAATTAAAATAGCGCGAAAAAAATGTGGCACAAGAAGAAATTTACAGGACAAGCGCATACTAACAACTGAACTATTATTAGAAAAACCGAAAATATATAGGAAGCAGGAACCACATGTTCACCACGAATAGAACATACAAAAACCTCAGATGTGCGCATCCAGGTACCTTATTTCTGCCTTGTTTAACGCAAGAGATAGCTTTGCCACGCAGTTATCTCCAGCTTTCAAAATTTTAAGTTTCAAAGAGCTCACGTGCTCTCTGGTCCCTATGGCGTGCGAGCTCTGGGGCATCAGACAGGAGAGGAGTACGCCTACACTCACAGCAGTGCAAGGGCAAATTTAACGAAGGCTGACCTTTCAAAGATAGACGGTGATCTTGCAGGCGCACATTCAGACAGCGGCCTGTCTGTCCTATATAGCATTTACCGCACGTGAAAGGCACCTAATACACAACTCTGTAAGGTGAGGAAGGCAGAGATGATATACCTGGACGCGCACATCTCAGGTTTTTTTTTTTTTTCCTGTTCGTGTGAACGTGTGGTTCCTGCTTCCTATATGTTTCGTTTTTTTTTTTTTTCTAATAAAAGTTCAGTCGTTAGTATGCGCTTGTCCTGTCTCTTTCTTCGTCTTGTCCCGCGTTTTTTTTTCGCGCTACTTTCATTCACCAAGAATTGCCAACTCGTCCAACAGTCTATTCTTCTAAGTTACGAACTATCTCAAAGAGAAAGAATGAAAGAAAGTAGGTCGCTTGAATTCCTAAAGACGCTGGCTAATAAGCGCCTACATGAGATAGGCGATCTGGTGGGCTCTCAAATAAAATAAGTGGCTTCCCCATCCTTTTAAGCGAAGCTTTTATAGGTCGCATATTTCGGTGGCGGCCTCGTGCGCGAAAGACCCTTCGCCGGCGAACGTACACAAATGCAGGCCTCGAAGGTGCGTCTGTCACATGCGTATTCGTACGCGCCGTTTTCCAATAATTGATGCTCCCTCGATCATGAGCTTGTCGGTGATCAGCCATTTCTGACATGGCAATCTGGCGTTTTATCGAGATGACTAGTTATTTCACGTTGCCACATTTCATTGTTGCCTGGACATGAACGCATGACCATCGTTGTTGCCGCTAGTAGGTGTAGCGTTGCTCTGCTAAGCACGTGGACGAAGGTCCAACTCCCGGTATGGAAGAAGGAAACATTTAGGAGGGAGTGTTGCACAAGGCTGCAAAGAAAGAAGAAAGAAAGAGAAAGAAAGAGACTCAAGAAAGAAAAAAAAGAAAGAAACGAAAAAGAAAGAAGAAGAAGAAAGAAAAAGAAAAAGAAAAAAGAAAAGAACGAAAGAAAGAAAAAGAAGGGGAGAAAAAAAGAAGAAGAAAAAAAAAAAGAAAAAAAAAGAAAGAAAAAAAAAAAGAAAAGAAAAAAGAAAGAAAGAAAGAAAGAAAGAAAAGAAAGAAAGAAAGAAAGAAAGAAAGAAATGTAGTACGTCGGGCGCACGCAGACGCAAAGCTTCACTTGCCATCATTTTATCGATAGGACAAGTGCTCCTGAATTTCTTTTTCTATCCTTCTCTCGAGATAATGGCGGGCTTGAAAGTCAAGCAGGTCTTAGAGACCCTCTGTACTTGGCCCGATCGAGGTCTTGTTCGCTGCCTGCAATGCTCAGAAAAAAAGCTGTCACCAATGAAAGCATAAAGGAAAGCGGGAAAGAGCGTATAAAGGGTGGCACAGGATGGCCTATTGTCCTGCTTATCGGGAGGAGCGTCCGTAAGAGAACGCAATCTCTTTTTATGCGTGGAATATTTTGATGCATTCGTCTTTATCATTTGCTTAAACGTTCTGTTATGCAACACCGTTTATTTCTTTAAAACTTTCAAGCCTGTCGTGCTCGTAAAGCGCGTCGGAACTTTGGTGGCTCACTGTATCTTGAGGCTGTCGTTCTAGAAGGATATGAAGTAATGATGGCACTATAAAGAAGGTATGGTCTCGCCATTCCGTATAAATACATATTACCCGCTCCGTTAACCAGGCGTTATCGTTGTTGTTGTAATTGTATTTGGTGTTAGTGTACCCGTCAAAGGAAAGGAGGAGGAGGAAGAGGAAGAAGATGTGACGCGCCGCCAGGGGGATCTCCTCACTGACGAAGAAGGTAAATTTCAACACGGACGGCGGGTAAATAACGCGTATGTCAAAACAAGGAGGCTATCTACTCGCACCGCAAATAGATTGTTTCGCAAGCCATCATAGTGGTAAGTGGGAGGCTACGCATAATGTAGTTACGTATGGATTTCATAATTTCGAAAGTAGCTGGCACTAACGAAGCCTGCCTTCCCCATTTCACGACATCTACGTAGAACGAAAACACATATATATTACAAAATTGTGTCGCAAGTGCCCTTATTCCTCAGCATTCCAAGCACACTCACATATATGAATGGGCAACTTTCCTTCATATTTATTTATTTAGAGACGTACGGAGATCGGCACCCCGCACCCCCACTATTTGCTAAGAGATTTATTAGCCTGGAATGCGGGTGAAAAGTCAGTGGTCAAAAGCGTTCGGCCAAGCACACCAACTGCGAGCTCACACCTGTGGCGGCGCTGCTGAAGCGCAGGTCACTTTTCTTCAGTACAAGCTTATCTATTAGGGCGATAGCCTTATATATCTCATAGGGTGAAAGAGGTCTCGAGGCGCGCTCGGCGGCAGGACACGGCTTTTGCCGACCGACGGAGAGGGGTGCGCGGGAGAGGAGAGCAAACCAACACTGCGCATGTCCGTTGCTATGACGACGCACTTGCGAGGAGGAAGAAATTAACGGTGGCTGAGCTTTTCAGCGAATCCCTACAGTTTACTTCTACATTGCTTAAGACTCTTTCCGAGACCTGCATTCTTCAAAATCCCTTTCAAGACGTCGTGCTTCGAGATTCGCCACCAGCGGCTCTTGCGACGAGTGTCAGAGGACGGATTCGCGCTGCCCTTTTCATTTCCGCCCAATCGCGTCACGATAGCCTCGGGGTTTCAGACTCGAGAAGGTATATGTAATGCGACGACGTACCCTGTCAACCGATCCGCGTTGCTTATGCGAAACCGGCATTATGCGGCTTTCTGATAAAGTGAAGTTCATCCAAAAGTCATGACATGGGAGCCGGACGGTGAGAGAACGACAGCGTCCCGCTTGTCGCCCTGTCTGTCCCGTGTTTAGCGGTGTTTGTTCCCGTCTTAATCTGTAACTCTTCTTCTTCTTTATAGAGAGATAGACAGCTGGCACGAAAATAAATTCTACCTGACATTACGGTTATGAATTTCTTCGGGAAGTACACGTTACTCCGGCGTGGAGTGCGCTGTTATCCGGAGCGTTGGCGAAGCTTCTGTAAGGTTGTGTGAGCCAGTCACCGAAACGGTTTTACTTCCACTCAGTTGGTATAATTAGACAACTATGAAGCCTGAGGCACTTTGAGACCAAACGTCCTTTCGAATGCCGACGTACAACTGAAGTGTAAAAGTTTTTCGCTAATGTGACTCCTAGATATTACTAGAAACTACCACTAATGCGACAATTCACAAGCTATCGTTGCAGGAAAACAACTGCCGCGTATACTTTCAGTTTCAAATGTACTTGACGAGCGTACGTCATGCTCCGAAATCCAAACACCTCGTTTGCGTTCGGGTGTGTGATGTATATGTGGACATGCAGCGAACATTTACTTTAAAAAAAAATGCGGGAAGCTAGCACTAACTTGCGCAAAGCTTAGCACAGCGAAGCTGGCTGATCCTCAGCTCGTCGCGCTGCAGCACGGGAATCACAACGCCGGCGGCGATTGGATCATGCGTGCCTGGCTTAAGAAGCGGCAGCCAAGAGACGGTGGATCCGGAATCCGCGCAAAGCTCGCCACTCTGAATGTGTTGAAATCGCTGTCCCGAGCCACGGTGTAAGAAACTGTGGCGGTTGCTATGGTGACGGCTCGGCGGCGGCTTGGCTATTTTAACACGAAAGTGTTTTATGCCGGGGTCCACCAAAACTTCAGTGACGTATTTCCGTCACGGAAATGACGTCGAAAAAATGTACACAATCAGATGGCAAAGAAAAAAATTCCGTCAATGGGCATCGAACCCACGACCGCTGGGTCCGCAACAAGAGATGCCGAGCGCGCTATCCACTGCGCCACGGTCGCTTTTTTTTTTTCTTTATTGCAATGTTAATACGTTATATACATATACATATGTGCCACACATCACCCACCAGCACGCGTAAGGCTGGCTGGATCTACTTATGAACTTTTAACTGTTTCAGTGTATCTAATATACAAATCATTTCATCACATGCCCCTCGGTGCTCAAGCACTTCTCTGAGCTTCGTGACCTGTTCGACAAAATAGGCGTTAACCGATCGCGCTTGTGGCTCAGCATTTCGTATATCCATACGTGACCTCCATATGTTATAAAGACCTAGAAGCGTGAAGAGGTCATAAGGGACATTATTTCCACGAACAGGCAGAAAACGAATTCCGTAGGCATCAACTGGCAGTTCCTTCTTCAATGTTCTCTGCAGCACATCCCAATAAAAAACAGCGTCCCAACAGTCATAAAAACATGCTCTACAGTTTCTGGTTTGTTACACAAAAGACAATTCACTCCCCACGGCACAAACATGCCTCGTTGTTCGAGCCATGTTTTTCACAGGTAGTGTGCCCGTGTGAAGTTTAAAGAAAAACGTTTTTAAACCCCAGGTGGAAACTAACATCTTTTGACGGCGTTTCAGGACGTCCCTCCCCGATCCCTCCCCATAAATGGTTCTGTAAAGGGGAACTGGAAAACTATGTCTACCAGGTCTTTCAGTAGGCGCTTCCTGGGAACGACTGCGCCACGGTCACAGACTTTAGATGCTTTACAAACGCGCCTTTTATATCTATCACTCTCGCGGTCGGCGGGGTGGTGTTGCCCTCTGGCAGCGACAAAGTAAAGCAATTCATCATTACTGTGGCTTCCGCGATTAGTACCTGCAACGCGTTACACATTCGTCCCATTCGGCGCGTTTTCAATATAAGTGCAATTTTGTCAATTCTTTAACACACCGTGAGGTGGCGACCTTAACGCAAGCGTCGTAAAAGCGTCGGCTCGCTCATAGCATCACGCTAATCAAATCAAGAATAGCTCTGCGACGCGCGCCTGCATCACCTGGCTGTAACACCGCGTTCCCCATCTACGCGCTCGCCCCGAGAAAAATTGCGGCAGGGCTACCGGGGCGGCACGACGCGCTTTGCGTTTCTCTCTAGTGCGGCCGTGGTGTTCAATCACATTTTAACATGCCGCAGGATGGCGACCAAGTTCTTCGTCCAATACGCGACGCTCTTCTGGCTCTCACACCGGGTTCTCTGATTACGCTTTCACCGTTAACTACTACAGCTACCACAAGGTTTTGTGTAATCATTTAAGATGGACGTTAGTCTTCGGGATAGAGATATACCACCAATCATCAAAGTGGGTGCATCCACGTTAAACGGTGCTATAGCTGCCAGACATCAATATACACTGTGCAAACTCTCTCATATTAATGCACAGTAAACATTCAGTTACTTCTATAAGGGCACATTTACTTTGGTGTTATTCCGATTCCTATGACGGAGGGATCAACCATGTTTTTTTAACATGCCTTTTTTTACGTAGTTTAGACACTACCGTCGCGCACAATCTTCGAATATTGAACTTTTCGAAGCACAGGGAAAAAGAATGCAACTGGGCGCTTCTCTGCACAACCTGACAGTCAAAGATAGAGTGGAGCGCATAGAGCGATGAGCGTTCTCGCTCTTTCATTTTTAGTTTGCATCGAGGGCTAAATGTTTTCTGCTCCGTGAAGCGCAAATGCGATCACTCCGCGCTGATGTTTGCGCCGCGTTTGTGACCGTTTGTTTGAATCGATCGTAATTGACGCGCGAGCGACGCACCGGAGAAAAGGAGCGTCACGCCTGGTATATGCACTGCGTACTCAGAAAAAAACGATGGCCTTCACGGTCCTCGAAGCAGGGGTCGTCTCTCGCGCCCGAGTGCTTTATTGACTCGGAAGCCCGCGCGCTATCGCGAGGGCACATCCGAGAATTTGTATTGCTTTCCGTTAAACTTTATGTAGTGTTAAGGGACAACCCGTGTCGAGTTTGTGATCCCTGGAGGACGTTCGAAAGACCGACGAGCGTTGCCCATCTTCTTTGACTAAAGCGACGCGAACTTTCCTTGTCCATTAAATGACGCGGGAATTACTGCGTGAAATTCTCTTATCGTCATGCATAACTAACTTTTTCCTTAGGCTACGTGGCTAGGCTGTGGTGGTAAAAATGTGTAATTTCGCAAGTACACGGGTATACAGGGTGCAGCTAAAGCTAGATGTTGCTACAGAACCCACATGATGCGGAGCTAAAATTAACCTTAAAGGGGTCCTGCAACACTTCAAGTAACCTTCTAATGACTTCATTAAAAGAACTCATTGCCTCACGAATTGACTGCCCCAAAATTATTAGAATCCGCCAACTACGAGCAGAGTTACGAGGATTTGCCGCACGCTTCAAACGCTTTCTCTCTCCTTCCGTAACAGCGAGCGCGCTGAATACTAACGAAGGGAGGGGTATGACAAGGGGGCAAGAAGATGCGCCCTTTGTCAGAGCGCGTCATGACCTTGAGCACTTTCTTTTCATTTTCTGTCCGAACGCGCGGCTTACTTGCAGTGTGATCGCGAGCGCGGGCACGTGGCGGCATCCCGCAGTGGCCATGACACGATGCTCAAATCAGCGAACGGCCGTGGACTTTGGGTATATATGGCGCAGTAATTTGGGTATGTGGCATCATTTGTAGAGACAAGAGGGAGAGGTTTCTAGCCGACATTTATTCATTGTAAATTCCAGGCAGTGTGCCGCCTTATAATGCTTGGCTCGCGTGTTCTCAGGAGCTACCAACCGGCAGCGCTTTCTGACCATGCTGAAAAAGTGTTGCAGGGCCCCTTTAAATTCGGGTGTTTTGCATGATATCTCTCTGTGTGTGTGTGTGTGTGTGTGCGTGTGCGCGTGTGCGCGTGTGTGCGTGTGCGTGTGTGTGTGTGTGTGTGTGTGTGTGGTGTGTGTGTGTGTGTGTGTGTGTGTGTGTGTGTGGTGTGTGTGTGTGTGTGTGTGTGTTATGCCTCATCGAAAATTTTGGCGTGCCATGCGCGATCATTACGCCCCTGGTATGTATCATTTGCCGACGTAGACGCATAATAAATTTGCCCTACGGCTTTAAGTGCGCGGTTCGGTTCCTTCCTGCGACATCGCCAGCCGCAGCCCCGTTCGGTGCTACGAAAACGGAAAATTTGTAATTATACAAACAAAAAAGTACACGACGATGCCTGCCTTCGAGGACGCATACCTGCTGGCTTATAATTGAAGTGGCTTGCTGTACGTATGAAGCAAGGTGTGTGACCGGGCTAGTTGGTATTCCATATTGACGTGAACAGCGGGTGTCCTCGTCGTTTCTTCGTCCTTGTGTATTACACGCGCTGTTCACGTCAATATGTACGTATGAGACAGGCAGATGCGCTCGACTGCAAGTTAGGCTTTCCTCTGAAGAAAACTCACGAAGTATGAACGAAATTAGGGACGGGATCCAGCTTCCAGGGTGCCGAAATGTGAGGCGATATTTTTTTTTGTCTCTCTTCCCTTACGCCCACGAAGATCCGGCTCAACTCAAATCTCGCTAGCGCATTTCTTCAATTAAATCGATCCTATGCCGGCGACGACGTCTCTTAGGACGGCGGTTTTTGACGACAACGGAATCAGAATAAGGAGGAGAAGAAAAAGTAGGAAATATTCTAAAATATAGGTACTAGCCATGCGAAATTTTATCCGAAGACAGCTTTCATATAGGCATATTACGCGCCATATTCTGGTCAGGACTCCACAGTTTTGCCTAATGTGCCAGGTAATGCTCTCTTCATGCTCGAGTGCCACTCGTTATTCAAGTTAAACGTGATACGCTTTTCGAGAATGCCGTGTACATTCTTTTCCTGGCTTGATTATTTATTTGTGGGTTGTTCATTCGTGAAAGTAAGTGAGGCCAGGTACACGTGCCTGTTTTATATATACTTACAAAATCGAGACAAACTAATTTTAGTAATAAGGTCAGACCACTGTCGTTATCAAAAATTGTTTTTGTCCGAGCGTAAAATTGGACAGATAAATTAAATTATGTACCAAAGTGAAAGTAAAAAAAAAATACATGGCTGATCCATCCGTCATATGGGAATCGGCATAACACGAAAAGTGAAACGTAATAATAATAATAATAATGTCTGGGGTTTAACGTCCCAAAACCACGATATGATTATGAGAGACGCCGAAAGTGAAACGTGTCTTCACAGAAGTAGCTGACTGTTTATTGTGCATTGACATACCTGCATGAAAGATTGTACAATGTCCCTTGCTGTTTGGCAGCTATAACACTGTTTGACGTAGATGCACCTACGTTGACGCCGTAGTGGCACATCTCTATCCCGACGACTAACACCCATGATCGTGATTTAATCGTTGTGGTAACTGAAGTTGTTAACAGATACCTGACAGAGCATATCGTGAATCTCGCGGAAAGATGCATCAACAACCACATATTAAACACTGGTACTCGATATGCACTCCTTCAAAGAGTCGTCAAAGCAGGAGAGAAACAGCAAGGTGTGCGCTCCTACGCGTGTGCTCATGCATATACTACCACACTACGCTTCAGCAACACGGGACGCAGAGGTTCATGGCTTCAGCCGTGAACGCGCGAAGGCGTTCCACTTCCCGCCGGAGAAACACCGTTGGTACATCTGAGACACGGCTCGCAGAGACGATCAGCTGTTTTTCTCGCAACGGCCGCCTTAAGCGACTTGGATTGGATGCAAAAGCAACTACCATGTGGCTACGACTCTCAAAATACGTTTGTTTTGCGTTTACTTCGCAATACGCTTCATTAACCTTAGCACCAGAAGCTCATAAAACAAATTTGTTTTCATTTACGTACAATTGTTCTTTTTGTCACACGCTCGCGGACGAAATAAACGAGTTATACGGCCCCTTTGCGGCCCTCACCCAAAAAGTCACTAAAGCCCCTAAATTTTCTCTCCGAAAATACCTACAAAATACTAGGGATTTCCCCAGAATTCCTACGTAAAAAACGCCAACTGCCGCACTTGTCTTGCTCAACAAGCTATGGGCGGCTACGAGCGCTTTTTATTGGCCAAATTCGAAAAACGTCGCGGCTTCCGCCATGGGCGGTGCCTCAAGCGTGACGTAACAGGGAAAACGGAATACGGAACACGGAATAAAAGTACATTATACGGCCGCTGCGACAACGAGCCGTGACACGCTAACACGAAGCGAAAGCCACAAAACGCAACTGCGTCTAGGGCGACACCTGTGCTAGTGCGGCCAGCGTTCCTCGCTGGCATCGAAACTCCCTAACTGTGTTTTCACCACGGTGTAAGAAAAATAATTTAGGTGTGGACACTCCGCCCGACGGCGCGTCCACATAATGTTCGCCTCTTTCCTCTTCTCGGCCCCTAGAGTTACTGTATATGCTACCTTTAGGTAGCAGAGTTGCGCATCTGTCTTCCAACGCCGCTAGCAACCATGCATTGCGGAGAAGCTGCCGCTTGAGCCAATTTTTTTATTTCTCGACGCCGCCGCTGCAGCGAACTGAATTAACACTAGCCATCGACAGCCAATGTTTATCGCCGGTCTTCGACACGCCAGACAGGTTAATCGGCGACACAGTAGGCATGTCGCCTGAAAAAACGAAGCGCGACTTCACCGCATAGCTGTGGTTGCTAGCCGGACCTATGCGCTACTCTGCTACCTAAAGGTAGCATATACAGTGACTCTATCGGCCCCCATGTCGCAGCGCCTCCCACGCAACCGCGGCCGGCGCATGTACTATAGAAGACGAGCTGCGTGCGTAGCGTCCGTAACGGCGTTGCGCACGTGAGAAGTCAGCGAGCAGAAAGACTGCTCACCATTCCCAGGATTTGGGATGGATGGATGGATGCTATGAGCGTCCCCTTTATAACGGGGCGGTGACAAGTCTGCCACCAGGCTCGAAGGCGAAAAAAAAAAGAGAAAGAAGAAAAAAAGCTTCCTTGTTTCATGTTGTCCTAATGCCTTATCTACATTGATTAAACCTATGTTATTATACCAAAAAATATAAATTCACGGTCCATCTCTCTGCCTCTTAAGGCAGAATGACCTTATTTTCCCCCATTATTTATTTTTGTACTTTATCTCTACTTTTCTGCCACCAATACTCTAACCGTCTCTTACTTATTTCTATCGCGGACGTGTTCAGCTTTCCACTGTTGTCCCTAAAACCCAAGGCTTCATGTAGACTCGTGCCCACACGTATACCTGGGTGAATATCGCCACATTCAATCAGTACATGTTCCATCGTTTCCTTAGTTCCCCCCGCAGCATGTACAATGTTCTTCTTCGTTACTGAATCTCGCTTTATAACCTACGCGTTCTAAGGCAGCCCGACCTTGCTTCAAACAGTAAAGCGCTTCCCCTTGAATATCATAAAACCTTTCCCTCCTTATTTCGTTTTTTCCTTTTCGGTAGTTACTCAGAGCCGGCTTCTTTTCCATCGCTGTCATCCAATAAGTCCTCTCCGCCTCTCTGACCTTCCGCTTAATGCTCCTTGTTGCCATATCGCCCGCACTGCCAGCCGTATATTTACTGGTGAGCCTCCTAGTTCTTTTTCTCCACTGCGTGTCAACGCTTTTTCTATACAAATACCTGAAAACCTTCTCTGCCCATCTACTCTCCTTCATTTTCCTCAGCCTCTCTTCGAATCTCATTTTGCTCTGCGCTTCCCTCACTTCAAACCCTGTCCATCCCATATCACCCTTTACCGCCTCATTTGTCGTCTTCCCGTGAGCGCCCAACGCGAGGCGGCCCACCGTCCTTTGATTTACATCCATTCCTGATTGCACCTCTGACTTCATGCACACCACTGAGTTCCCAAATGTAAGCCCCGGAACCATCACACCCTTCCACAGCCCTCGAAGCACCTCGTACCTATTGTATCCCCATAAAGCTCTGTGCTTCATAATTGCAGCATTCCTCTTTCCCTTTGCTACCGATGCTTTCTCTTGTAGCTCCATATATCTATCCCCCTCATTTACCCATACTCCGAGGTACTTGTACTCGCTTACCCTCGGTATTTTTTGGCCCTGTATTAAGACCGTATGGTCTCCGTGATCATTGAATACCATCAATCCACATTTGTTGCACTAAATCCTAGTCCTAGAGCCTCACACTCCCTTCCGCATATATCTGCCAGTCGCTGTATATCATCTTGACTGTCCGCAAATAAGACATATCATCAGCATAAATAGACCTGGAAGTTTCTGCTCAACCATCGCTCCGACCTGTTTGTGTGACAAATTAAATCCAATGTTGCTACCTTCTAGCGCTTTTTCCATCCTCGCCATGTACAGCATGAATAACAGCGGGGACAAAGGGCATCCCTGTCTCAGCCCCTTGCTAATTTCAACGCTGTCCTTGCTACTTATTCCTTCCCATTCTATACAAACTGTATTTTCTCGGTATATTTCCCCTCAAAAGCTGTACACAGTCGTCACCTATGCCCACTTCCTTCAAGATATCCCACAAAATTTCCTGATTAACGTTGTCATACGCCCCGGTGATATCTAGATAAGCTACGTATAAGGGCCTGTTTTCTATTTTAGATATTTCTATACACTGGGTAAGAACAAACAGATTATCGTCTAACCGCCTGTCGATTCGAAATCCATTCTGAAGTTCTCCCAAATATCATTTTGTTCTACCCACGCTTCTATTTTTAATTTTACTGCCTGCATCGCCAACCTGTATAGCACCGATGTAATTGTTAGCGGTCTATACGAGCGAATGTTATCCCTTTCTCCCTTGCCTTTATAGATTAAGTTCATTCTACTTTTTCGCCAACTGTCTGGTATTTCCCTCTCCTGTAAGCACTTTTCTACGGCTTTCAGCAGTGCTTCTTTAGTGTTATGTCCGAATTCGTTAATGAGGCTGACGGGAACCCCATCTAAGCCCGGAGTAGTGCGCTTAGGAATTTTTCCTTCGGCCTTCTTCCAATTGAATTTCTCTAGTACTACATCTTCGTCGGTTGCACCCCTTTGCGTACTTTTACTCACCGGGGGAATCCCCTGGGGACCTTTTTTAAACGAATCGGCTGTTATCTTTCGGATGTAACCTAGCGCTTCATATCCTTCCAATTTATTTCCTCCTTCATCTACCATATGTTGTTGCATTGTGACAGACTTCCTACCCAGCGCTTTTAGGTGGCTCCAAAATATCCTAGGCGCGGCCTTCTTCTTTTCGCGAATCTCTGTCATCCAGCGTTCACTTTCACCTTTAATTTTTGCCTCGACTAATTTCTGCACAATGGATTTTTGCTCTAAATATATTTCCCATATTTGGTTGACTTCGTCCTGTGGCCGCTTCTCCTTTTTTGCCTGTCTGTGCTCCCGTGATGCCTGACGTCGCATCTCGATCGCTTCCCGGATTTCTTTGTTCCACCAACTTTTTGGCTTTTCTTTCCTTTCCAACAAATAGTTTTCTTCTCTATTTCCATTTCTTTTCGTGAATTACATGTAGCAGCCTCACTATACTTCCAGTCTTTGCCTGGTAGTTCGTCTACTTTTTCGTCGACTCTTGCGGCTATATTTGTTATTTGTTTGTCATTTAGATACGAGCTGCCAAACTTTGATTCTATGTTCTTATTTTCAGTTTTATATCCCATTTGTAATATTATGCGTTTATGATCACTACCCAAGCTGTTTAATGCCTTCTTCGTCTATTCTCATCTCTCTAAGTTTGTCATATATTCCTTCTGTCATGAGACAGTAATCAATGCTCGATTGCCTGTTCTGACTCCCCACGTGATCTGCCCTCCACACTTAGGCCCCACGTTAACTATCTCAAGACTATGTTGCTCGCAGAGATCTAGCAATAACTTGCCATTGGTGTCTGAATATCCGTCAAGGTCATGAATGTGAGCGTTCATGTCCCCTAGAAGGATTATCTCGGCATCATGACCAAATTCTTTAATATCGGTGCTTATGCATTTCACTATCTCCAGATTCTTTTCTCTGCAGTTATTCCCCGTCCACAAGTAAGCTACACCTAGCCACGTTTTCTTTCCACCTACTGTGCCCGAAACCCATATGTGCTCTGAACACGTTTGTTTCACTCTCTCCCATTTTGTTCTGCTATGAATTAGCATTCCAACCCCCCCACCTCTCCTTTCTGATGTGATCCTGTTACATCCTTCCCAAACATAATTTTCAATATGTGGCGGCTCTTCCAAGTCTCTAAGGTGTGTCTAAGGGACATCTGTGCGTGGCGCCATCTCTCGGCGGTAACGACAGCCTCCTGCCGTAACTGAATGGGAGATATGCGAAAAAAAAATCATATCTCTTGAAAAAAGCAAGCTATCAAAAACGACTCGGGGTTCTATATAGTACAAACCCACTGGAACATTTTGGTAAAATTGCAGTATCGCACTACAAAGCCTGTGGCTTCCCAGGACAATTGAACACCGCCCATTAGAAATACATGGGGCCCCATTGTAAAATTTTAAACACTCTGGGAAGCCACGTGGTTTGTATCGCCACACTGTAATTTTAACAGAATGTTCAAGTAAGTCTCTGCTGTATAGAACCGGGAGTCGTTTTTGATATCTGTATTTTTACGTCAGATATGATTTTTTTCGCCTATTTCCCATTCAGTTACGGCAGGCCACCGCAGTCCCCGACGACAGATGGCGCTACGTGCATATGTCCCCAAATCCTGGTCATGGCGCTCTAAGCAAGACGCCGCGCTTTTACGTACGCAACGCTGTTAGGGACGCTATGTGCGTCGGGTGCGCCGTTTACACCGTGGCTGTATGAAAACTCGCCGTTCAGTTGCTCTATCCTCCTCCGCGCGCAGGGTTAAAAAAATGCAAAGAGGTGAAAAAAAATGAAGAAAAACGCGCGTTCGCCTCGTCGCAATAGGTTTCTTAAGCCCCCATGTCGCAGCGCCCCCCACGAAACTGCGGCCGGCGCATGTATTAAAGGCGAACATTATCTGGACGCGCTCTCCTTCGCGGCGGGCGCAGAGTGTCCACACCTAAATTATTTTTCTTACACCGTGGTCATCACAAAATCGCTCCCTTTCGGCGCTAGTTAGTGTCATGACGTAGTGCTTCACATCACCGCTTCCAGATGGCGGCACCACCCCGCCCTGCCCAGCCAACGAAGAGCACCGTGTGAGAGAGAATGTGAGAGATATAAGGCGCATTTCTAGAGCCTCCTGCATGTGCGTCAGTAGCGTCGCGGGTAGAGCGCCGGGCACCCATTGTCGCCGACTGAAAGGTCTTGGGTTCGATTCCCGGCGACGGAGCTTTTTCCTATACTTTTTTCTTTGTCATCGGTGAGTGTGCATTTTACCGACGTCCTATTCATCACCGAATACGTCAGTGAAGTCTTGGTGGACCCCGGCATGAAACACTTTCGTGTTAAAAAATTGATGCGCAGCTGCAGTTTTGAAGAATGTCTTGTGGCGAGGACAGAGAGGGAATCCATTCCTTAAGTCTGACCGACCCTGAACAATATGACATGATTTGATTAAATGGACTTCATTAGTCCTAGCTTAACACGCCAGTGAGAGGGCTGATGTATACCTTCGGCAATAAAAAACGACGCACTTACCAGTCGATGCGAAAATATAGGTGAAAACCGGAAGAGGGGCCACCGGAGCTGTGCTTTGGGAGTCTGTACTTATGCATAATAATAATAATAATAATAATAATAATAATAATAATAATAATAATAATATAATAATAATAATAATAATAATAATAATAATAAATAATATGCGGGGTTTAACGTCCCAAAACCAAGATATGATTATGAGAGACGCCGTATACGGCGTCTCTCGTATACGGCGTCTCTCATTATTATTATTTCCGGAGTCCTCCACTATAGTGGAGGACTCCGGAAATTTCGACCACCTGGGGTTCTTTAACGTGCACCTAAATCTAAGCACACGGGCCTCAGACATTTTTCGCCTCCACCGAAAATGCAGCCGCCGCGGCCGGGATTCGATCCCGCGACCTTCGGGTCAGCAGCCGAGCGCCATAACCACTAGACCACCGTGGCGGGGCGTTACTTATACATACGGTTCGTAAGATATTCTTCGTAAGTAACTAGGCCCCTGTTTCCTGATTCAAAACCTCGCTTGAACACCGCTCCCAAACTCGCTCAGTTCGGCTCGAATGCCATTTCGCTCATCACTCCACATGCAGGGACACGTCAGGAGGAAGTGGCGGCGTTCATGATTTAGAAGCAATTTACTCATTGCTGTTTTCTCTCGTAAACTACGTAGAATAAATTCATTTCGGGAAATCTTTTTCTTCGACTTTCCCTAAGATGTGTTTTTGTGTCAATCCTCCTGTCCATAGCTGCAAACTACACCGCTGTGTTCTCTATCTCAGTGTCGCCTCTGTGCAGCTGTTTTATTTCTTACCTATTTATCCTGGTCACTCCTTGTTTCTCTATTTTCCTGTTATTTTTTTTTCCTCTTTCATTTTTCCCAATGCCTGCTATGGCCCACGGCGAGGTTCCTGAGTGCACGATATAAATAACGTCACGCTGTCGCACTCAGTTCAGGGGACCCGCGCCCTCCAATATATTTCATGCCTTCAGAGAGCGTGAGGCAGGAAAAAAAAGCTTTATTTTCGTTTGTATGTATATTTGTGTGTGTTTTTGCTTCTCCCCTTTTCACCTTATACAGGTTACACCCTAAAGGCATCGCGCGCACAGAGGACATGGCTCCGAGAAGCCCTGTTTACGTAAACAACACGGGGCTCACGGTAAGGCAGGCGTTGTCGCGAAGCGTTGGTCCATGGGTAGGACCGTGCCGAATGGTGCTTTTTCGCGCGTGCCACCGTTGCAGCACTATGTTTATACCAAGTTCCCCAGGACTGCCACTCATTATATTTGCTGATTTCCTTTCTTTTCTTTTCTTTTTTTTTTTCTTTTGGGGGGGGGGGTGCGCTACTTTGCTCCGACACGAGAGGGAGTGAGCTCGATGTTTGTTTTCGTTACGGCTAGCAGCCAATCCCCCCCTCCCCCCCTCCCCACCCCCCTCCTTCTTTCCTGCCATCAGCGTGTCACTCGGATCGCCAGGTGTAAACCTTTCCTCGGTGCTTCCCTTCCGGAGTAAAAGTTTCTTCGCCTGCAAGCGAGCCTCTTCCGGAGTCTTGCTTCTTGCCAGTCTTCTTGCTGACTTCGTTAAGGACCTGGTCGCGCATGAAACGAGTGCTTGCGCGCAGCAGGGTTGGCCGGTGTTTTCGATGGCGCAAGTTGAGGCTGTGATACAAGATCCGCCGACTTATGTTGGAACGTAGCTAGGAGCAATCCTGTGAAATGCTTCTGTTATAGATGACGTTGAGGAGTATTTAAGCAGCTATGGCGACTTTATACCGCGATATATTGACGTAAGGCTGAAATGGATTCCTTAATAAATTGGTACAAACGTACCTGTGCTTATAGATAAAGTTAGTAAATGCGCATCAGACCCAATGTTTAAGCAACACTCCAATATAGAAGCCATGTGGTCGTAAATAATACAGGCGATGCCTGCAAAACTTATCGCTTAATCATTCTTAAGTTTTCATAGAAATTCCGTTGCTTCAGATATACCACTTCTGAGCAACAGCCATTTTAGTTATCTTTATTACGTTATCTTCGACAGGTGTTGGCGCCATTAAGTGGCGCCGGCTACTCCTTTTCACATAAAACGAATACAGGATAAAAATGATGTAATTATCGGGCTACTGAACATAAAGGAACAAAAAAATCTAGGAAGTCATTAATGTAGTCATATGACATGAAATCACTATTGGAAAAGCTAACAAGAAAGACGAGAAACAATATAAATGCAAAGTGCGAATGGACGGAGAAAAATCAGAAAAGAGAGCTCACATAAAAAGTCCCTTAAGGTCATACCAGAAGGTGTGCAGTCAGCTCACATTGTGTCTTCCCTACCTCTGAAAAAAGAACAAGCAACTAAAATGAGTTCCCGAGCACTTTGCCTTCCTATATATCAGTGCACGCATTTCTTCTACCGTGTTCTTTAAAGGGTAAGGTAGATACTGCGAGGGAGGGGCACAGGGCAGCTTTGTTCACTTGGTGAGCTTTAAGGCATACTGATATTAAATGCGAAGCATTTCTTAGCGAACCTCTGGCACTTTGAGCGTTTCTATCTACGTATCTATCTATCTATCTATCTATCTAGCCGCCTACGTCTGGGCGCTCTTATGATCGCCTCCTTAACTTGGTAGAGACCAAAATTTGCATGGGAGGGTAAGAGGATTTGACGAATATGACTGCCAGGTCCTGACATAAATAACGTTAAAATCCTGTCGTGTACGTCGTCAAACCCTTTCCACTAGACACGTGTGGCACATACCCGTTTACCACGGGCCGCGGTGTAGGGGTATGCGCCACAGGTGATTGACAGATTATGTCTACCCAGGAACGGCGAGAACAGACATTGGTAACTTAAATGCTAGAGAGTTAAGTAAAACCAACATCGGCAGCGTTCACACAACGAATGGAAATAATGGAAATTAGGATCCCAGCAGGAATCGAACCTAAGCACTCTGCGTGGCAATCAGGTGTTCTACCACTGAGCCACGCCAGGTCTATAAATTGGTTTGGAAAAACAGCCTACGCAGCCGTAATATCGGTGCAACGTCAATTGTTGTTGTGGTGCTGACTATCTAATTTTACAAGAAAGCAATAAACACTACATGATACTCCTACGATGTGTACTTCTACGATACGGGCGTCATATCAGATTGACGTCTGTAGTTCCAGTGTTGGCTCCGCTTTTATAGCAGTCTAATAAACATTACGTTTGTATTCCTATGATTCAGCAAGCTATATTGAAGCATTGCTCGACCCCGGAGGAATACAATAACGAAAGTTACATATGATATCCACATCACCGCATCGTAAAGTGCACTTCGTCCACCAGAACGACGGAGTGTCCTCTTCATTTCTTAAGAGGCTGGGCGATGGCCTCATGCTGACCGAGGATAATGTCTGATTGATTGACAGCCATTTGTAGACTAGGCTACGTAAGCCACATACGCCCAGGTTGTCTACGAATACGACGAACACCATCCACTGACGTTGGTCTACGTAGCACTATCCAGGCCTACCAGCCTCGACGGCCTATGCCTCACCAACGTGAAAGGTGGCTTTAGGTTCCGACATGTCGCCGGCTCTGTCGACAGACAATTGGTCGACGAAATGACCGAGGCATGCACGAATTCCAACAGCTCTACTATACCACATACTTCAATACATATGGAACCCTCTTTACCACGGTCACGACCGGATTCTATAACAAGTCATGACCAGCTGCTGGTGCTCACTGATCACGGTGATGATGCCCTTGTTCAAGAACCATCAAGAACTTATTGAACACATGCACACGGGTTCGTGAAACGCGCGTGCGTTCTCAGGACACGTATAAGCACTACATATCTGCTTACCGCTTGTGGTGTTGGTAATACCCACGTTGTCATTGGCAGCGTTACCCAACCGTAAACAACTGCTTATATAACGCATATGCAACTGTTCAACATATATATATATGTGTGCGTATAAAATATATACAAATCTTTAGCGTCATTTTGTAACGTGTCACTCAGTAAAAAAAGTTACGCCACAGTCACCTACCCGCCGCATGCTTCGCATAACATCGACTCCCACGGTTAGTTGGATCTGCCGAATTTTTAATTATAAAAGCAACTCTTCAATCCGCTTTTACAGATATACAGACAGCTGGCACGGAAGTAAATTCTACCTGACATTACGGTTATGAATTTCTTCAGGAAGTACACGTTACTGCGGCGTGGTACACGTTACTGCGGCGTATACGGAGCGTTGGCGAAGCTCCTGTAAGATTGTGTCAGCCAATCACTGAAACGGTTTTACTTCCACTCAGTTGGTACGTCTCTACATAAATTAGATAACTATCAAGCCTGAGGCACTTTGAGACCAAACGTCCTTTCGAATGCCGACGTATAACTAGAGTGTAGAATTTTTCACTAATGTGACTCCTAGATATTACTAGAAACTACCACTAACGCGACAAAGCTATCGTTGCAGGAAAACAAATGCCGCGCATACTTTCAGTTTCAAATGTACATGACGAGCGTACGTCATGCTCCAAAATCCAAACACCTCGTTTGCGTTCGGGTGTGTGATGTATGTGTGGACACGCAGCGAACATTTACTTTTAAAAAAATGCGAGAAGAGTGCACTAAGTTCCGCAAAGCTTAGCACAGCGAAGCTGGTTGTTCCTCAGCTCGTCGCGCTGCAGCACGGGAATCACAACGCCGGCGGCGATTGGATCATGCGTGCCTGGCTTAAGAAGCGGCAGCCAAGAGACGGTGGATCCGGAATCCGCGCAATGCTCGCCACTCTGAATGTGTTGAAATCGCTGTCCCTGAGCCACGGTGTAAGAAACTGTGGCGGTTGCTATGGCGACGGCTCGGTGGCGGCTTGGCTATTTTTTAGCACAGGTACGGCGCAGCAGGGGTTTCTTGTTAACGGACGTCTTACTTCCGGCTTTAACAGCTTCGCCGTTAAAAAGAGCTGTTCTCGTTATATTGCTGCCCATTCCAATTTGACATTCTTCAAACTTTCTTTCGCCTTTATTGCGAACAATGCTTGAAAATCGGCACGCGCCTACTAGGAGGAAAACAGCACTTGATAGAAAAAATAATGTTACGAAATGGTCGCTCCACGGCACAAACGTATACAGGAGGCGCAACTACACCAGTATCATTCAACGCGTTCATTCTGGCTTCATTCATGTCGTAGGCGTCCTAGTGAAGGCCACTTGCTATGTCTCGAGCAGAAATATTATCCCGTGGAGGACACTTAGAGAACCGGGCTGCGGAGACATTAATCTCTATGAAAGCGAAGCAAGCGCCACCTCCTAAACGCACAGTGTAATCCACTTTGCGAGAAGTCTTTTAAATTTTAATCAAGCGTCTCAAGGCACCATTTTGCACTCTGCGGTAACTGTAACAAGCTGGCAAAAGAAAATTTTCGTTTCATGGCTGTTTATTGAAAAAAATAATAATAATGAGCAAAGAAAGTTTCTTCCTTTGACGTTTCTTCAAGAAACGTCAATTTATGAATATGTCTTTAGGGCTTAGGGCGGCAACTGCTTGAACTTTTGTCTCTCCCCGTGGAGGTTAAATTTAATGGGTTTATGATGCATCGCAGCGGTCAAGGTGCAGTCGGCTGCGGTCACTTGAGAAAAAGGACGAACCAAAAAAACAAAAAAAAGAATGAATTACTTTAGTGTGGTCATGTAGCGAGCAATCAAGTAACCTTATGTGCTTCCTACACGCGGACACGCGGACACGCGGACACACGCGGACCTTCAAGATCTCGTAGAGCCTGATACTTTTTAGGCTTTACGTTCTTTCCTCTTATCTTTCTTTTTTAACGAAAAAATAACCAGCAATGAAGTGTTTCGGTGCATTGTGAAAGGAGCGGGTAATTTGGTCGTGTACCATCTGCTCGCCAATAATGCTTCCCACTGCAACTTTCTCTTTGTAAGGCGTCTAATAGATTATTATTATTATTATTATTATTATTATTATTATTATTATTATTATTATTATTATTATTATTATATTATTATTATTATTATTATTATTATTATTATTATTATTTGATATGCGTACACATACAGAACGACACAGAGAAAATAGGAAGACAACAGGCTGACAACTGCCGCATTTAGAGGCACAACGCCCGCCTACTCATTCTGGAGGAGAGAAGAGATAGAGGAATGAAAGATAGCAGGAGAGAAAGAGGAAAAAAGATAGGAAAGTAAGAAAGACTCGAACAAAAAAAGTAAATATACAAAAATAACGTCCCTAAACGGGCGGCCATAATCACAAACACAACAGCCTGCACTGTTGGAGGAAATGAAGGAAGTAATCGGACCGTGTTCGTATCGCCTTCCCAATCGCTAGTCTGTCTTCGCTTCTCGGTCGCCGCCTAAACCATGCCGCAAGAAAAGCCGAAGTGCGTACGCGCGCCAACCCACGGTAAGGCCCACGGAAAGCGCGCCCGTGGCCCTTTGCGCCATCTCGCGGATTTTCTGTCAAGCCACTGAAGAACCTTCTTGATGTGCTTACCACGAACGATAAATGGTGCATATAAATAGCTCGCCGTTAGCATGCTGGAGGATGTATGCGTGATGGCCGAACGGCTATATGCGTCGCGCCACGGAGCGAGGAGTCGCAGGTTCGAATCCTCGGTCCCAGTCGAACCGAAGATTTAAAAAAAAAATTATTTGCATCTACCTCGAATTTTCGCTCGCGGACAAAGCTGATTTTTCGCTCACGTGCCCGGATGACCAAATCTGGGCAGTCCGGCTGGCCGAAGACGCCGCCAAGACCCAAGGTCTGGCCGCCGCCTTAGGAAGGGGGGGCTCCGGTAGGGCTAGTCTGCCGGCCCCCGCCTCCCTTGACCCCAGCAAGGACAAAAATAAAGTTATGCCTCTCTCTCACACACCAGAAGCCACCGGCGCCGCCGCCGCCGCCGACACCAGAATTTCTGCGAAACGAGCTTTTTGACGCTATCGCGTTAAATATTAGAGCTCTTCTAGCTGTTTGTGAAGAGGGAAGACCAGCGAAGCTGGGGAGGCGTTCCGACGGTGATGCGTCACGCGTCCGTTTGGCTTCACTTGCCCGATCGTCGTCAGAGACATTGGCTCGACGGCGACGCGCACACTCGCGCTTATGGGCGCGCCGGCGTTCCTCGTACTGAAACTGCTCCTCTTTGGAACGTACTACAGGGGTCCGACCCATGGCAAGTCGAAAGAGCAACTGAACACGTCGCTAGCGTGATCTCTTACGTCGCGGAACAACGGAAAAATGCGATTGGCTGGAGATACACCATGACGTCTTATTAACGACGGCTACGCCAATCGCAGCGCGCGTACTAGCGCGGACGTGCCCACGTGGCTGCCAGTGTGATCATGTAAGGAAAAAGCAAAACCTAAGGTCCTGCGAAAAACGTGGTGTAACGTACGCTTTTTTCCAACCCTAGGTTTGAAAACACCGCCAAACCGGCCGTACGACGCCACACGACGCCACGAGACGGCGTGACGTGTCAGTGCCAACTCCCCCGGTTAGAGCTGTTACTGTATTTGGCCATATACAGTACGACTCCCTTTCTTTCCCTCTCTGTCATGCTGTCTGTGATTTCGTGATTTATTTTTCGTGATTTATTTTTTTCCATCTCCTATTCTTTCTAGTTATTCCTCTGTCTTTCCCTCTTTTTTAACACGAAAGTGTTTTATGCCGGGGTCCACCAAGACTTCAGTGACGTATTTCCGTCACGGAAACGACGTCGAAAAAATGTACACGATCAGATGACAAAGAAAAAAAGTTCCGTCAGCGGGCATCGAACCCCCTACCGCTCGATCCGCAACAACAGATGCCCGGCGCGCTATCCACTGCGCCACGGTCACAGACTCTAGAGGCTTTACAAACGCGCCTTTTATATCTACCACTCTCGCGGTCAGCGGGGTGGTGTTTCCCTCTGGGAGCGACAAAGTAATTCATAATTACTGTGTCCTCCGCGATTAGTACCTGCAACGCGTTACACGTTCGTCCCATTCGGCGCGTTTTCAATAGAAGTGCAATATTGTCAATGCCTTAACACACCGCGAGGTGGCGACCTTAACGCAAGCGTCCTAAAAGCGTCGGCCTCGCTCATAGGATCACGCTAATCAAACTAAAAATAGCTCTGCGACACGCGCCTGCCTCACCTGGCTGTAACACCGCGTTCCCTGCCTACGCGCTCGCCCCGAGAAAAATTATGGCCGGGCTACCGGGGCGGCACGACGCGCTTTGCGTTTCCCTATAGTGCGGCCGTGGTGTTCATTATTTAACATGCCGCACGATGGCGACCAAGTTCTGCGTCCAATATGCGACGCTCTTCTAGCTATCACAACTCGTTCTCTGATTACGCTTTCACCGTTAACTACTACAGCTACCACAAGGGTTTGTTTAATCATTGGACATGGACCTTAATCGTCGGCATGGAGATGTACCACCAAGCACCAAAGTGGGTGCATCCACGTTAAACGGTGCTCTAGCTGCCAGACTTCAATATACATTGTGAAAGCTCTCTTATATCAACGTACAGTAAACATTCAGTTACTTCTATAAGGGCACGTTTTACTTTCGTGCTATTCCGATTCCTTTGACGGAGGGATCAACCATGTTTTTTTGTCTTTCTTCCTTTTCTTTCTCTCTATCCTTTTTTCTATCACTTTCTCTCTCTTTCTCTTTGTACTCGGTCTCTCGGCCGCCCGAGTTATTGCGTCTCACGCCGGACAAATCGACGCAGTGAGAGAGCGCGCGCCGGGCACACGTGTTCG
>NC_051178.1:232163719-232251691 GCF_013339695.2 Rhipicephalus sanguineus
GGGGTCTGTGACGTCGCAGCCGGTTTGTACTCTCCATGCAACAGGGTACCACGAAGGAGGTGACCTTCTCGCCGTTGAAAAGATCTATAGATGCCACACTTAATTTACGTTCATGGGAAGAAATAACGTAAGCGATAAATCGGTACACATTTTTTTCACCCTTGTTGGTTGGTGGGTGTCAATTAGTCTATTTGAACAAAAATATTCCCATGACTGAGGCGTACTACGTAAGTGCTTTGATGGAACACAGAACTCTAGAAAGAGTTTCCATCAGTTCTAATACTGCTACCGCTTACTTCAGCAGAATTTAGTGTTGTTTAAAAACAGAAAAGTGAGAACCAAGGTTTAAAAAATGTGACGAATTTCTTTCTGTAATCGCCTTTAATGTCTCCTTTCGCTGGCACGCCATGTTTTGTCATTCTTGGAGCCATTTTTGCATCAATCATTATTACCATGACACCCATTCCAGTGTTGCGACTTTCTTCTGTAAATGCATGCTTGCGACGCAACGTGTTCAAAACTTCACGCAGCCCTAGGGGCTTAAAAAAACAACAAAGGAAAATGAGAGGAAGGAAAACGAGAACATCACAGAAATTTTGGCTTTAGAACGGTCTGATCGAAGAGTTCTGGAAAGAAAAAAAGAGCAATTGAGCGGTACAAAATTGCGATGTTGGCATAGAAGCCTGAAATATTCAAGGGTTTCTGCTTTCTCTTATTTTTGGCACATCGGCTGATTACATGTTCTGCCGCCTTTCTTCGTGCGATAGCCTGCTCCTGTCAGCAGGCTATATAAGCCGTATCCTGTAACAGAACGGAGATGAACGTGAGATGACTCCGGTCCAAGTTTTCTATAGAACGCTGGTGTCGCGTCTTCCGAGTTATGCTTCACCACGCATGTTGGACGTTCAGGGGATGATGAATGCCTGAAGTGACGAGAAATTGATGAACAGAGAACGTCGCTGAAGAAACGTTTGGACAAGTGAGCTTGTCTTTGTTGAGACAGCAACTGGCTTCCTGAAGCCCAAAACGGCATTCAAATGAGCTAGTTGCTTATAAGACTCGTTCGAGCTGCGAAACTGAAAACGAGAGACAAAAGTAGGACAGGCAACGTTCCACACGAACGTTCACACGTAAATTTATAAACAACTGCTTTTTAAAGAAACCAACCGTTTGCGGCTATTCCATAATTAAGACAACACAGCTATGAGATTGTCGCTGCCCCGTGTGTAATATTTTATTCCTCAGTATCTTGGCTATTTATTGACTACATGGGAAAAAGGTGTTTTTTATTCGCCTTTAAATGCCTTAAATTATCCATAAACTGCATGCATTTCACATGGTTCGTAAATATTAATCATTTTTATTTTGTTTTTCTTAAAGCGTCAGCATAAATAAAACGAAGCAATAAATATATTGTTCACAACATGCATAACCTGATCGATCATGTGTCTACGCAGCCTTCGTGATTTAATTAACGTTGGGCAGCAAACGTCAAGCATACAGCCAATCTTCTCACTATACGGACGTCCCATTGTCCAGGCGTGTTTGCCTCAAGCCCGACGTGTTTTCTTCTTGCCTTCATTGCAGCACAAAGAAAGAGGAGAGCTGTGCGGTCAGGCGAAATGCCTTCACCGGGGGCGCGTAGTTTCATCACGCGCCTGACGCCTTTGTGAACAAGCTAGGCTGTTCATTTTGCAGGCAAGTTTTAGCTTCTGCTTTACCTTGTATCTTTAGAGAGCTGGATTTCCATTGTTGAAAAGATATGTATTGCAGTCATGTCCGAGCGCTCACTTGACCCTCAGCTGCGCCTCCCCGTCACTTTGCTACAGTGCGTCCGGCTAGTACTGTAATTTCATCTTTTTATGTTCGTTTAGTTGTAGGAAAATAACGGACAACTCTTTTTTTTTGACTGCCAGCTCTTTGACGATATGCATCCTTGCCGCCGTACGACTACCCTGTTTCGACACGTCATATGTTAATACTCTCGTCTCAGCAGTGGCTGCCGGGTTAGGGTACCATATAATGTTACCATAGAAGTGGCCACGAAATGTTACCATAGATGACTGCTTGGTTACCACTTCACTTTCAAGCGACAAGTGAACCATAACATGACGCAGTACGATGCTTACGTATTAAAGAGACATTAAAGAGCAAAACAATTTTTCTCATATTAGCAAAGTGCTCTTTCACGATGCCAAAAACACCACGCTTGCTGCGAGAAGACGCTTAGTAAGCGAGAAAACGCGCAGAAACAAAATGTGGGTGGCGACGCCACCTTGAAGTTTCCGCACCATTCGCCGTGACGTCACATGTTTTAACGGCACCTACTAGGCAGTATTGGCGGCGAGGAGTTACGGAGTCGCCCTCTATCGGGCTCGCCTCGATTGCGTGCTAGGTAGGATACCGCCGGCGCGCTCCCCATAGGCGTTGCTGTCGGCGCTATACAAAAACACCTCGCGAAAGCCCTCCAGGGCATTTCTGTTAGTACTTTCGAAAGAAACTCGGTTCTTTACTGCCAAAATAATCATTTTCGACGAACTGAAAGCACAAGATAGTCTGCAGTCGCTGTCTCTTTGCTGAAAACCGAGCACCCGCTTTACGCGGTCACCGCGTTGGAGACCCCTTGAACAGGCTTCTTGTGTGAAAGGTAGTCACTCGATGAGTGCAAACTATGTGAAATAATTCGTTAGAGTAGGCTGCCTGTATAACCAAACGGAGCATAACCGAAAGAAGCCTCAAGCCAGCGATTGCACGGGTTCGCGACTACTGATGGTGCCTCTGCATGTCTGAGCGTCTGCATGTATGTTCGTACTGATGGTTTCGCTTTTGCTACGAGCGCGTTTTGGCACCGCGCTGTGAACTTTAGGCCGCGAAATATGAGAATTTGTGAGTACACAAAGAACTACTGTTGCACTGACGCTATGATTTTTTTTTTTTTTGTCTAAATTCGTGTGCGTTTCAATGTCATTTGACAAGTTGTCTCGCACTGCGTATTGATCGGTCTTCTCAGCGGGCAAATGCCGCTGCTTCTGTTTCTTTATTCAGTGCATTCGTTTCGTATCGTGCTCACACAAAACGTGAGCAAATGCGACTCCATTTTTTAATGCTCCTTAATTATCGTTCCCTTTGCATGTGTTTGCGTCAGGGGAACGCAAGCTTGACTGAAAAAAATGTTATTGCCAACATAAATGCGGCATACAGCCGCAGCATTTGACTCTTTCGTTATGTACGTCCTCCAGCAAACGTCGCGTAGCTTATGAAGCCGAAAGCCTTAGATGCCTCTTCAAACGGGAAGATTGACCGTCGGCGGCGTCAAGAGGAGTGACGCAAAAAATAACTATCACGTGATGACGTCACCATATGACGTCAGAGATCTCCTAAATTTCTAACTTCATTATGACATCACCATGACGTGACATAACGTGATGTCACACGATGACGTATTCACACGACATGTTCCCTTTGCATTGCCTCCGTGATCGGTGGGCCGATTACGGAGGCAATGGAAAACGTCGTGTAGCTTATGAAGGCGAAAGCCCTAGATGCCTCATCAAACGGGAAGGTTGCCCGTCGGCGTCCCGCGTCGGCGGCGTCAACACGAGTGGTGCAAAAAATAATCGCCACGTGATGGCGTGACCATATGACGTCATAATGACGTCACAGATCACTAATATGTAGCGTCATTATGACGTCACATAATGTGACGTCACATGGTGACATATTCACACGTCATGATCGCTTTGCATTGCCTCCGTGGTCGGTCACGGAGGCCGTGCAAAACCGTGTTAGCTGCAGAACGCTTTTGGAGGGGGGCGCGGGAGAATGAATACATCGACTGACAAGAAGAAGATGGCTTTCGCCTTCTTGTCATCTTTGGCGAATGCATAAGGGACCCTGTGAGTTTTTTCATTCAACGTATCTAAACAATGACTTGCGCATCTGCAGCCGATTTTGTGGACGCTGAGCATGGGGCCGACGATCAAGAGGTCGCACGGGAGGGTTCTGAGATTGTATCGCAGGTGGTAAAAGGTAGCGCCTTTTCCATCCTGTGGCAGATAAGCATCATTTGCCGGCGGGAAGCGCGCGTGAGCCATCGTCTCAGTGCCCACTGTCTGCTACTCACCGAACATCGCAGATCCGACGCAGTAACGAAAGTCTTCGTCGCGGAAGTGCTTGTTGCACACAAAACTCGTAGCCGATGGCTACTTGCCGGTTCTTAGCTTTACAACCCATGCTTCACGCAGTTTCTCGTCCCGCGGTTACCGGTGCAGGCTGACACTGGGCTCCGTTGCGTAAGCCCGGCACTGCGGCACCGAGTGGTAGAGCCCCATGTTCGTCGCCTTTGGAGGCAACCATTCTATTATAATGGTTTCAATTGAGCAGAAAATGCGAGAAAACTTCCGTATTTGAACAGACCGCAGCGCATGTGGGGCTTGAAACTCGTTTTCAAAGCACGCGGCAGCGCTCCACAAGCAGCCGACGCGGCCGCTGAGGCCACGTGATCCTGCCAAGCACGTCACGCCGACGGTGGCGCCGGCGTTTCCAGTGGTGGGCCTCGAGGCCAATACGTAATTCCTAATCGGTAAAAATGAAGCGCATTATCCTCTGAGGGGGCCATGAACTTAACATACCAAGTTTGGGGTAATTTTGTTGTGCCAGTGGCGCCAAAATACGATAAATACACATTGCAATCTGTGACGTCACGAGGGGAGATTTCGGCGCGAAATTTAGAAATGAAACTTTGAACTTGATTTTCTCCTCAGTTAATAAACCTATGATGGTGAAAGTAACAACGTTAGAGTTCTCAGAGCTCAATTTACCGTTCTGAACTGATGCATTGTTTCTCTTTAGTGTCCTTTTAAGAGAAACAGTTGCACTCTCAGCGCATTCATCGAAAGATGTGTTTACAATGACTGGTACTCACATAGTCCGTATTTGAATAGCCTGCCGAGCCGAGACTTGCCCTGCAACTGTCGTTCAGTACAGGCAAGACATATTAAAAAGCACCCCAATTACACTGTTCGTTAAGAGAGAGAAAAATGAGACAAAATTAAGGCAAGGGCAGCGAGATCAACCAGAACTGAAACATCCGGTTTGCTACCCTACACTAGGGGGAGGAGAAAGGAGTATAGAACAGGCACGGAGAGAAGGACAGGGATGCAAGCACAAACAAACATACAAAAAGTAATAGTTTCGCTGCAACGGCGAAGCAATGAATGTGACAGAAACAAATTAGAATAACTAGAAGAACGGCAAGCCGTTCGATACCTGCAGCGCGCAGGCCTAACGCAAAGGACTCACGAAAAGAAATGCACAGGACGACCGCGAACTAACAACGGTCACAGCTCGACACTTGCAGCGCGCTGCTCTAACACAACGAAGGACACCCGAAAAGAACGCACAGGTATACGCAGCAAGACCACGAACTAACAACTGTTACGGTTGTTACAGCGCGCTACAACTCAACGCTCATAGTTTTTTTAAAGACGATAGTCTTTCTTGGGGAACTTAAACGCAGAAATTTTGGTCTGTCTTTCTGTCCGTCTTTCTGTTTGTCGGCACGTCCCTCGATTCAGCCACTCGGCCAAAGTTGAACCACTTGCCCAAGGGCCAGCCATCGTGAACGGCTGACTAGGTTCATACTTGTGTACATTGTTGATCAAAAAGCAAACATTACGCATATCTGAGGCGCAACATCACTAGGTAAGTATTAGGTGGTGTGTTCCTTTAATATAAAATACATAGATACGTAATTCTAGAGACCCTTGTTTCTTAAGCTGCGCTGAAAATGCGACTGCGCCGAAACTTGGCTTCCTCCGTGCCCTCTGCACGAGCTCATTGTTGTGTTTCGGTTTCGGTTCAGTATTGCACTGTACGAATGCCATGGGGCGCCGCTCTGGCATTCCTGCTTTACCCAGGCGACGTGAATATAAAAGAGTGTGTGGAGAGTACTCGTTGAGTGCGGACGTTTCTTCTGCTTCGGCGCTTCGCGCCAAACCGCGTGTTCGGGCTGGCTGGCGTCCCCGCCGGTCGCGTTGGTCAACGCCGGTCTTCGCCCGCTGCTGCGCCGGGACTACCAGCCCGCAACACAGCATTCACGTTTCCCGACGTATTGCCAGATGGCGTTCATATCTCACGCAGCGCCTCTTCTATCGTCTTTAGACGACATTCGCAGTGAAGCACGCAGATACGCGGCCAATTTTTTTTCTTGGAAACTGCGGAGTTTAGAGTGACCCCTCCGTGTGTACGGCTGCTCGGTGGTGTTCGACGCATTGTTTTACTCGTCGTTCCACATCGTGAATGAGTACAGAAATAGGTCACTATTTAGTGTGCGTCTCAAGGGCAGCTTTCTAACTGAATAAAAATGTAGGAGCATTGCTTTAAAGCGCGCCCTTCGGGCAATCTCGCGGGCGATATTGCACTCGCTGAAGCACCTCCGAGCTCCGTGGTCCGTTAGCGTTAAGTGGTGCATATAAATAGCTCGGCATTGTTACGCTGAACAGACGGTGGCGCGTGACCGAGTTGTGCAAAACAGCGCGCTGCAGAGCAAGGGGTCGCAGTTTCGAATCCCGGTGGCGCGCATCGGAAGTTTTCTTCTAATTTATCATTCTTTGTGGTTTTTATTTATATATACACATATATCCGGAGCATGACGGCGACGGCAAGGGCGACGGCAAAAACCAGCCGAGAGTGTCCATATAATTGCTATCCCAACAAAATCGCCAGGCCTGCGCCGAACACGCAGCACAGCAACAGGGAAAGCTGGAAGAGCGGCCTTTCTAGAGTTCGTTGTAAACTCTCTCGGGGCAACTAATACCATTACACTTAGAAGGTAGCCACTACGCCACATATAATTTTTGTGAAGTGACGAAGCACGCACTATGCCATAAATCATAATTTTTGTGAAGTAGGGAAGCGCCCACTATGTCATTATTTGTGATTCTCCAGAAAAGCGTGCTACCCGCTACAGATCTGTTAGGCATTGTGTGCACGTTGTGCTGTGCCTGATGGCGAGGAAGAATTATGGCTGAGCCCTTTGTAATGGGTTGGACGCATTGAACAACTCACTCGTTGCGCAATTGAACTGTGTGAAGCTGGGTTGTTTCTTTACTCTTCTGCCACGCTACATTACATATGTTAACGCGATTAGTTGCCCGACATGGCGCCTGTATAGGGTGTTTTTGCACAGCAGTTTGAAGCACCGGCGTGGCTGTGTGGTAGAATACTCAATTGCCACGCAGGGGGCCCCGGCTCAAATCCCGTCCGATCCTGGATAATTTTTTTCTTATTTCGTCTTTTTTTTTTCTTTTTTTTCCGCGCGATAGCGGTTACGGACACCGGCGGCGGCGGTGGACAACTACGGCGCCAAAAACGGCCCTTGTTGTGACCTCATAAGAGCCTTCGCTGTGAAAAATGAAACGTGATGAGCGGGAGTACTACAGCCTATCCAATAGACCACTGCCGCGTAAAAAAAGTTTAATAAGGCCTTAATAGATTTCCGGTGCGACGAGGGTTCAGACCGGCATTCTCATACTGTCTGCTCCGACAGGAGCCTGTCGTCAGCTCCTCAAAGCAGCAAGGACGGACGGCATGGTTACCGAGATGAGATGTCGCTAAAAAGAAATAAAAAAATACATGAAACATTCGCGCAAAATATTGTCGTCCACATGATCATAAGTCTGTGCTCCCTGTCTCTCTCATCAGTCGCCTCTCCACTTTATCTTTCTGCCTCCACTGTGCTACAGGAGCCGCTGTCCCCCTATACCGCCCTATAGGGTAGCGAATCACAATTTTTTAATGGCTAAGCTCGATGTCATTCCTCTTTATTCTGTCTCTATGTACACAGACCTTCAGTGCGCCAGCGCAGACATGCCGCAGAATATTTGGATCATAAGATTATTTCATCAGCAAGGACGGGCGCGTATCAATAGCTTTCCTCTGCTGGTTTGATCAAGACGTTCTCGAGGGACCGTCTAATGAGGTTTTTAAGAAGGTGCTGAAGTGGATCGATAGCGTGTTTGCGCCGCAAGAAAGCACGGACGACTTTCCAGTATATGGCTTCCGTCGTATAAGAAGTGCTTGGGAATTTTTTATCTCAGACGATGCAGTGGCAGCTGTCTTCAATGGGAGGCTTCGCTAAGTGTAAAAAATAAGTCAATACGACTGGCTCTCTATTTTCGAGTAGCATCGAGAGGCTTCGGGGTACGAAGGAAAACAGGTATGTACATTCTTTTCGAAAAGAGATGTTCAAAAGCTGGTTAGTTACGCTAGAAATATTACAAAAATAGCATTTGGTTTAGGTTACTAACTGCTGTTAAAGCGCGGGCGAGCCTTCATTTATAGCCCGCTCCTGTAGGGACCATTATGGGCCTCCTGTACGCAAAAACAAAAAAAAAAAAACAGGTGTCCAGTCACGACAGGAATCGGTGGAAGCCGAAGCAGCAGTGGATTCAAGGAGGCACACGGAATAGATGACTGTTTGATGAAAGTTTAATGCAAGGTTCACTCCGGCCTTATAGTGAACATCTAGAATAAATTAGCAATTCCTGAGACCTTACGTTCGAGAACCATTGGATGATTGTCAGGAAAGCCGTATAAATAGACTTCGCATTATTATGAGTATGCGGGGTTCCTCAGCGTGCATTTAAGTCTAAGTACACCGGCGTTTCTACATTTCGCCTCCACTGAAGTGCAGCCATTTTGGTCTGGAATCGAGCCGGCCTCCTCGAACTAAGCAGCGTCGTGCGTTGTGGCAGCGACATTCAAACTTCAAATTTTTCGAAGCAGTGGACACAAGTGGTTTATAGCTCGCAAAACTTCACTTCTTCGCTAGAATCATGATTGGAATCTAACTCATAATGCAGTCCGCTTAACTTCATCTGAACTAATGTTCGTTTACTAGCTTATTCTGAAGCGGAGTTTCCATCTGATAACCTGCTTTAGAGAACGGTAAATGGGTTTGCGAAATAAACGTAATTGAACGGATGAAGCTGGAATTATTGTTTTACGGTAAATTACGTTTTACGTTTTGACTGTATGCAGGGGAGTTTACAGGACCGTTGGTTATGAAACAGTGTCACCAATACTCGCACGTGGCATTCGTTCTGAACCGGCTCGTGGAGTGAAAGAAGGCAGAACGACGAGAAAGATTCGAACTTTCTTTCATCATTAGGAAATGTAAGAAACTACAACGGAGAGTACCTACAGAGGGATCAATAACGGACACGTGCGGCGCGCAGTCTGAAAGGTCCACGTTAATGCACGGCCACGTATGATATCCTCACGATGTCAGCTGTAACAATCGACCTTCATTCCAGGCAATAGGTATACCAACAAATGATGAAGTCATACGAGCAATCTCTATTCCGCAGTGCTTGGCTTGTGTCATTAGTTGGAAGCGACCGGATTTATGTCTATGCATTAATGACCTGGGAGAGCAACGTTTGTTCTTGGAGAGACCGACATAATGAAATGACTGGTGCTGGGTGACGCGTGGTTTCATCCAAACATTCGTCCTTTTTTCCTTTTTTTTGACGACTGAAAGAAATTAAATTTACAACGCCATATATATTCTCAGCGAGAAGACTACATAATGCTAGTGTTATTTGTTTTCGTGGCGCATTGAAGGCTGAGAGCGTTTAGTCTACGCCGAAATTATGGTATACGCACAACGAAAAAAAAAGTCACCGTTTCGCCGCAACGGCGAAGCAATGAATGCGATAGCAACGAATTGGAATGTAACGCGAAGAACGGAAAGTAGCTCGAAATTGCCAGCGCGTCGCTCGAGCCCAAAGGGCGCACGAAAAGAACGCACACAGGACGAGCGCGAACTATCATGCGTCACAGCTCAATACTTGAAGCGCACTGCTGAAACATAAAGCAGGGAGCACGAAACGAACGAACAGGTACACAGAGGTACACAGACTAAATGTCGCAGTTGTTACTTATTTCTGTTTGAACAGCGCATTCCTTTCGCAAACGCGGCCGCTGCAGCGAGCGAAGCCACCTTAATGCGCTCCTCTCGCCATCTCGCTGGCAATGAAGAAACGCTTATAAGCGCCTGCCGTCTCTGAGTCCGGCCAGCGGTAAATGGTGTGTATATAACGCTCGCCGTTAGCTTCCTAGAGGATCGGCGTTTCGTGCCGTAGTGGCTAGCGCCACGGGCTGCGGAGCGAGAGGTCCCTGGTTCGATTGCGCGCTTCGGAAGCATTTTTCTCAATTATTTTTCTGTGGGACTTTTATATATATATATATATATATATATACATACTTATACATATACGGTGAATGACGGTGACGGGGACGGACAAAAACCAGCCGACAGTGTCCATATAATTGCTATCGCAATAAAATAAAAGCACGAACATGTATAACTGTTCGGGTTTTGCGTCCAAGAACCACGATATGATTATGAGGGACGTCGTAGTAGAGGGCTCCGGAAATTTCGACCACCTGGGGTTCTTTAACGTGCACCTAAATCTAAGCACACGGGTTTCAAGCATTTTCGTCTGCATAGAAATATGGCCTCCGCAGCCGGGATTTGATCCTCGACCTTCGGGTCAGTAGTCGGGCACCACAATCACTAGACCACCATGGCGGGTGAAATGAGCACGAATACTGCTACAGCAACAGCTTGATTGAAACGGTATTTTTTTTAAGTTAATAGACTCGTTCACGTCTGATCCAGTTGCGGGACAGCTAATGATGAAAGCAAACGCAAGCTTCTAACTTAAGTGAAGTTTCTAATTAACGAAAGTTTGCGGTTATTGAAGATGTCAGGTTTGCTTGCGCTTCTCTTTTTCACCGAGCGAATAAATTAAATGTTCTCGCCGTTCATGGTCTTTCCTCCTGATTTCTTTTTTTTTTATTCTCGCGAGTAACTCACTGACTCCTACATGCGCAACATTATTTAGCATCATCTCCTTAGCCTGCTTCTTGAAGCCCCAACTTCTGTAGATGGCAGTTTCGTGTAGTGCACTCGCGCAATTTAATTACAGTCCTGCTCACCTTTCATTTTTTTATGGGAATGCAAGGCAGCGCATAAAAATAACTTCAAATGGTGGTACTTGCAGCATACGCGGTGAGTGTGTGCGTGTATAATGAACGCAAGAACATAGAGAGAGAGAAAGAGAAAGAGAGAGAGAGAGAGAAAAGGAAAGACGGGACGGTCAACCAGACAAGCGTACGATTAGGTGTTTATACACTGGCATAACCCCAATGTGACTAGGAACAGGAAATTAGAGAGAGAATTAACACTGCACGCGCACAGAAAGCCCTGTAGTAGTACTGCAAGAGCGCGCACCTTCGGGCCAAAAAAAAAAAAGGAGGGTTCTGCGTACTCAGGCCTGCCTACACGTGCTTTTTGCTACGCACCATAAGTGCAATCCCGCACGCTGCAGTGAATTCTCTGACTCTCTTCTTTTTTCTGTCCTTTCCTTCACTCCTCTCTATTTCTCATCTTTATGTTCCCCTTCCCCAGTCCCCCAGTGTATGGTAGTTAACCGGAAAGTTTTCTGGTTAACTCCTTGCCTTCTCCTTTTCTGTTTCCTTCCTCCTCCACTATAACAAAATTTTAGAATTCCCTGTGACGTTACTCAATTATTTCTCTTGACTCACTTGTATATTTTTTTATCCCACACGAGTCCTCCTTCTCTAGAGTCTCTTTTCAAGGCGGCGTTACGTGAACATGAAGGGTTTGTTGAGGTGTTATAGAAAGTATATGAAAAGTGGCACCTTTCGATGGCTATCCTGAAGGGGGAGTCAGTGAATTACCGGTGCGAAGGTGAGTAGATTGTTCCAGTCTTGAGCTATCTATAGAAAAATAAAATGCATGAAACCATACGTTAATTGAACACGAACTGTGTTCGCGTGAATGTGGAGGATGCTTCGATAGACTAGTGGGGTGAAGTGGTTATTTCTGTGCGAACACATAGATAAGATACTAGCGCTTACAAAAAAAAAAGACACATAGTGGCTACGTATAGTTGTGGCGATGCAATTGAGAAAAGACAGCAAACGACTTGATAACGCGAGATATCACGGATTACAGCGTCAAGATACATCCGCTTACAATGAAAGACGTCGATAGGTCCTAGGTCTAACGCAAACAAAATCAGAGAGATTGTAAGGTAAGTTCTCGTCCTCGTAGACAACACTGGGACAGACGCAAGATGCTTCTCTGTGGTGGTATTGCCCAGATAATTCTATTCATCATCACGATCGCCCATAGCTTTGTTTTTTGGCTGTCTTTCCTCTAGAAGGCGGAGGAGCAAACCGGAACAACCTAAACAAAGAAAGAAAGCTTTACTATAAAAAGCGACACGTCATCTTCTTATTGCATTCGTTGTAATTAGTGCTCTTATTTGAATTATTGCTATTCAGGCTAATGTGATCATGACTTCGATTCAGCACATGAAATTACTAGCGCAAGCTAATTGAGCATGCGAAATGCAAGCAAAGGTCAAGCAGGCCATCAGAACTTTAAATCAGCATTGCGATACGTCTACCATAACAACGCGCCGTTGTGCTTAAGGCTATTCCTATTTTGTTGGCTTCGGTACAAATAGATAGATAGATAGATAGATAGATAGATAGATAGATAGATAGATAGATAGATAGATAGATAGATAGATAGATAGATAGATAGATAGATAGATAGATAGATAGATAGATAGATAGATAGATAGATAGATAGATAGATAGATAGATAGATAGATAGATAGATAGATAGATAGATAGATAGATAGATAGATAGATAGATAGATAGATAGATAGATAGATAGATAGATAGATAGATAGATAGATAGATAGATAGATAAAAAAACTTTATTTAGGTCCTCAAGGAATCCACCCCCGTTTTATAGGGGAATCAATGAAGGGAAAGAAAAGCTTATAATAACTTCCACTACGCCTTCCACTCTTGACGACCTGGATACGCCCATGGCAATGCGCGTGACGGCTCGATGAACGAAGGACATGTGAGGAAAGAAAGTTCTGGCCCGCAGTAATCCGCAAAAGAAGCAAGGGCAACAAACTATAGACGCGTCGCGACTAACAACATCTTCGTGGACAACAAGGCTTGCTTCACAAGACGACGTCCGATTTGTGGCCGCCTCCATCCCAGGAGAGCTTTGGACGCTGAAGTCCCTTGCACGTCAATTTCCGATGCTCCTCAAGCCAAAGGCAGGGAAGCAAGAAGAACAGCGACGTCCAAACATGGACACGCGAGTAACCTCTTTATTCATGCTATAGATTTCCTAGAAAAAAATTGCAGCATATCCTGCGCGCACTGCTGGAAGCTACACACAGCGAAGCCCCTTGGCAGCTTCCTCTTTCGCCGAACGTTCAGGTGAAGCACGACTGGCTCGATTTGGCTTCTTCCTACCACATTTTGTAACGAGATACAACGCCCAAGATGTCGACGATGATGTCTTGCCGAATTTGCCTCAGGGGACTTCCACCGGAAGTAAACAGGGACCGGAAGTGCGATACTAACCGTGAACTGTAAAGACCGGAACTGAAAAGAGAAGAAAACTGAAGGTCATAAGTAGAAATCTGAATTGAACTTAAGACCGGAAGTGCGCACACGGAGTTCAGTTGGCTGACTTAAAGTGGTCTAATGGAAGTTAGGCACGACTTGCCGTCACTATGATTAGCGAGGCCGGAACGGGGACAATGTGACCTGTTCGGGAAGAAAGCAGCAGAAGCCTAGGTCACGACAACGTGGAGAGGTTCAGAATGAAGAAGTTTTGCTTTAAAAGCTGCAATTGATTTGATATTTCAGTCGTTGTACAGGCAGGGGTATTTGTGTAGTAATTAGTTGGAGGGGAAAAGTCCGCCCATTCTGCGGCATATTCGACTGAAGTGCGTTGGTATTACGTAGTGAGATAATGCACCTGCGTAGTCGAGCAATGGCGCGATTTTGTACGGGTTCTTAAAATGGACGGAGGCGGTCCGTTACGTCCAGCCGCACGCGAATGGCCAATCTGAACCGCGACAGACGTCACGGCTCAGCATTGACCAATCGCGTGCGGCTGGTTGTAACGGACCGCATCCATCCGTTTTAAGAACGCGTACAAAATCGCGCCACAAGTGTGCACTACGAGAGTGATCAAGAACGCCGCCATTAGTGGCACAGGTCTCGCACCTTGATGGCATATGCCATCAAGGTGTGACCCTCGTATCCAAGGTCACGAAGAATCCAAAGAAGGCAACTGAGTGTAAGCGCGAATAAGTGACTTCATGCAGCGTTTCCCTGGGGCATCGGCCTCCGCCTCAGGTTTGCCTCATGTATTGAAAATTCCTGTCACGTTGCCTATATACTGTACTTTGTGAAATTATCGCAGAGGGCATATATTCTCAGTGTTTGGGAGCCATGAAATTCTATAACCTTAATTTGATCGGAACTTTACTTTCCGGATTGTGTTACCTGTGCCTCTACATAACTTGATTTCAGTATTGCACGGAAACCTTTCTCAGGGCCCTGTTACGCAGATCGAAATTTTAAGCCTTCATCTTTCATGGTCCTGTAAGAAGGTGTAAAAACAGCGTGATATTGTAGTAAAATTCGTCTGTGACCTGCTTTCGTGGTTTGCATATATAGCGTTGGTCATATAAGGGCAAATCAACAAAAATAATGATAAATAATGATGAACATAAGTGCTAATTAGCGACTAAACTTTATTTGAGATAGTGGTACAACTCTGTGCATGAGTACGGCCAACAGCAAAGTTAACCAAAAAGGAAATGCGAAGCATTTAACAGGATAGAACAGATCGAGACCGAAAAAAAAAATCATTTCAACAGGCTAGAATTCGGATAGCCTTAAAAATTAATGCCACTGGAACCATTGACATACCGCGTGCTAAGTATGATCGAAAAGAGGAAGAAAACTTCAGCGGAGATGAAGAGTGCTGGTGATTGCGCCTGCTCACTGCTCTTTAGCGTGTAGGGTAAAAAAAAACGAATTTATAAACGAGAACGACAGACTTCCACTTTTATGAGATCTAACAGGATGCTTTCCTGTCATTCATATTCACAGTAAAAAAAAAAAAAGACAAGCAAAGAGAACAACCTGCGCAGTAGCAACATAAATAAATGAAGCAAACAAAAGCGAGAAAATCTAAGGATTAGAGGAACGTTTTTGTTATAACTTCTAGAGCCTTTTTTTTTTGTAAGCACGGTAGTCCATTAGAACTTCCTCAGAAGCTTCATTTCCGATTCTTTGCAAGGACTTATCGCCGCTCAAAATCCGTTCGAGAGACCGGAGATGGACGTGAGTAGTTTTGACTTCTGTTTCCGGGAGGTATGCGTCATGATCTTTCATTACGTATAGTTATATCTTTATATTCAGTACTCGTGCCTTATTTCTGCTTATCGTTTGAGGCTTGCAATCCGAGTCGAAATAGCTTTTTAACCAATCTAGACGACCGAGCACTTTTCTATGGTTCAGAAAAAAAATTGGCCGCATATCTGCGTGCTTCGCTGCAAATGTCGTCTAAAGACGATAGAAGAGGCGCTGCGTGAGATATGGACGCCATCTGGCAATACGTCGGGAAACATGAGTCCTGTGTTGCGGGCTGGTAGTCCCGGCGCAGCGGCAGGCGAAGACCGGCGGTGACCAACGCGACCGGCGGGGACGCCAGCCAGCCCGAACACGCGGTTTGGCGCGAAGCGCCGAAGCAGAAGAAACGTCCGCACTCAACGAGTACTCTCCACACACTCTTTTATTTACACGTCGCCTGGGTAAAATAGGAATGCCAGAGCGGCGTCCCATGGCATTCGTACAGTGCAATACTGAACCGAAACCGAAACACAACAATGAACTTGTGCAGAGGGCACGGAGGAAGGCAAGTTTCAGTGCAGTTGCATTTTCAGCGCAGCTTAAGAAACTAGGGTATCTGGAATTACGTATCTATGTATTTTGTATTAAAGGAACACACCACCTAATACTTACCTAGTGATGTTGCGCCTCAGATATGCGTAATGTTTGCTTTTTGATCAACAATGTACACAAGTATGAACCTAGTCAGCCGTTCAAGATGGCTGGCCCTTGGGCAAGTGGTTCAACTTAGGCCGAGAGGCTGAATCGAGTGACGTGCCGACAAACAGAAAGACACAAAGACAGACCAAAATTTCTGCGTTTAAGTTCCCCAAGAAAGACTATCGTCTTTAAAAGTTACGTGCGTATCAACCCTCTACTGCGTCTAGCTAGGTATAATGTTCGCTTATTGTATTACCATATGATGCATTGTCGTTGTACAGTATACAGTAGCTGCACGGTCACCAGTCGTGCCATAGCTTACCGGCTAAGATGTTCGGCGGCTAAGCGGGACGACACTTGTTCAATTCCTGGTCACGGCGGCCGCATTTTGAGGGGTGCGAAGTGCAACCTTACCAGTGTAGTTAGATGTAGGCGTACCTTAGGGTTTGGTGTAATTGATCCGGAGTCGCCCGATACGGCGTCCCTGATAATCTTATCGTCGTTCTTGCTCGTAAAACCCCATTATTATTTTTTTATAACTGCATCAGCGTCATTTATTAGGCAACATGAGCAAGTTGTGCTCCACCCTGACTGTGCTATTAGCGTTCGTAATCGCACGTGTATTGCGTTTTGTGATGTTGACTTCGCTTAAGACATATAGTATGGTAAGACGGGAATAGAGGCCTGAGTCACTGTGCCGGAAGAGCTGCAAAAGAACGTAAAGCTTTTGCATTAGCTTGATGTGCACCGGAGGATGACTTTCATGGGCAACACGAAAGAACTCCTGCATGGAGCATAGGCGTAACTGCACCACCTTTAATTTTGTATCTTACACAGCTAGAAGAGAGATGCCCTCCGTAATATACCACACAGGTCGACTGAACATTTTCGCCAGCCTAACAAACCGTATGGTTCTTTTTATGAAACAAATCGAGAGAGCTCCCATGTGAACTGGGTACAGAGTTGTAACAGGAATGGAACGATCAGCAATATCGAAGTCCAGACTGTACCTTGGGATGCGCTTGCCCTCGCTACCATGCTTGACGTCATTGTGGTGGCCAATGAACGCGGAAAGATTGCTCTATCAGGCGAGATGCCTTCGTTATCGACGCGTGATCGCATCCTCATGCTAGAAGAGGTCACAACCTGGTCATCCGAATCTTGTGGCAGAAATTATTCCGCCGATGTTTTCTTTTTGTTTGTTTGTTTCTACCTCCGATACCGTCTTTGCTTCTGAAAGGATCATTAACATTAAAAGATCACTTAAAGTTAATTTAAAGGGCCGATCACCCCTCCACAATATCAAAAAGACCACTCTTTCCTCAAGAAGACGCTAGGTAAGCGAGAAAACGCGCAAAAAAGGCAGTACACGTGTTGAAGGGGCCTTGAAGTCCGTGCACTTACTCGCTGTAAAGTCATACATTTAAACATACATTTGACGGCGTGGAATACATGGAGCCTCTCAAATTGTACAAACAATGCGCAAAATGTTCTTTATTTATAGAATGCTGCTGAGATTACACTATCGTCAACAATACGAACACCGTCTATTTATATAGATGTGTTGTTCTTTAGGTACAATGCAAGTTTTAAAAACATACGTGCCGTGTACGCGTTTTGTACATTTACACAAACATTTTCAGTCTTGCAGCTAAATATAAACGTGTTCTGTTGTGTAAGGCCGAGTCAAAGTTCTTAAAGGCGACTTCTATAGCGTTTTACGCGATCACGTTCTAGGAAACACAGATTGAAAGACACTTTGAGAGGCCGAAAGGGTGCGCCTTCAGTTGTCGTTTGTCAAGGGGAAGTCAAAGGCGTGTGCTTCAGCATAAAAACAAAACAAAAAAAAACATTACAGTGCCTATAGTCCTTTATCGTCCAACTCCGTCTGGTTGAGAGCAAGCGCCCATCGATCACCATCAAGCGCCGACATCATGTTATCTTTTTCCGCTTTCCTCTTTGAGAGGTACCTGAAAAAAAGGCTTCTTTTGATACATTTCACGAAGTTGTTCTTCGGTGTTTGGTGACCCATTAGAGCGATGCTATTGGTACGGTATTTCTCTGTTGTTTTGAAGCTTTGTCCTAAGCACGGCTCTTGGGTCACGCTTTTTCTCCACGTACGCCTTCGGCGTTGATTGGCCGTTGATGAAGCTTGAAGAAGGAAGCTGTGAGGAATCTAGACGGACGTAGGGTCACCGTAGAAAACGATTAGCGCAAACAATCATTGGCCGGAACGGTCGCTTGTGGTAATATTTTTTTCTGCTGTGACTATACCTCACTGGTTCCGCAAGACATTCCGCAAAACGCAGACATTTCGCGCAATTGTGTACGTTTACTTGGCAGTAAATAGTTCAATTATTTCGTGCATTCGCGGATAGTTAGGGTGAGAGTTCGCAGGAGGAAATACCCCAGGCTAGCGGTGCAACTTTATAACTAGCGATAAAAGAAAAGCGTGAAAAGGAATACGAAATAGGTAATAGGAAAGGAAATACAGAAAGAAAGAGAGAGAGAGAGAAAATTAGGAAAATGTAAGGAGGTTTGCCGGAAGAGAAGCTTCTTGTTTGGTAACCTGCACTAGGTGAACCAGAAAGTGACAAAGAAAGACGGAAATAACTGTGTAGGAATAGGTCAACCGCTGTACATATGCGACGAGAAAAATTACTCCTAAAAAGAGATATTCAGTATAAATTTTTCTTAAACAATCCTGCTTTAATTACACATATTTAAGCGACCTACAGAAAAAGGTATCATATGCACGGACTGCTAATTTTCTTTTTCTTCTTTTTAGTCGCGGAAACGTACATTTCATTCAGTTTACTTATAAATACGCCAAAAAATATGGACTAAAGGATCACAACAGCGGCCAGAGGAACTGCACCACACAATCAACTTCACAAAACGGGGAAAAAATATCGAGAAGCCGAAGATAATATGGGAGATTGTGATATGAAGCCACCTACGTTGGAAGAATTTGTCAGGTTCAAAAATTGGCTCTATGGCCGCTTTTATATTTCCAGTTTTTTAGTCTTCGTAGATATTGCGAGTGCCCAAGGGAGTCTGTAATAGTTGGACGAAGCCGCTAGCAAAGCAGAATTCTTTCGTTTGTCTGAGAGCGCTGAGAGCTAGGAACAATGCCCCAGGGAAGCCTTACGAAGTGTCAGAACAGCGAGTGACCCGTGGAGGAAGCGCGCCTACTGCTTTTATGGCGCTCGCAGGTTGGTGCGCCGGGCACAACAGGATGTGGACTGTCGTTCGCACACAATAGGCGAAGATCAGTACGCACTAGGAGACAGCGTTTGCGCGCTCGACGCCGCATTTTTTATACGCAAGGGTGCGGCTGGAGCGCTGCGACGTCAGTATTTCTCATAGTGCGTAGTGGACTGCGTGTATCGCGTATATCGAACTGCACGTCAAGTCGAAGGCAAAGTGCGGTACAAAATTAAAAAAAAAAACACATGCATGATCCCTCTGTCATAGGAATCGGTATAACACGAAAGTGAAACGTGTCTTCACAGACGTAGTTGAGCGTTTGTTGCGCATTCTTTCGCCCCAAGGGCGATGGAATGAATGCTACAGCAACAAATTGTAACGTCACGCGAAGAACGGCAAGCAGCTCGAAACTTGCAACGCGCTGCTCAAGCAGAAATGACGCACGGAACGAACATACACAGAATGAGAGCGAACTAACCGTCACATTTGTAACTTATTTCTGCGTGAGCACCGCGCTCCTTTCGCAAAAGCGGCCGCTGCAGTGGGCCAAGTGACCTTCGTGCTCTCAACGCGAGACGTACAAACCACCGCGATCACGAGATAAGCGCCCGCACATGCGACCACGCCCTGTAGACGCGGTCGCTCGTCGCAGCGGCGACGACCTTTCAAGAGCGCTCTTCTACGCTCTTCGAGCCTGTCGCGCCATCTCGCCAGTGATAACGAAAACACTGTAACACAGATCTCTGAGTACAGGCGACCACGCCCTGTAGACGCGGGCGCTCGTCGCAACAGCGACGACCTTTCAAGCGCGCTTTTCTACGCTCTTCGAGCCCGTCGCGCCATCTCACTAGTGATAATGAAAACACACTGTAACACAGATCTCTGAGTACAGCCACCCGCAAATGGTGTATATAAATAGCTCGCCGTTAACACTGCGAAGAACGTGCCGTCCGTGGCCGAATCGTTAGTCTTTATATTTTACAACGTCGTATCCGTGACGGAAATACGTCAGTGGAGCCATGGTGGACCCCGGCATAAAACACTTTCGTGTTAAAAATGGCGAAGCTTGCACTAAGTTGTGCAAGGCAAAACTACACGATTCTGAAGTCTCATCTGGTTGCTTATAAATCGTTTCTAGGCTTTAGCTAGGCTAGCTAGGTTGATTCTAAGCACAGTGAGGTTCGAGTTAAACCAAAGATAGTCACAGACACGACACGGATGTCCAGCGCTGAAACCGGGCGTTCGCACCTCTCATAGATCTACGGGCACGTCGTGGTTGGCGTAGGACTTCCATCGCTTCGGGGTCTTCTCGCAGCCGCCGCTGCCGCGCCCCGTTCCCTAGTATTCTCTCATTGAACGTACTCGGGGTCTTCGGCTCGCCGCCGTGGTGTTGCAGCAATTTTTTGGGCTAACTGTTGCGTTCTTCATTTTTAGTGTAGCAATGGTGAGTAGCGGGACTTGCCCAATTTCTGTGGCACATATCCGTTCATGATGATGATAGTTTTCTCGTGACCATAACCATTTTACGGCTACCTATAACAGCTTCGCTGTTTAAAACAGCATTGTGAATCATACTACGCAGCACAAGGTACCTAGGAATTAAGCTAACCTCGAATCCTTTCTGGTCCTCACGTCGTAACTTCTACTTACACAAACTCAGTGAAGTGATTACTTCATTTAGGCCGTAACCTATATGATTCTTCCTATATATATGTGTAACCATGGCATATCTCAAATTAATTCGTCCTGAACTTGAGATAAAAATAATTTGCTATATCCTACTCTACATGGAGTCCAAAAAAAAAAACGGCAGGAAGTGGAAGATGGTAGCTTGCGATGAAAAAATCCGTAAACTGGGGGTGGGTGCTCGTGCCGACGTTTCGACAAGTGGACTTGTCTTCTTCAAGGATGGAACTGAACTGAAGTTCCAGCCTTGAAGAAGACAAGTCCACTTGTCGAAACGTCGGCTCGAGCACCCACCCCCTGTTTACGGATTTTTTCATCTACATGCAGTGCCGTTCTAATGCGCGACACGAGTATTGTAAACTCCTTGCAGATATTTTGCGTAGCTTGGAACTTCATTTATGAGGTTTCTCGCTCCTGATCTTCAAATACATTCACTTTTACAGTGCTTCGATACCTGCTTTTGCTGTGGAGTTGCCAGTTTCAAAACTCTCAAGTTGTTTTTTTCCAGACTTCCGAATTTTCGGAACTTCCTGTTACATTCCAAGCTATAAGTAAAGACCTGCCTGCTGGAGCAACTATAAAATAACCTTTTCTCTCGAATACGCAAAATTTTGTTCTCGTCCGAATCAACTATTCTGGGCATTAAATAAAGTTGCTTCGTTTCATCATCCGTCTAGGGGTTGTCTGGCAAAATGATTTGGATGCTGTAAGTGTATTTCAATAGTCGATGTCGTAGTTTTCTCTTAAGCCCCCATTAAAGCTCAACAGCCACCCTCAACTAAACTTTAGTTGAGTTTCTCGCGCTCGTTGTTATAAACCACATGACAGGCATCACTCTGGACGTCCTGCCAGCATAAAACTCTGGGCATATGACCGTTATTGCCGCTTACTGATGTTCTTTTGTATTAAGTAATGAGTTTGTGTATATGCGGCCCCATATTCTTCATGTGGCCCCATATATTTCTTGCATTAAGTAATGTGTTCGTGTATATGTGGCTCCATATATTTCTTGCATTAAGCAGTGTGTTTGTGTATATATAATCCCATATTTCTCTTGCCTTAAGGAGTACTGACACGATTTTGAGACATCGCAAAAGGGACATTTTTCCTTTCCTTAGTATGCAATGTCACCGCTGTCCACACACCGGAGTCGGAGAACACGCATAAAATATTTTAATTTGACTTTAAAGTTTTCGTCGCTGAGCATCTGCAAGCCAGCCCCACTGCAATGGAAATTATCCCGACGAGTCAAGACAGTTCCTCCGAGTTCGCGAGTTCTGCGTCCTGCACGCAGTCTAAATCATAGAAATCACTGTCAGGGTCACTGGACGACAATTCACTCATCGTTGTTTATGTGCACCACGAGCAGATGACGGATTTGCCACTAGTACGTCGTGAGTTTCCCCATGACGTCATACTGCTATATGAAACGTCACTGAAAAGCCACCCCATCGATATCGAAACCGAAAGTATCTTTTTAAGGTAGTGGTAATTAAAATATATACGATGCAGTCTCAGGCACCACAATACTCGTTTTAGGTTTCTTGACACGAGTATTTTTATTTAGAGCAACCATCCGAAAATTTTTAATATTCGTCTCAGTACTCCTTTAAGCAACGTGTGTGTGTGTACAGGTGTCCCCGTATTTCTCATGTGGCCCCAAATTTCTCATGCATTAAGCAATGTATTTACTTATATGTGGCCCCGTATTTATCTTTCATTAAGCAATGTGTTTGTTTTAATGAGGTTGCGTACTTGTCATGCGGCCCCATACTTCCCATGCCAAAAGGCGGACTTCGCGTTTTGTCCCATCTCTCACGCTACGGTGCGTCGTCATCGGAGGACAAATGTCATATCCTTTGCGCATCATAATCACATCTACGTATTTCTTTATGCGTTTCATGAAATATTTTGTTGATAGTGAATGAGCTCACCTAGTGCTTCATAAGTAACATGCAACCTGAATAAGGAGAATATAAACTTTCGGTTTAAATAAGATTTTCGTATGCATTCATTCAAGAAACATCTGGGGGAATTTCAGTTATGCCCTTGCACTCTGCGAATAGCGTTCACATCTTTTCAAAGGTCCCGGTATTGCTGAGATCAAAGAGAAATCAAGGAGAAAAGCCACGAGACTAGGGGGAATTCCAATAAATTTCGGTTCCCGTTAAGAAAATGAACAATGCGAAGTAAGAACACGACAGTTTTATACTGTGGGCCGACATTATTGAATGCGAGATAAAGTTTTATTTCGGGAGAAACTATCAACGGGAGGAGAAATATTCCCCGACTTGAGTTCAAAAAGAACTGATGTGTTGGGAAGTATATTTTTTATAGGGCGGCGTAGATTCGGGAAAGCGCTGGCGTCTTCCGGCGGGAATGGAGTCTTTTGTTTAGCGTTCAGTATAGTACATGTGCTGTAATTTCTACACGTCGCATAACTTTTACCTGACGTCTACCCGTAGGAGCCCCCCATTGTGGCATGCAATTTCAGTCAGGGCAAAGATTCAAATACATTGTACGTCGGCGCAGCGCACCGTCACAACGATATAGCGGCTTTGTAATGAGGAAATGAAGTCGCGGAAGACATCAGTTGAGTTTCATCATATACTTTCGTCGCGCGCCCGTGTTTCATTACTTTGAATCAGAAGAATAAAGAGGAATACACAGGCAAATAATTCTCCGCGTATCTGCGTGCTTCGCTGCAAATGTCGTCGAAAGACGATAGTCTTCTGCCGGCTGTTTTTTTTCTGCACGGCGTTTCTGCGCCATTTCAGCGCAGCCTAAGAAACACTAGCATTTTCGGCGCAGCCTAAGAAACACTAGGGTCTTTAGAATTACGTATCTATGTATTTTATAATAAACGAACGCACCACCTAATACTTATGTATTGACGTTGCGCCTTAGATATGCGTAATATTTGCTTTTTGATCGACAATGTTCACAAGTATGAACGCAGCTACCAGTTCAAGATGGTTGGGCGTTCAGCAAGTGCTTAAACTTTGGCCGGGTGGCTGAATCGTGTAACAGACAGACAGACAGACAGACAGACAGACAGACAGACAGACAGACAGACAGACAGACAGACAGACAGACAGACAGACAGACAGACCAAAATTTCTGCGCTTAAGTTCCCCAAGAAAGACTATCGTCTTTGAAAGAACTACTCTACATGTCCTGTAAAGACAGCGGAAAGTTGCATTACAAAAATTGTAGAAATGAAAATAAAAAAGCTTGTTTCGACACATTGTATATTTGAACTACAACGTCTTGGTCGACTTAGTTAGGGAAACGGAAAAAGATTTGCATCCATTGCGAACCTCTTTCGGACTCCACGAAAGGAGCGGGGGGGGGGGGGGGTGAAACTCCCAACACTTCCCCCGCCCCTTGATGGAGAGCCCTGGGTACGCCTATGCCTTTAGCATCCAGACAGGAACACTCGCATATCAGACCTTTCGCGGAAGATCAGCTATTGAGACTGTGCACTTTGCGCGAATGGGATGTACATTGCATCATAAGCTTTAGTAAATGTTTGGGGCGATATGGACGGTGGGCTTCTTTGAGAGAATGAAACTCGATTAAAAATACCTGAACTACCTCCTCCTCCTTAATTTCACTCGCCTTCTCCTTGCTTCGCGCCGGGTAGTTGACCTGACTAACCTAGGTGACCCCAATTGCTTCCCTCCATCTCACACACCCATGGCGGCGGCTATCAGGATTTTTTGCGATTTGTATGCATAGCTAGCTGAGCTAGCGAAACACCACCTAAATAAAAGCTTATTTGTATTTTAAGGACAACACAACGACATAAAGACAGAATAGAGCAAAATGGGCATCGCAAACAATATGCTCGGGAACGAATTACCCAGGGCCCTCACCATCACGAAATCGCAAAGAAAAGTTGTGCTGAGAATTTATACAGTGGGGCGCCTCTACAAGGAACGTTTATATAAAGAAATTGCCCGTATACCGAATGACCGCCTACGGAAGCGTCCTTTGCAAAGAAATGTCCTCTTCAGGGATGTATGTTTAAGGTTCTGACCATTTCGTTATACAGGCGTTTCAATGTATTCGAAGACATCTGACCCCCACATCCCCCTGTTCCCTCGTTTGAAAACTCCCGATGTTATACCTCGTGTTGTCTAGCTTCACATTTGCTGGCTTTCATCTGGCCCCAGATAGCGTTCGTTAAACTGACTTTATTTGTTGTTTAACCGTACAATATCCAACTTACCTTTGTAAAAAGAAAGTTATAACACTCGCATAAAAAATTATTCTGATCACACAAGAAGTGTATTCACGCGAAGTACAATATATTACGCACGCATGCATACTGCGCTTTACTTCCCTTATTCCCTTTTCACACACTTTCAACCCTTTTAATGTGCGAGTAGCCGACCGTATTCTATTCGGTGAACCTCCTTGCCCTTCCCGCCCTTCCCTTACCTCTTTTCTGCCCTCTCTCGGCATGAAGTGCAAGCGCATTACGTTCTCAGTACCGTATGCAACACGAAGACAAAGCATTCCACTGGTATCCTCTTTCTGCCCGAAATTCACCAATTCGTTGGCCACGGCATAGAGAAATAATAAAGGCAGGGCAGACACTGAAGCGCAAAGTTTTCCTCATTAAGTTGATTACAGGGCGCGATCTGCGGTGATTGATGACACTTAACGAACAGATGAATTCCCAGTGACTGCGAGCGTGGTGAACATACTAATGGCGCGTTCGTGTTATAAGCAATGGTTATGGGAAACAACAGCTGTCGCGTCGCTTCTCTTGCGGTGTGCCCTTTCGTAAGTGCAATGCCGAAGGAAAAAAAAAAGAAAGAAAGAAAGAAGGAACAGATAGATATGTGGTCTAGCGTGGTGCGAAAGCATCGTTTCGACCATTAGTGTAATTAGACAGACGCTCTAGAAGACACCAGATGCACCATGCGGAGCCCGTGACAAATGTATTAGCAAATTGAGCGAGAAGCACGGTTAATTTATGCCTTCAGCGTGAGCAGCGAGTTTATCCCGTGGGACGTTTCTTTTCTCACTGAAGCGCGGCGGGTATTGTAAAACTTGGTTATTTCACGAGAAATGTGTGCTTAGTCTATTTTGCGACAGATTTCATAGCCTGGTCTACACCCCAGCTCTATATAGACGGAAACCGGGTTCTTTTTGTCATGGTTTTTATTTTTCCTTATCAGTGGACTTACTAACTTCGGAGATCCTTAAGAACCACAGAATAACAACTATCCCGTAAAAACACAGGATTTAAACTTTGCTCGGCGTACTTGTTGGGATTCATAGGTCGAGATTTACGATTCTTCACAATGCACGTACATCACGATAATCACAATACACGAACACTGTTTATGAAAGTAACTTGCCGGGTTGTCGTGAGATTAGTTCGTTTGCGATATGCTCTTGAAAGCTAAGGCGCTATATTAGCTTTCAAGTTACAAGTTTATTGTTAGAGAAGAAGGGATACAGAAAATGAAGGAGACGTTTTTCAGACGAAGGTGCCATAGTCCGAAGACTGTAGGGGTACCACCGACAAAGAATGCATGTATTAAATATGCGTAGTCAAATTGCAGGAAAGAGTAATATCAGTGAAACAGTGTTATACAACTACAGCAAAAACAAAACTATAAAGATAGCAACGAGTACAACAACAAAAATAATAATACAATAAGTGCAATACAGTCGAATAAGGACAAAATAGAATGAAGCCAAGTTAGCCTAAGATGCAATGCCGCGATATAAAAATGCCAGGCCTGCGCTGAAACCGCAGCACAGTCACAGCGAAAGCTGGAAGAGCGGCGTTTCTAGAGCCCGTTAAGCTCTTTTGGGGCTACAATACAAGTACACTAGAAAGGTACCCACTACTCCATAAATCACAATTATTGAGAAGTTGGGAAGCACCTACTAAGCCATTATTCGTCATTCTGCGGAGAGCGAGGCACCAGCTATACGTCTCTAAGGCATTATGTGCACTTTGTTGACGCGACGACTGATGACGATGAAGAATTATGGCTCAGCCCTCTGTAATGGGTTGGAATCTTTAAACGGCCCACCAGTTATGTAATTTGCATTGGGTGACGCCCGGTCGCTATTTCTCTCTCCCGTCATGCTGTATAACATACGTTGACGTGGAAGAGAGACGGAGGGGGGGGGGGGGGGCGAAGAACTTTACTGAGACCCCGAGGAAATGGATCATGCGCTTATGAGCTTCTTTGGCAACCAATACAAGTGCAGTTGCGAGGAACCCACTATGCTATAAATCATTGTAATTTCACTGAGACCCCGAGGAAGTGGACCATGCGCTTATGGGCTTCCTTGGCAACCAATACAAGTGCACTTGCGAGGAACCCACTACGCTATAAATCATTGTAATTTTTTAGAAGTAGGGCAGCAGGCACTGCGCCATTTTTCGTCATTATACGGAGAGCGTTGGTACCTGCTAAACGCATGTAAGGCATTATGCGCACTTTGTTGATGCTGTGCCTGATGACGATGAAGAATTATGGCAGAACCCTTTGTAATGGGTTCGAAGCATTCAACAACCTACTCGTTGCGCAATTCGCATTGTGTTACGCCGTGTTACAGAACTCGCGTTTTGCGACGCTTGGTGCTTATTTTACTCTTCTACCACGCTATATTGCATATGCTAATGTGGTTCCTTCCTGACATGAAGCCTGTATAGGACCTTTTTGCAAAGCAGTTTCGAGCACCGGCATGGCTCAGAGGATGAATACTGAGCTCCCACGCAGAAGGCCCAGGTTCGAACCTCGTTCCATCCTGGAATTTTTTTCTTATCTAGTTTTTTTTCTTATTTCGAGCGATACTGGTTACGGACACCGGCGGCGGCGGCGGCGGCGGCGGCGGACAACTACGGCGCCAAAAACGGCCGGTGAAATGATCTCATAACAGCTTTCGCTGTAAAATGATGAGTTCTGTACACCAGCGTCAGTAGAATTTTTAAGTGCGGAGCACTTTAGGGGCTCGGGCTGTCGTATGCTCCCGTATGGTGCCGTATGCTGTCGTATAACGCAGGCAAAACAACGTATGGTATGTCCATCTGTAGCATACTGAGCGCGCGCTCGCGCCAAAGAGAAGTCTTCTTCCTCTTGTTCTTTGAGCGCCCTGATGATGCTTTTAAGTGCGGAGCACTTTCGGTGCCCGGATTGTCGTATGCTGTCGTATCCTGTCGCCGTTTGGCGACAGAAAGGAAAAAGATAAGAAGAGAAATAGAAATAAATAGAAATATAGAGTGAGAGAAACAGGCAGAAACAACTGGAAAAGATGAAATGAAAGAAAGAGAGGAGGAAAGAAAGAGAAAACTGAAGAGAAACAAAGAAGGCTGCCCAGCTCCGCACTTCTTTCAGGCTTGGCACCGCTAGTGCGAAGCTGCGTTAATTTTTATTTTATTACTAGGCTGTGTCCCACAGAAATTTAGCAATCTATGTGAAAAACTAGCAGTAGAAATTTGTATAAAGGCATCAAATAAACAACGAAATAAAAAAAGTCACAGTTTCGCCGCAAGGGCGAATCAATGAATGCGACAGCAAGAAATTGAAATGTCGCACGAAGATCCAGGAGCAGCTCGATACTTGCAGCGCGCCGCTGAAGCACAAAGAAGGACGCCCTAAAAGAACGCACAGGTATGCACAGGACAAGCCTGACCTAACAACTGTCACTGTTGTTACGTCTGTGTTCTTGAGCAACGCGCTGCAAGTGTCGACAATGGAGAATCAGACGCTCTTAGATATTTCTTCTTTTAAACTGCTGCGTATGGAGTGACCTCCTGCGTCTCCTGCCACACGGGGGCGTTTGATGCAAGGTGTGCCCGGTATTCATTGTTTATTTTTAAAGACGATAGCCTTTCTTGGGGAACTTAAACGCAGAAATTTTGGTCTGTCTTTCTGTCTGTCCTTCTGTCTGTCTTTCTGTTTGTCGGCACGTCCCTCGATTCAGCCACTCGGCCAAAGTTGAACCACTTGCCCAAGGGCCAGCCATCGTGAACGGCTCACTAGGTTCATACTTGTGTACATTGTTGATCAAAAAGCAAACATTACGCACATCTGAGGCGCAACATCACTAGGTAAGTATTACTCGGTGTGTTGCTTTAACAGAAAATACATAGATACGCAATTTTAAAGACCTTGATGGCATGCGTTTAACGTTGAGACAGTAACGCGTTTATTAAAATATTGCCACAGCTCAAGCGATCAGCGGTCCAAGCCGAGCAAGCGCGAGCGCCAACAACAACCGTCTTCGTCTTCTTCTTTCGCAGGCGTTCTTGTCTGCGCCCTACCATGTTACAAATCACTCCCCCGCGGAAAAGGAGCCATCCTGGCGACCTAAGGAACAGGTACAACTGGTGGGTCATAATGCGGCTTCAGTCGATCGACGTGAATAGTCTCGCGGCCGCGACGACGGCGGTCCGTAGATGATTGAACAGGCTCAATCATATAGTTAACTGGGGATGCTTGACGTAGGACGCGGTAGGGGCCTTCGTACTTAGGCAGTAGCTTTGTGGAAAGGCCAGGAGCGGAGGAGGGAACGCGAAGCCACACCAACGTTCCAGGCGAATACGACTGAGGAGGCAGGTTTTCGTCGTGACGGTCCTTCTGGCCCTACTCGCCCTACAATGTTACAACCCTAGTTTCTTAAGGTGCGCTGAAAATGCGACTGCGCTGAAACTTGTCTTCCTCTGTGCCCTCTGCACAAGCTCATGTTGTGTTTCGGTTTCGGTTCAGTATTGCATTGTACGAATGACAGGGGGCGCCGCTCTGGCATTCCTGTTTTACCCAGGCGACGTGTAAGTAAGAGGGGTTTTTCGAGAGTACTCGTTGAGTGCGGACGTTTCTTCTCCTTCGGCGCATCGCGCCAAACAGCGTGTTCGGGCTGGCCGGCGTCCCCACCGGTCGCGTTGGTCACCGCCGGTCTTCCCCTGCCGCTGCGCCGGGACTACCAGCCCGCAACAAAGCACTCGTGTTTCCCGACGTATTGCCAGATGGCGTCCATATCTCACGCAGCGCCTCTTCTATCGTCTTTAGACGACATTTGCAGCGAAGCACGCAGATACGCGGCCAATTTTTTCCTTCCACATCAGGAGTGGGTACAGAAAAGGGCCACTTCGTCGTGCGCGTATCAAGGGCAGTTTTCAAATTGAAAGAAAATTAGGAGCGTTGCGTGATAGAAAACACGCTCACGCTCCTCCGAGATTTGCTTACCACCAGCGGTACATGGTGCACATAAATAGCTCGCCGTTATTTCGCCGGCGCATACATGGCGTATGGTTGAATTGTCTCACGCAGCGCGCTGGAGAGTGAGGGGTTGCGGTCGGGTAATTCAGAATTTTGTAGCGTTAGCTACACTTGCCTAGCCGTTGCTGATTTCGCGTGGGTCATCATGAGCCGTGCTGCGCATGCGCGAGGATGAGTAGCGTCATGCGTGAAAAGTTGGGTTTAGTGGCGGCGCCTGAGTGGGGTGAAACCGTGGCGCGGGTTTGTACAACGTGCAAGAATTTTCTCTTTAAGCAGAACATTCCGCTCTTTAGCGTTACCAATGGGTATCGTTACCCGGCCATGCCGCCAGGTCTACCGGTTCTGAACGATGTGGCCGAATGTGTCATTGGAGCAGCAGTAAGTATGACAATCAAGCTAATCCTAGACAATCTGGAAAGCTCAGAATAATCAGCTGAACCTTTGCTAACGCTACGTATGTCCTGGCATAGCCGAGCTAAGCCACTGCATTTTTTTTTCTTCTGCTTTATTTATCTTTGTGCCTTTTTTATATATACTTACATATACATATCCGGGGCATGACGGCAACGGCAAAAATCAGCCGAGAGTGTTCGTATAACTGCTATCGCAATAAAAAATACGTGCAGCATAGGGGAGTGCGAAATCTCCCTGTTGAGCCGCAAGTATTCTCACGCGTAGAAAGTTCAAACGACGGTTGGAAGAAAAATGAACTAGATCCGCTTGTCTCATCAAAAATGCGTCGCTTCGAAAGAGTCTACAACATTCCTGTTGATTTTCGCAGAACGTGCACCGTGGGGCACCGCTGACGGCCTCGCACTTATATTTATTTTTTTTTTATTTTTTTCAAGTCTCGATTTGGCCCGCCCTCCTGAAATCTGTTCCGGGCAGGGCCTATATATTTCCTCGCTGAGTCGAGCAGAAGCAACAGAAAATAAAATGCAGTTATGAAGCGGGGAAGGGAAATCCGGGACTGCCATCACGACTTCCACGTACTTGTAGGGATTTCTATACCGCTGCCGACTATTTCGAGTGGTCGAGATCAGTGGTCCTTCCGTCGAAAGCTCGCTAAGCGCGTATTTCGCATTCCATCGATCTTTCATTTCGACATTTCTCGAGCTCGGGAATTCAAACGGTGTCGTAGCGAAACTTTAAGCTGAAAAGAAAAAAGAAAAAGAAGCTAGCAAAGCGCTGTAGTGAGCACAGTGGTATTAAAGCATACGTGCAGTTTACCGCCAAATAGCTTTCGAGACATCTGTGTTAGAGAAGCCTGACGCGTTGACTTGCTTTTCACCTCTTTTTTTTATGTTTTCATCTAGCGGTGTACAGGCACAGTTGCCGAAGTCTGAAGGGGCTTTCTTAAATGAGAAAAAGCGTACGAAATTTAGTTTTGTTCGGGGAACCTACGTTTTCTGTAGACGTTTTCGTAAAACATTTCTTTGTCAGCACCTATATGAAGAATCAAGGTGGAAGCGTGAACACTGAAGTGTACCAGTGTTTACAGGGCATTACACTTTTGTTTGTTCGTGTTCCTGCGCGAGATATTACGCTGGATCACTGTAAACCACCAATACGGCTATGCTGCAACGCCAGTGTAGGTTGCTGTCCAAGAAAAACAGTTATAGAAACCATGAAAAAACAAAGCAAGCCCCTTATGTCTGGTATACAGCCGCTCGAAATGAGAGCACAAGGACCGCGCTAAATGCGAAATGCGTGTTACAGTACTTCCGATGGGATATGGACTCACATTGAGGCATTGAGGATTAATACGTCATGCTAAATAAAGCTCTCTGGCCACTGCGTATATTTTTGCACTAGTAGCACGAAACTTGGTGAGGATTTCCTACACCTTTTTTTTTTTGGAAGGAATTATTGGCGGTCACGTCTTCTACTTAGAACTGACGCCAATCGTCGCATATGAATACATATACTCAATAATCAAGTGGCACAATATATATAAATATATTACCGATCGTGAAGTTCTACGGTAATCGCACCATCGCCATACTTAATTTTTCTCTTAAGTATGCCAAACGAGCACAAAGACGACACCTATCAAGGCGAAACTTTAATTGTACTCCTGCTTGACTCAACGCCTTGAAATAACTGGACTGACCGACTTTGGGCCAGCATTCGTCCCGTGAATCCAACTCTCGCAATTATGTTTTCTGCGAATTATCGATTATTTTCCATCTTAGATTGTGCGACCATTCAATGTAAGAATCCGGCAAACGTATTCTATCTCTTTCGCCAGTTTGAACACAGAAATCATCACGCACAATTCAAGATCTCTATGGCAACAACTGTGAATCGAACCACCTTCCATCTGAGACATAAATTACTCCACGTTCGAATAAACAACATGCACTTCATGGCCCTACATAGTACTCTCATACTGACCGGTACTCTGTGCTATGATGCACTGTGTCGAGGAGTTCGATCGATGTACCTTATTTTGTAAGCGTACCATCCCCATCACTATTGCCGAGGCCATTTTTCGCATGTGTAAAGAAAGGCGAATGCACTTTGTTATGCTTCGCTGCGATGAAGCTCGTTCTTAATTTATGCGTGCGAGCTGGCAGCAGCGTCTCTACAAGTCAGGTCTTGGTCGGTAATTAGGGAGAAGTGCCTTGGTAATTAGGTCGAATATAAATTACTGTTTGACGCAGTGGCTATTTCTTTGTGCATAATGAACACGCTAGCGTGATTCTGCTGCTCCGGCATCCCCAGATTTCATTTATCATCTCTTCGTAAATAAAGAAGACTCTTTGAATTTCATTTTAAAGGGTCCGTCCAACTTAAAGGTAAACATATTTGACAGATACCGGTCTGGCAACTTGTTTTCGTCTGCTTTCTGTAGCACTGAAGTGTGTGTAATGTTGAATACTGAGATGAATGCAAAAAGAATGATCAATACATGGTGAACAAGAACTGATGTTATTAGTCAAATCGCCTTCGTGCTGCGCACATAGCGTCGTTTTGAAATAGTTTTTCACAATTTGATATTTAAAAACAGAAACCCTTTTGTACCTGAGAAAGTATAAGAAGTGTTTTTATAATGCTTAGCGCACAATAGTATGGCCTAGCTGGGACCATATGAATATTACATGCCACTTGTCGTGTCAAGCCAATCAAAACGCCCAGCTCTTGTCGTCACTGCCACGCGATGAAACGTCCCTTCCGATCACAAATGTAGCCATTCTGTGACTTTGTAGTCCGAAATCAAAGTCGTTTCTCCGTTGAAATAAAATTACAACATTGATTTCGGCATTGCCAGTTGCGGAACGATGTTGATGCATTCCATAGTACTAGAACAAGCAATGAAAACGACATGCCTAATTCGTGTCGTAGGGCCCCTTTAAACGAAGAACTGTTTCTCTTCCCTGCGGTTTCTTTAGTCGCGTGCATCGCAGCCGAACCTTGCCTCGAGCCACACAGACGTTTTCGCCGCGAATTTCCCTTCTCGACATCTACACATCGCACGTCAACAAAGCACCATATTCCTCAAGGAACTCGCTCTGTTTCCTCCCCATTCCTCCTCATCCACCTTATATTAGGCCTGACGCCCGTCTGTGCAAAAAAAATGGGGGGGGGGGGGGCACTATCAAGCGCGAATCCTATTTATTTATGCCTTTATTTACTTTAGTATATTTTTAAATGATAATATAGTAAATGCTGGGGATTACCGCCCCAAACCCAAGGTATGATTACGACGGACGCCGTAGTGGAGGGCTCAGGAAATTTTGACCACCTGGGGTTCTTTAAAGTGCACCTAAATCTAAGTACACGGGCCTCAAGCATTTTCACCTCCATCGAAAATGCGGCCACCGTGGCCGGTATTCGATCCCGCGACCTTCGTGTCAGCAGTCCAGCACCGTAGCCGCTAGACCACCGTGGCGGGGTACAGTGCATTACAGGGAGAGGCGTGATCGTACACGAATGCATCAAGCTAAAAATAGGCAAAGTTTAATTGAAGGAATAACATTCCTCTAAACAATATCAACAATAGAAAAGACGTACGGGAGGAAGTGAGCACACCAGTAACATAAATATTTAAATTAAGTATATAAGAAATCACGAAGAAATACAGGAAATAAACAAGATTACGCAATGGTTAAAGACCAGCTGATAAAATAGTTAACGAGAAATTTTCGAATTATACAGGTTCGTTAATGCTCGTTTTATAGGCCCAAAAAGCTGATTTCAATCCCTCGAAGTTTTAGCTTAAAAGGGTAGTGAATGGATGACTTGTGTTGATTTTGGGTGTGTGAACCTTTTCTGACGGTGTTCGAGGTGCACTGATATGAAAGTGCATGTATATATCAACAATGAAGAACAGGCGAGACAAGCGCAGCACGAAAATCTGCAAGGTCCTTCGCACCTTACTCTACGCAACCCTGCTTTGTAGCGATTCTGTCACAATTTAAAGCGCTGTCACGTGCAGTATAGAGAAGGTATGAACCTAGCACCTCAGTGACTTTCTGGCAGCGGATGTTCACCGTACAACGCCTTCCTATAGGCATGCCGCCGCGGTAGGTCGCGTGAATTCCCGTAGGCTTTTCACTGCGTACTCTCTATTGCTACGAGGTGCGACTAGGAAGTTGTCACGATAACGGCAGGATTTTACGGCCCGCCTTATCTGTCTTATCAGTTAACGCGTGGCATGACTACCCCTGCACCGCAGTGACCAATCCCTTGCGAAACAAGAGCACCATTCGAGACAAAGTGGCGCTTAGAACTTGGAATCGATAATGTTCGTCGTCATCATCATTATAATTATCATCATAACCATCAGCCTATTTTTCTCCGCTGCTGGACGAAGACCCACCCTGTCCTGTGTGAGCTGACTCCATTTTATGGCCGCAGATTTCTGCATTTCATCGCTTCAGCTAACCCTTTGCCAGCCACGGTCGCGCTACCCGTCTATTGGTATCCTTTCCGCTGCTCTGACTAGCCATCGGTTATCCGTCCTTCTCCTGGCGTGACATCCCAGGTGCGTTTATTTCTCTTAACATCAACTGGGGTATATAGGCTACACTATAGTTGGTGTTGATGTGTTCAAGAGCGAAGTACGTCAACGCTGGCCCAGGTGTGTTTCTCTTGCTCTTGAACCCCGGCACTGTCGTGACTATCGTCCAGGAAGGAAGCTGCCATGGAGAACTATAGAACCCGCCGTCACGTTTATACAGATGGGTCTGTCACAGATGGATCATCTGCTATAGGTGTGTGGATACCGTCGGCGAATGTCACCATCACAGCCACTCTCAGTCACCGTACATCCGCCGCTGCCACTGAGCTGGCTGCATTGCGGAGGGCGCTTGCATATATTAAAGATCAGAGACCCGACTCTTGGGTGATATTCTCCGACTCACGAGCCGCACTGCGGTCCCTGAAATCTCCACGTATGCAAGACCAACTAGTCCTAGACATCAGGCGCCTAGGCAATAATGCTCATGAGCTACACCACGATGTAGTACTGCAGTGGCTGCCCGCTCACTGCGGCATCGAAGGGAATGTTCGAGCTGACTCCGCTGCCAGAGCTGCGCATGATACAGCATCTGAGGAAATTGAAATTCCTTTTTCAAGAAAAGACGCAGCGATTCTGGTGTCTGCGTTCGCGCGTAATCTGCAGAGAACAATATGGAGCGATGCGAACAACCAGTATGGACCGCTGCACAGAATAGACCCGACGTGTAGCTTTCATGTGCCGCAGGGATTAACCAGACAAGATGAAACTTGCATTCACCGGCTGAGACTCGACGTTGCCTACACGAAATACTTCAAGCACAAGATCAGGCAGTCGGACTCACCCATGTGCACCACATGTAACACTCGGGAAGACCTAAAGCACGTACTCTGCGACTGTTCCCATTACGACGCAGAACGACAGATTCTGAAGGAGGCACTTCATTTGCAACGCGGCACGAGCTTGGAGCTGCGGCACCTTCTCGGCCCGTGGCAAGACAACAGTTGTGCGATGCGCAGCACAAAAGCGCTGTTGGCGTTTTTGAGGAACACTCAGCTTAACCAAAGCCTGTGAAGGACTCTTCTTATGTATATATGTGTGTTTGTGACTGTATGTACTATTTGTGTGTATATGGTGTATATGTGATCATTGTATATACCATAATCACCCGACACCTGGAGTAGCAAGCCAGGCGGCAAACCAGGCTAACCTCTCCGGGCATTTCATTAAAGAATCTTATCTCTCTCTATAGGCTACACTTGTTTGTTCTCGGACCATTGTGCTGTCTTGCTTTCTTTAAGTATTATCACCAATCATTTTTCATTCAAACACGCGCGGTGTGGTTCTTAACTATTTCTCTAGTTGCTTTGTTATTCCCCAACTTCTTCTATTATGTAAAATTAAGATTTAGTATATTAAAAAAGGGGTCTTAAAAACAGGCAGTGCCATAATTTTCAGCAAATGTCGACACCTACAATAAGCGAATGACGTTCGTGGTTCCCCTCTTTTTACACTGCATCACGCTTTGCGGACCTCCGATGTCACTGAATATTGTTATATGGATGGCTTTAAATCTTGATTACCCAGCTTTCATTGAAAAGCGGACAATCCGAAAGCGCGCTTTGTCGGCGCTGTAAACGAAGGTGCAATTTTCTCCCGCCATCCGCCGGAACTTTCGTTCGTCGATGTAACCTATTTGAAACGTGAATGGAGCGTGGGCTTTTGAAGCAATGAGAACTTCGCAACTGAAATGTCATGCCAGTCTTAATGCTCTTTGAAAGCTGTCGCGAGCATTGTGGAACTCTTTAATGTTGAATGGCTGCATAGGCAGCATTCAAACACTTGTTTTTCATTGTTAGACTTTATACAAGAGGCAAATTTGCATGTGTATTTTTAACTTGCCCAATTACTGCACCTAAGGGCAGGCTTTCGAAAAAAAACTACACTTGTTGTTATTCTCGCGTCATACAATTCCTATTATAAGATTCATTTTGACCACCCGTGGTTTTGTAATGAGGACCAAGTTCAGAACAACACGAGTCCTTTTACGTTCGCCCACGGCTCATTAGGTACGCGCCGCTAGTGCGATCAGTGCTTGTTGCGCACTCGTATTGTACAAAGTTATAGCAGCGGTCTTCTCTTCTAGCCTCGTTATATTATTGCGGCAACCTTACATGCATCATCAAACGCAAAAAGTGACCGTCGGCATCGGTGTCAACACGAGTGACGCAAAAAAACATGGCTGATCCCACTGTCATAGGAATCGGTATAACACGAAAGTGAAACGTGTCTTCACAGACGTAGTTGAGCGTTTGTTGCGCATTCTTTCGCCCCAAGGGCGAAGGAATGAATGCTACAGCAACAAATTGTAATGTCACGCGAAGAACGGCAAGCAGCTCGAAACTTTAAACGCGCTGCTCAAGCAGAAACGAGTGCACGGAACGAACATACACAGGATGAGAGCGAACTAACTGTCACATTTGTAACTTAATTCTGCGTGAGCACCGCGCTCATTTCACAAAAGCGGCCGCCGCAGTGAGCCAAGCGACCTTCGTGCCCTCAACGCGAGACGTACAAACCACCGCGATCACGAGATAAGCGCACGCACAACGACCACGCCCTGTAGACGCGAGCACTCGTCGCAACGGCGACGACTTTTCAAGCGCGCACTTATACGCTCTTCGAGCCCTTCGCGCCATCTCGCTAGTGATAACGAAAACACGCTGTAACACAGATGTCTGAGTGCAGCCACCGGCAAATGGTGTATATAAATAGCTCGCGCGTTAGCTTCGCGAGGAACGTGCCGTCCATGGCCGAATCGTTTCGCGCTGCGCGCTGCAGAGCGAGGGGTCGTAAGTTCGATTCCCGGTGGCGGAACTTGTTCTTCTGGTTTTTTTCTTTGCCCACTGTTAGTCTTTATATTTTACATCATATCCGTGACGGAAATACGTCATTGGAGCCGTCGTGGACCTCGGCATAAAACACTTTCGTGTTAAAAAATATCATAATGTGATGACATCACCATTTGGCGTCATCAGGACGTCACATATCTCCAAATCTGGAGACGTCATGTGACGTTACTATAACGTTACGTAACGTGACGACACATGATGACGTCATCGCGTGACATCATCGCTTGGTCAAAGGTAGGTCAATACCTGAGGCACTGGAAAACCATGCGAGGTGCAGAAACCTTTCTAGAAAGGGGGGATCAGTATAATTGACTTAAAGAAGATGACTTTCACCTTCAAGTCGTCTTAGGCAAATGCAGAAGCGGCTATGTGACTTTTTCTCTTATTTACGAATTGCTCTATTTAATCGTGTAATACCAATAAGAAAAGATGCTGGAGAAATCTAATGTCACTCCATTATAAACACGCTCGCTTTTCCTAATTAAAAAGGTCGCCCGCGCTTCGTGTTTTGAACGCGCTTTAGTGCGGCGTTCATTTTTTTCCTTCTCTCTCTATGGAACGCCAACGTCAATTAAGCGTACCGAACAGGACTTTGTCTGTTGCTCGGAGCGCTCCTTCTTTTTCCCATGCGTGCCAAACTAGTGCCTGAATGTAAGACATTCATTAACTCGTGGCCTTTAGCTGCCGCTTCGCGCTATGCTTTTGCAGTGCTGTAGAAAATAACAACCTGTTTCGGCTGGCTCTGGTAACTTAATAATACTAAGACGTTGCACTTGTGGCAGGGAGCGTAGAAAAAAAAAAAACGTTCAGAAAGCTTTAGAAAGCAAGAAAGATTTAAGGCTGAGAGTTCTTAGCCCAGAGCGGAACAACTTGAGCCGATTTAGGCTTACGAAAATATTGCGCGTGCTTTTGAAATGAAGGGTTGCGAAAGTACTTGTAGTGTGTTCGCAAAGGACTTCGTGCATTTCTGAATAATCCCTTCAGCTCATTTGTTGGGATGTTCAACGCGCAAGCTCTAAAGCAAAGTAAATAGCGCGAGTGTACCGGCTTACGCGTCGCTCTACGGTGAGGGGGTTTGGAGATTTCTTTTTTGTTTTATGAAAGCACAGGGTTAAAGTTCCAAGACAAGCGCCGACTTCGGCGACTTGTTTTTTCCTTAAGATCATAGAGTAACATACGTGCAGAGCGCCTTAATTCAAAGTTTAAAGGAAAACAAAATGTGCAAGGTCGGAAAGGTTTTTGAAGCGTATGCGTTTACTTCACTGAGGTTCATTATAGCTAGTCGTATGATTCATTTTTTTGTGATTATTTTATTTTTTTCGGCTAGAATTGTCCAGATTACTCCGCCACTTTTCCTCTGTTTTTTAATTAAATAAAAAGTAAACGGAAGAGTTGTCGCTATTTCTTGGCGACGGCTGCGCATTGCCACTTTGTTTTTAGTCTTAAAAAAAGTCACAGTTCCGCCGCCAGGGCGAAGAAGTGAATGCGATAGCAACAAAGTGGAATATCGCACGAAGAACGGCAAGCAGCTCGAAACTTGCAGCGCGCTGCTCAAGCACAAAAAACTCATTAAAAGTCATGCACAAGACGAGCGCGAACAACTGTCACATATCGACAATTGCAGTGCGCTGCTCAAACACGAAAAAGGACGCACAAAAACAACGCAAATGTATATACAGGACGAGCACGGACGAACAACTGCCATGGTTGCTACTTCTTTGTGCTCGAGCAGTACACTGCAAGTGTCGACTATGCACGACCAACTATCCCCTACTTTGGCTCTTCCAGCTAGCAGCTCACTCATTTGGCAAACGCGACCGCTGCAGCGAGCGAAGTGACCTTCTTGTGCTCAGTAACTTCAGCGCAAAGTTTGTGGCGAAAATCACAAGACGTATGTACAAAACCGCCCCCCCCCCCCCCCGACTTCGCAACTCCGGCGAGAGACGAGCGGGGCGACCACCTCTAAAGCTGGCCTTTCGCGCCATCTCGCAGTGATAAAGGACACGCTGAAGCATCCCCGAGCTCTGCGTACAGCCAACGGTAAGTGGTGTATATAAATAGCTCGCCGTCAGTATGCTGATGGACGTATGCTCCGTGGCAGAGTCGTTAAAAGCGGCGCTGCGGAGCGAGGTGTCGCAGGTTCGAATCCCCGGTCGCGCGCTTGGAAAAATATTTCTTCCGAATTATATTTCTTTGCGGCTTTTATATATATATACATATACGGAAAGCGACGCCGACGGCAGCAACCCACCGAGAATGTCCGATCGCAATGAAATAAATTATCACATTGAAATAACCTTTAAGAAAGAAAAATAATATATAATATATAATATGCATATACAGTGAAACCTCGGTGATACGAATCTCGCGGGGTTACCAAGAATATTCGTATCTTCCGAAATTCGTATCACCAGAAAACACGGAAAGTTAGTATGCGACAAAACAAAGTTGCCATGCGTTTTGATTCAGTGTTTCTCAGGGCCGTAGCGACGTCATGAACAGCTCTGCATGATTGCCAGTAAAGTTTTTAAACGATATCGATCATACTTGTACTCGTATATCAGGTCCATGCGCGGTGCAATCAATGAACCAGATGTGTTGTGCCCCGTGACCGCTAATAGCCGCTTCCTAATCTTACTACGCTTGCTATTCTGCATGACACTAAAGTACGGCGGCGAAAGTGACTTAAGAAGCGCTTTGCACACGATAGATGGAGGCCAAGCTCCTTCGCCAAGACCGTCTGCTTCGTCTCTTGGGGTATTCGTCCACCTTTAATGGGACTGCATGGAGGACCCGCAGCCCAAGTTTCAGTCTTGTTTCATAGAACGTCTGAGTGCGGGGACATGGCTTGCATCGACATGGCAGGCACGTGTTAACACAGTACAAAAACGCTGCTGCCTCGAGCACAGGAGCACGCGTGAACGCGTTGAAAAAAAAAGCGCGACGTCAACGTCGTCTGTAAGCTAAACGCGAAGGTGCCTTAAGGCCTCTAATATTCGCGCGCACTATCTCGGAGGCAACGCCGCACCGTTGATGGTCGCGCTGCGCGCATGCCCGCGCCCGCGCGTGACTGCCGCGTCTTCCGCGACAGCGCGGTCCGCACCTCTTCGTACGTGTGCGCTAGCGTACGTTCGTATCAAACGTCGCGGGGTGCAAATCGGTTCGCAACAACCGTACTTCAATACATTGCAGGCTAATGAGCCTTGGCCGGGGCCACAGAAAAATTCGTATCACCCCGAAATTCGTACGAGCCGTGATCGTATCACCGAGGTCTTACTGTACATATAAAGTCCAGCATTGGTGAGTTCAAAAGTTCTCGTTTTAACACAGCACACATAAAGCGTGCTGCACACTTACGGTGTAGTTAGCTGAATACGCATCACAAGTATTAGTGCCTTCAAAAAAAAAAAAAGGTTCAAGCACTTTAATGGCTTTGTGATTTATCCGTGAGGGTCATGCACCTAGAATTTTCACTAATGAGAAAGTTTGCTCTGAGGGCAGCAAGTGGAGATCCTATTCGACTCGCTGTCTATGTATGATGTGCTCGGGACAATTTTCTTTCTGCACACAAGTAGCTAGAAGAATATATGGCGGAATAAATATTCGTAGATTGAGCTGAGGCTTTGCTTTTGGCTCCATCTCCTGCTACACATAGTTCAGGACAGAGTATAGGCACGTACACTAGATGACGTAAAAGAGGGGGGACTCGCTGTGAGGACCGTGCATCCGTGCTCGGACGGCACCTGGATCAGAAGTCCAGGTGTGCGGCCCATAAAAGGTGTCCTTCCTTTGTGTCGTCACTTCCAAGGAACTCCGAAAGCAGGTGCTCTGCATCGACGGTGCTCTGCGCTGCGGCACATTGAAGAGACAAAATTTTTAACAGGGAGAGCTGTTTAAGCCGATCATTGGTCCGCGACGCGTCAATAGAAATGACCCTCGCCATGAGCCCGCACGCACTCTCTTCATCCTCTTCTTCATATTTGTCCTCTTCCGCTTCGCTCCCAAAACACGTGCGCCGATTTCTCCGGCTTGGCATCTAATAACTCTTATGAATGAGAGGAGTACAGAGAGAGAGAGAGAAAGAAGAGATAGAAAGAAATATAAAGATAGAAACAGAGAAAGAAATGTAGAAAGGGAAATAGAGAGAATCACAGAAAGAGATCAAAAGAAATAGAGACAGAGAGAAAAGACAGAAAGAAAGGAAGATGAAGCAAGCGAGAAATAGAGAGGGCGAGAGAGAAAGCAAGGGAAGAAAGAGAAATAAACAAATAGAAATTATTGAATAAATAAATAAATAAATAAATAAATAAATAAATAAATAAATAAATAGAAATAAACAGAGAAAAAAAGACGTTGTAAGAAACAGAGAGAAGGGTGAAAAAGGAAGATAGGAAGAAAGAAAGAGAGAACTGAAGAGAAACAAAGAAGGCTGCCGGGCTCCGCCCTTCTTTTAGGCTTGACGCCACCAGCGAGAAGCTGCTTTAATTGTTTTTTTTAAGCCAACCTCTCGCTGAACAATTGGTATATTTTGACGCCTGGTGTGATTCTGCGCTTCTGCCACGCAATATTACACGTGTTAATGACACTCCTCGTACTATATAACATTTATATAGTGTTTTTTTTTTCCCTAAGCGATATCGCGCGTGGGCATGGCTTTGTGGTAGAACACCTGCCTAAATCCTAGGTTCGATTTCCACTCGTACGGAAAAATTGTTCATTTATTTATTTGCATCTATGTCGAATTCTCGCTCACGGACAACCCTGATTTGTCGCTCACAACGAACGACGTCGAACACCGGAATTTCTGCGAAAGCAACTTTTTAACGCTATTAAAAAGGGGAAATTAGAAATGTTGACCACGCTTGCTTCACATTGACTGTTCTCCATAGAGAAGTACAGAAATTAGCAATAAGAAAAGAGGATCACTCGAAAAAGTAAAACGCGCCTTGTGGTTGGTTGCGCGCATGCGCACGTCGCCGTTGATCGACATGCACTCGATAGTGTACCCCCAAACTACTCGTTATTATTCACCGCGTGCAGCAGTGCTTTGCATGGTTTGCTTGCTTTGCCGGTAGATATAAAAGACAAATTAGAGGAGCTGTCTAATCCGAAATCGCCCTGCTTCTTGAAGCGTCTGCTTGACCATTCGAAATAGGTCTATTAAACAATACTTATGATTTATATTTAAAAAAAAAGGGCTCATTTTAAAGGTTGACGAGGATAAACCTACAAACGCGCTAGAACAGAGTTCATTCGCGATTTATTTCCTGCAGGTGCTGGGCAAAGCATGGAACGTACTAAAGTACTAAACATACTAAATGGCGTCATAGCGTCGACAGTGTGCTGCGCCCAGCAGCTGTGTAATATAAAACTGCCCATTTACTGCCACAAGAAAGCTGTCGATCACGGTTTCAAAAGCCGCTAGTAACAGAACACAAGGTTAAAAGCGTTAGTGCGCAACGCCCATTTTCGGTCATGTAAAAATATATTGGCTTGTTCATGTTAACGTGCATGCGTGCCTGTTATAGTGCGCCTACAGTTTTCTTGAAAGTGAAGCAACACTCATTGTACGCTAAATGACATGACAGCGGCCTGTCCTACGAAGAAGCAATGGCAATCTCACTGGCAAGCGAAATCTTCTTTTTCTTTCACTCCCAGTTTCTTTGTCTTGATCAAAAATTGCGAAACATTAACACGAAGCTTTCCCTTATCTACTATTCATTCGGCCGTGCAATCAATGAAAGGCCACCACATCCACTATACTTCTTCCTCGCTTGTTTATCAGTCGACTTCACGTGGTTGCTACTTGAACAAATATCGAGTCCACCGGTCCTTTTCATTCTTCTCAATAATGGTATATAGTTATCTAGACATCGTATGCCTTATGGGCAAATGGAAAAATGCACGCGCACCTATCTACATGTATTTAGTGAGTATATATATATACCGTAGCCGTGCTTCTAATGGTTTCGTGACATCTTACAGACGAACAATCGATTGTTACGAAAGATCGATGCTACCCCATGAGCCGGGGGACGCCTTAAGGATTATTGCGGAACAGTTACCTGCCTGCAGGCTCTTTCCCAGCTTCTTATGTGTCGAAGAAGCAAGCAAGATCGACTTTTTTGTGCCCTTCGATATCGTTCCTGTAGCCGTTCTGAAACACGGGGTTATCTCCGTCTTCAAGGCCTAGCACTCGACACCGGTTGTGTCGTTGTATACGTCCCCCTTATTCATATTGCGTCTCCCTGCGGGCGCATAGGACAAGCGGCATGCGGGTTATAACACAGCGTGCATATTGCTCCGCGACGTATTTGTCTTCTCGGAAACTTCGGGGACACGCGTCCTTCGAGCGAGCCACCGTTTCGTAATAAAGCTCATCGCGGCGTTGTATCGACGAGAACCATGGCTCAGTCTATAGCAATTACTATTTCAGTGCTTTTTCTCTCTCGCTCTTTCTGTTTTGCGAGAGAGAGATAATTACTTTGCAGGGCCTTGTACTCTCTGTCATCTCGTGCACCGTAACTGCATTTTGTGCTTCGCTGCGTTGCTGCGCACACGCTTAGTGCTCACTTTGTTGTAGCATATGTAGGCCACGGTGTTTACGATTAACCGCCTTGGTGGATTATAGCGACAAAAGCGGGTTGTATGAAGAGCTACCCACTAACTTCGAAAGCGAAGCAAACATGCTTGTATACCCATATCATATGAACGCATAAAACACGTGCGTGGGCTTGTATCATATCTTATTCCACGCCTTGCTACGTGACAAAGCAGCGCGGATGATAATCAGGTGGACACCAACTGACTTCAGGTAACGGCTCCGGGAAAATTACAGTCGAAGCACAATTCGTGGAAGATAGTACAGCATGATTTTGAAAAAAAAACAAAATAAAGAAAACGAACTGTCGCTCTCGCGTTTCCATAGATAGGTATGGTATTTCGAGTCACTTCAAGCAGCCGCCGTGTCACTAATGCAACTATGTGCACTCTATAGTATGTGGTAAGCTTTCAACAACACTCGTATTAGCGCTGTTCTTTCTGAGGTATCGCTCCCGTCAGCGCGAGAAAAAAAAAACCCACTACTCAGAGTGCGTGCGTTGTTACACTCTGATTATAGTCGCTAGCCACATTACTTCTCGTTATCTTTTCATTGATTCATTTTGAGCATTTACAACTTGCGGAGACGTTTCGTGAGATATTCCACTTTTTCTTTTTCTTGTACAATAACGCTGAATACAAAGCCAACACCAAGAACGCCTTAGTGGCGCCTATTGCAGCCGCATAGTCAACCTAAACAAAAATGTCTCTTTCGTACTGTACCTCTGCTTTTCTTACAGAAAGGAGATTTTTAGAGGAAGGCATTCATATAACAATCTCGTCAATTTTACTGCCGATTTCGAAAATCTTGCTTTTTGATTTTCCTCGTTGCTTTATACTTAACACTGGCTTTATTTGCAATTTCCAAGTGCAGCTTAGAAATTCTTTCTTTAGTTTAGTCTAGAACAGAACGCCAATTTCGCAGCGATGTCGACATAGCAAAGCTTTGCAGTGGCAGTCTAGACAAGGTGCTCGAATGTCCCCGGAGAGGAAATATATATAAATGCGGGTCCAGTGGGCACACGACATCGGTTCATGTTTCCTGTTCGAAAACATTGTCCTCAAGAGAACACTGCACAGTTCTTGGATATCCGGTGTCTTCTATGAATTCGTTCAAATTCACATAAATTTCACGTTGCTGTAATGTCGCGCACAAAGGAACTTTAAAAACTGTGTGGTCCTATAGCTCTGGTGTCATTTTAACTTTACATCGTTTAGGATAAAGCTTTTTAAAAAGTCATGTAGCTATGTAACGGTACACCTCCGGAAATGAAGGTTGTACGTTTCTGATGAACTACTAAACTGATGATATCTTGTTCGATACAAGCCTAGCATTCCCAGCTTCATTCTCTCGAGAATTGTTCACTAAATGAAATAACGCACAACTCAGAATTTCCAGCTCTTCTCTCCAGTGTCAGCTTTGCTTTTGCCAGAACAAAAAGGCCCTCATGATCTATGTTTCCATTATCTCTTAATTCTGTGCTATATTAAACCATTCCAAGCATATATTAGTTCATTGAACAGAGTTTCGGAATTAATATGAGCAGTTTCTGATGCTTTGTGCGCAAGTGCAATGCTAGTTAGCCGAGCGCCTATTTCGACACAAGCGTCGTAACCCTCAATTTTTCTAGATTGCGCCGTCAGGCTGATATGCATGAGTGAATGGAACCCATTGTTCATCAGCACGAGTTTGGGAGATTGTGGGTTGCTTGTCGCACTAGATGGCCAAAAGCCTCTGGTTGTTGGTGACCTCTATGACCCGGCCGACAGCGTGGAGTTTTAAATCCGGGTCGAGGTAGAACAGCACCACCACCCACTGATCGAAAGTCAGGATCTGACCTAATCCCTGAGAAGGCTGGTTCTCTGGACAATTCCAAAGTGCGTGACGTAACGCCGCATCGTGGTCATAACGAGGGCAGGAGGTAAAGTACTCACGGTGGTATATTTTGGTGCTGTTAGATAAGGGTGTTCGAATTTTGCCTCTGGATTAGTTATTTTTGTCTTAGCTTCAATATACGTGGCGAAGTAAACTGCGAAGCGAACAGTGCAGTAATAAGAACTACACATAAAGAACGCAGGACAATGTGCACGGCCATGGCACCGCCTTATCTTGTTTTCATGTAGTTCCATTTTCTCCGCAGCTAAATTCTAAGTCACGGACGAACCATCTCGACAAATCGCGTTATTTGAAGTAAAAAGTGGGTATATTTCCAAACATTGTGAGTGATATCTTTATGCGCTCGTTTTAAATGTCAGAGCATTCGTTTGCCTACTTCTTTCCTCATTGGCCTGTCTGTCTCTCTGGATTCGAACCGTTTACCACCGGTTTGCGTGACAGGGAAACAAGCTTAAACGAAACGCATTGAACCGGAGCCCTCAGAGCGGTAAGCAAGTGTCTTTCGTAGGTGTCAGTTTTAACGGTTTGCTATACAAGCGCGTAATAAGTGCATATTCTGCGTGTAGTTGAGTTGAGTTGAATAAACTTTATTTGCCCAACGTGTGCGTTGCTATTCGCACATAGAATACATTTGAACAGGTACAGCAGATGCGTAGACAACCGTAGGGGACACGTAGCAGTAAGGATGCGTAGACAACGTGCCGCCATATCGTGATGCCTAAAGCTCCCAGCACATACCCGGTGTGCCGCCGACTGATGCTCGCTGTGTGAAACAGCGGTTCGCACGCGGATGTTCGCAAATGACTCGCTAATCGTGTCGTAAATCATTACACAACTGTCAGGTGGTCTGAGACACTCGCATTACCGTGTCGTCAGTCACGTGAGGCTATAAAAAAAGAAAGCAGACACCACACGCTGCATGCGTTAGCTTGCGTCCTATCATGTGGCCCTTATCAACAAAATTGGTGCAACATGGCAGGCTACGGCGCGCTGCAAGTAGAATATAGTCGTAACGCCGCCACAACTGGAGCAGCTGTTTTCCTAGACTCGTCATGAGCACGTTTTTCAGAAGGGATAGAGCAGAACTTGAGTAAACGCGCGGGAATTCAACCATGTGTAGGACTGTATGCGCGCATGTGCGAATATTCTGGCATTTAACTTAGACAATTAAGTGAGATTACGACATGCTGGAGGAGATGAACAGACGGTGTCTCCTACTCTGGGCTCTCATACACAAACCAGCAAATGGTTTTAATAAAAGTTATCCTTCTCCAAATGCAAACATCGATTTAACATTTCTAATACAAGCAAAGAAAGAACACGTTTATGGGATCGTTTTTCTTTGTTAGACACAATATTAATGAGGACTAACAGACGTATAGAGAATGTTAGTAATTAGGATATAAATGTGAAGAAAGTAAAGTGGACGAAAAGATAACTTGCCGCCTGCAGGGACCGAGCCTGTGACCTTCGAATAACGTGTCCGATGCTCTACCACTGAGCTACAGCGGCGGTCATCCCAACGTCCACTTTATGCGGTATATATGTGCATTTGGACCTAGGAGCGTTAGGCGCAAATGCACATATCTATCTATCTATCTATCTATCTATCTATCTATCTATCTATCTATCTATCTATCTATCTATCTATCTATCTATCTATCTATCTATCTATCTATCTATCTATCTATCTATCTATCTATCTATCTATCTATCTATCTATCTATCTATCTATCTATCTATCTATCTATCTATCTATCTATCTATCTATCTATCTATCTATCTATCTATCTATCTATCTATCTATCTATCTATCTATCTATCTATCTATCTATCTATCTATCTATCTATCTATCTATCTATCTATCTATCTATCTATCTATCTATCTATCTATCTATCTATCTATCTATCGCTGTCTAGGCCTGGACGTTCTCATGGTAGATGTTCGATGGATGCAAAGTATACAAATCACGGCTCGAGACGGAATCAAACTCATGCATTTTGCGTCGCAGTCATATGTTCTACCATGGAGCGACATCAGTGCTTGAAACTGCTTTGAAAAATCACCCTGTACAGGCGTCACAACTTCATTGGGGTTGCAGTGTTTGCTATCAGTTGTTGTATTAATGCAACAAATATTAAATATGTACTCTTTTGATTCACCAAGCTATAGTCAAGGGTTGCGCCACCCAGGATGAATACGCGGATGATTGCTATGCACATAATATACGCATAATTGTACCGTAGTGTGGACTTCGTTTGAAAGTAATCACGTATATAAAAATAAGACCATCAGTGGAAAAGGGTTGTTGTTGTGATTTATTGCGCATACGCACACACGACCGATTAACATGCAGTCAGCGAGCGTCCACCTCGGTGGTATAGTGGTTGCTGTGCTTGGCGGCTGACCCGAAAGTCGCGGGTTCGATGCCGGCCGCGGCGGTCGCATTTCGGTGGAGGCGAAACGCTAGTGCCCGTGTACTGTGCGACGTTAGTAGACGTTAAAGAACACCAGATGGTCTAAATTTCTGAAGCCCGCACGGCGTAATGTTTCATATTTATATCATGATATTCCCGCGCAAAAGCCCAGAAATTTTATTAAGGCGAAAGCCTTATATGCCTCACTAAACGCGAAATTTGACCATCGGCGGCGTCTGGCGTCCTGCGGTGTCGGGGACAAATGATGCAAAAAATCATCATCACGTGATTACGTCACTATATGACGTCATTACGATGTCACAGATCGCAGAAATTTGGGACGTCATAGTAACGTCACAAATCCTGGCGTGGCGTCATGTGACGTAACGCCACAGAATGCCGTTGTAGCGCCCTATGCGTGGCGAACAAAACCGGCGAGCGCGCTACCTCAAGAGAAGAAAATAAAGACAGCGCTTCGCAGTGGCACGTGAAGCCACGGCTCGTGTTCCGTGCTAGCGTTGATTCTGGTTCAGCCGTCTCGTTCCTTCGCTCCTGTGGCATAAGCCTACACCCTCATCACATGACATCGTAGCTTGGTCATAGGTGGGGCTGATCACGGAGGCAGTGCAAAACCAGGCGAGGTGCCTCCGATCCTCGAGGCAGTGCGAAACCACGCTAGGTGCACAAAGCTCTCGGAGGGTAGCGGGGCAGGATAAGTACATCAAGGAAGCCTACATGAGCGGCCGTTCATGTAGGCTCCCTAATACATCGACTGAGAAGAAAATTAAGATGGCTTTCGCCTTCGAGTCGTCTTAGGAGAATGTAAAAGGTCCCTGTTATTTTTATTGATCAACAGAGGGCACACAATCCACTTTATGGTAACCACATGCACCAACGCTCTGCTTGCTTTAGAAATATATACAACCTAAAAGTTGAACCAGCTGCATTGAGGAAGCTGTATTGATCCGTCTGGACAGATGCAAGTCACCAGTACGGACCTCTATACAAAAGTGATCCACCATGTCACTTCTGTACATGCCGCGAGGCCTTAAAAGACAATATGGAATATGCCTGCGTCGCATCAGACTAAACATCGCCTCTACGAACTACTTTAAGAGCAAGATGAAACATGGCTACCCCGCATCAGACTAAACGTCGGCTATAAGAACTACTCGAAGAACGAGAATAAACTGTCTGACTCGTCATTATACATTGAATTTAACTCCCTAGAAGACCTTCAACATGTTTTGTGTGACTGCAGCCGATACGCACGAGAGAGGCGGTCTCTGAGGGCAACATTGCACCTTCAACGGGACTCGCGTTTGGAACTGCGGCATATTCTGGGTCCGTGGAAAAGCACCACCTGTGCGTTACGCGGCACGAAAGCACTATTCATGTTCTTGCGGGCCACAAGCCTTAACGAAACTTTGTAAGCAGTGTAATCTGTGTGCGTGTGCGTGGCTGCATGTGTTGTTAAGTGTTTATCAGTGTATCTGTCATAATCATCAATCAGCACCTGTAGTAGCATGCCAGGCGAATAGCCATGCTAACTAACATTTCGAGCATTTCATTAAAGCATTTCTCCGTATCTCTCTCGTTCTCCTTGAAGCGCTTGCCGACCTTTCTAGGTAGGTCTATATAAAGTGTTTAACCAAGCGTTTAAAACGAGGCACATTTTAAGGGCTTAAGAGAATTTCCAAAGAAACTTGACGCAGCATTTTATTCACGTTTATTTCGTGCAGACGTTCGGTGAGGCACTGAACTGATGAAAAATGGCATGCAGCTCAGACATTGTGGGGCCGTCAGGCAGGTGGTTAACAGTTCGAGTTCGAGTTCTGACAAAAAAAAAGAAAGCTGTCGATCAAGGTTTCACGAGTCCCTAGTCGTAGACTACAAGGTAATAGGCGCTAGTGTGCAGCGGCAATTTTTGGCCATGCGGAAATATTTTGTCCCCTTGGTTCGCGTTGACGTGAGAAGCATGCGTGCATGTAATAGTCGCCAGCAGTTATTCTGAAAGTGAAGCAATGTCCAGGATACACTAAATGACATTCCACCTGTCTGTACTACGCAGAAGCAGTCGTAATCTCACCGGGAAGCGAAAGCTATCTTTTCTTTCACTTCCAGTTTCTTTATCTGCTTCAAAAAATTATAATGCGTTATGGAGAACATCTTCCCTAGACTGGTGGACTCGATATTAGTTCAAGTACACTCTCCATTTGCACACGGTTATCTAGTCATGTTATGCCTTGTGGGCAAATGGAAAAATGTACACGTACTTTCTCTAAATGCACGTCATTAGCGAGTATGTACTGTAGCTGTGCGTTTAATGATTGCGTGACGTCTTACGGACAAACGATTGATTGTTACAAAAGGTCGATACTACCCTATATGTCGTGGGACGTCGGAAGGAATTTTGCGAAACAGTTACATGCCCGTCTGCTCTGTCTCAGTATCTTATGCCTAAAATAGGCTAGCAAGATCGACTTTTTTTTTATTGAAATAGAAAACAAATGAAGGAGTTGTTGTCACCATTGCTTGGTGACGGCTACCCCTTTCCACATAGTTGTTAAGATAACAGATTAAATAAAAAAAATATATCTATGTGACACATGAAGCCATGGCAGGAGAAGCCGACGAGGAAGAGGTGGCGCGTGAATTGGAATAAAAGTATGGCGTATGAGCCACGGCACGTCTCTCATTCGTAACGTCACACAAGTCGACAGGATGGAGACCTGGCAGCCGACTCAACAGCCGCACATCACCAGCAAAGCCATCAGCAAGACACGTTGACCGCATGCAGACCACCGAAGCAGATCCTGCTGCACACAGCGACCACCATCATGACAGAACCATCGGCTGACCTTGACATTCCCAAGTACACCGGATCAGCGGACGATGGACCCGTGCAGGAGTGGTTCGACCTATTCGAGCTCCACGCTACCGCTGCATCATGGTCGGAAAGAGAGATGGTCGCCAACTTTAACGACTACGTCACCGGTGAGGCATTCCGATTTTACCTCACGCACATCTTCCAAAACAATGAATCATGGAACAAAATCAGAGAAGAAATGATCACCCGATTTAGAGACTACAGTGAAGATTCGTCTGTAATCCACCATCTAGAGAAATCTCAACTCAGCCATCGCAGTCCACGTGCTTTTCCAACGAAAACACATAGCCGTCCATCAGGCTTTCCTTCTGCACAAGAATTGGCACCTTCTACCTCTTCACTGCACCATAGGCCACGAGGCGTAATTGCACATCCCGATACAGCTGATTCGTCGTTTCGCATACGTGACGCGCCACCTGGCATTACATCAAGTGGCTCAACTGTTCTTCATAACGATTACCACATGCCTCACAAGGTCGCTGCGTTCACGATAAACGAGCTGACGCATCGGGAAAATACACAATCACGCCAGGACCAGTCCAAGATGTGTCTTTCGCCACAAGGGTGTATTTCAACAGTTCCACAGTCTCACGAAAACTCGCAAATGGAACCTAGTCAAGCCATGTTTGCTGTGCTATCAGCTTCCAGTGATCACCCACCAGAGAGTCGAAGCAATGCGGAAGTTTCCGATTCACCAGATCCTGCGCATTGCCAACTGCCAGAAGCATCTATAATGAACGGCATTTCAGAACCATCTGGGGAGCTTTCTGATCATTCTGCCACACTACTTTCATCACCAGATAAGCCTTGCAGCAGAGCGCCGAGTGCCAACTGTCTACCGATCACATCAACGTGCAAAGAAAACCAGACTCGTGCTCCTACGAGAGGCCCACGTCGCCAACTTTCGCAACAAAAGCAGCAGTGTCAACAAAAGCAACTCCAAGAATCTCATAGACTACAACGGTTATTCGAACAAGGACAACGACGAACTCAAACTACATCTAAAGAACACTTGCGGCATAAAGGAGTTCGCCAGAAGAGACACCAACGAAACCGACAACAATTTCAACATCTGAGACACCTCCGCATTAAGGAGCGTCATCAAGGATGCTTTCCGCGCCACAGATCAAGACAACTGCGACAAAACCACAGGCAACGACGAAAGAAGCAAGAAACCACCCCATGTTCTCGTCAAGAACACAGACATCGCTCCATCAGCTTCGGTCAACGAACACGCAAACGAGAGTCAAACAGCGTGTACAAGCCACGACAAAGACCCCGACGCCTACGACATCTGACCTGCCGATGCTACAAGGTCTCCCAGCCGTTTTCGTTTTCCACGGGAGCTCAAGCCGTGTTTTCCTCAGCATGCAGGCGCCGGGGAGCCCCATGTCACCTGCTCTGGAACAGCCAGCCACGCCCACCAGAGCTGTGCTGGACATTACCGGACTGCTGAACCGTGTTCTAAAGTACTGGCGAGGTCATTGAACTCATTAGGGACATGGAACTATTGGCCTGATTTTCTCGTATAAGACTCCTCGTTCACTTTTGTTAGTACCTCGCGCACTCTTTCGGGGGGAGGGGGAATCGTGTGACACATGAAGCCATGGCAGGAGAAGCCGACGAGGAAGAGGTGGCGCGTGAATTGGAATAAAAGTATGGCGTATGAGCCACGGCACGTCTCTCATTCGTAACGTCACATCTATATATATATATATACATATCTACAGTCGCACAAGTTCAAGAACTCAGTAGCTATCGCAAATATTAGTGTCTTCAAAAAAACGCTGGAGCACTTTCATTGCTTTACGGTTTTGATACATCGAAGGGCACAAGTAGTCGATCTTGCTAGTAGGCCCATGGCCGACTAGCAAGATCGACTACTTGTGCCCTTCGATGTATCATTCCTGTAGCCGCAAAGAAACACGGGCCTATCTCCACCTTCGAAACCTAGCACCCAACTCCGGTTGTTTCGTTCTACCCTTCCCCATTATTCGTATTGCATCTCCCTGAGGTCGCATAACACAGCGACAGGCAGGTTGTATCAGAACGTGCATATTGTTTTGCGACTTATTTGTCGTTAAGTGCCACAAGCTTCGTTAGTGGCACTCATGCATAGTTGACCTGTAGACAAAACTGGCTCTCTCGTACGGCCCACCCCGGCTTTTCCTACAGGCTAAAAAATTTTAGAGGAGGGCAGTCGTATAATAATCTTGCTAATTTTACTGCTGATTACAAGACTGTTGATTCTTCTTTTCCTCGTTGCTTTAGACTTAAGACTAGCTTTATTTTCAATTTTCTAGCGCCCTTTATAAATTCTCTCTTTAGTTTATAGTTTAGAACAGACAGCGAATTTCGCAGAGATTGGTCACGAGGGGCACCGATCGTGTTATTATGTTCTCGTTTTCTTCAATAAAACTTCTATCGAAAGTCAGCGCTGTGCCGTGAGTCCCTTTCTCTTCTTCGTCCACGTTAGTCGCGCTGCTAGCCACGATGAATTTGCAGAGATGGTGGCATAGTAAAGCTTGCAACAGCACTTAAGCTTGGCTGCACGAATGTCTCCCGAGATGACATATATGAATGCGGCTCTCGTGAGCGCTCGGCTCCGGCTTCATGTTTCCTATTAGAAAACAACACCCTCCAACGAACCCTTCACAGTTCTTGGAGATCCGCTGTCTTGGATGGATTCGTTCATATGCGTATATAGTTTTATGTTGACGTTGCTATTGTAACTGGCTGTATACGAAGTCATGCCGTCACACGTTCAGAACGTCTTATTTTTCTTCTTTTGCTCCCTAGGAAGAGAGTGGATTGGAAGAAAATTTATTGCGACATAAAATGACTGTTGACGAGCGATGCGCTGCAAAGCCGATCAATAAATAAATTAAACTTTTTGAGACGTTTTATCGTAGGTACCTAAAGGCATATTCTACAAAGGCACAATAACCGGCTCCTGGCTGCAGTAGATTGTGGCAAAATGTTGCTCACGAAGCCACGTCAAACATTATGTAGTCCTATAGCCTGGGTGTCGTTCTATCTCAACATATTTTTAGGATAAAACAAAAAAGTTCTACAGCGGTGGAAGGGCCCACCGCCAACAACAAATACTGCACGTTTCAAACTAATTCACATGTTCATGATGTTTAATCCTATAAAAACCTCGTATTTCCACTTTTATTCTCAAGGACACTGTTCACCAAAATGAACTGCGCACCAAAGAAAGTTTCCAGCTTCTTAGCATTACCTCTGGGTGTGTCCAGATAAGATCGAACACGAGGTCCCGGCCACCATTCCCGATTTTGATGAAATTTACTGTAGGCCTATGCATACCCAGAACAATGGTATCGAAGTTAGTCTTGCGAAAAAAAATTGTTCGGCTGAAAAAACATATATATAAATTTTGTCCGCAAAAACACTTTTCCACCAATTCCGCGATTTCTAAATTTTGAGCGCACCTAGGGAAAAACGGTGCATTTCTTGGTCACAATATTTATTCCCCTCAAAGAAGAAGCGAGACAAATTTTATGAGCCTATTGTCTCTTTTATCCGTGGAAGCACTTTTGAAAAAAAAAATCGCGAACATGGCAAATCACACAAAACGCCTGTATTTCATGAATTTATTGCTGCAAACAAGTTAAAGTGAGAATAATGAAAATCAGTACATGTGAGAGAGAGAGAAAACTTTTATTTGTGGAGGCCTCAAGGATTATCCTCGTCGGGTGGAGCCCTTAGTTCAGGGCCCCATTGGCTCGCGCCACACCACGTGCCCGCTGGATCAGCCATGTGAACTTTGATATTTGCGCTATCTTCGAATAGAATTTCCGTGGTTTTATCAAGCTCCGTTTTACTCGATAATTGGACTTAAACGTAAGCGGTTTACCAAACTAGTTTTCTAAAAAAGGCCATTTTTAATTTAAAAAAAAATCTCTCTGATCGAAGTCAAGGACGTCATCTACAATTCTGCATAAGAAAACGTTACATTATTTTGGTTGCTAAGAAGTTATATAGCGTCAAATGCGACCAAATCAGCCTAACGGCCGCGCCGTTCGTCATGTGCTGACAATCGGATATAAGTTTTTCAAAATAATTGTACGCGACATAATCGCAAGGCAACAGCTCCACAACAACAAATGCGCAGCCAGGTGTCATGGTTCGGCAAGCTTTGTCCGGCGATCGGCTTCTTGACGAACTTGCAGCAGCGGCCGCGCGATGCTGCGGGCGTTCACATTACATGAGTACCGCTTCGACTGCGGATGAGCCTCGCTTGCGCGCAAAACTACGCTGAGAGGACGAACGAGAGAAGGAATACATCACTGTGAAAGTGAAATGCTGTTAAGTTCCAACAAAAGCCATATTATACAACGAAAACTCTACCGGCGCTATTGCAGTGGCACGCGCAGTGGTAGTCAGCCGAACGTCTAATTCGACACAAGCATTACCACCTTTCATTTTCTCGACTGAGAAGTAAAAATGATTGTAAATGTGTTCATATTTTGCCTGTATATCTGCTTACTACCTTATCATCAGAACATGCGCGCCTGTGTGCAAGGAAACGACCAGTGCAGAAATAGGAACTATATATATGTATATATATATATATATATATATATATATATATATATATATATATATATATATATATATATATATATATATATATATATATATATATATATATATATATATATATATATATATATATACACGCATGAAAAACAGAGAATTAAGGGCCTGACCAAGGCACGGCATTGTGGTCTTTTTGTGTGGTTCCGTTCTCTGCGCCGGTAATTCCTAAGTCATGTATCAACAAGCTCACCAATGCGCTTTTATGCAAGCAGACTAAATAAATTTCTAAACAGTCAAATGATGTCGCTGCGCTTTAGATTTAAGTGCGAGATCCTTTGTTCGCCTACCCCGACCCTCTTTAACTAGTCACTCTATCTGTATTTAAACCGTTTAACGGCGGTTCGTATTAAACGGCGACCGCCATATATAGACGACATGTAGCGAACCTGGTCCCGCAGCGGGGTCAGCGAGTATATTTCCTCAACGCCATGGCGAAAGCAGGGAAACAACGCTCAGTAAGGTACGTACACATGCCATATTAAAGACATGTTGGCATTCGCGCTTGTAAACCATTCTAGCGCCTTTGGACAAGGACAGCAGAGACACGTAGATGTCACGATTCCATATCGTGTAGTCTATTATGCCGCCTCCTATAGCATGTCGCCCCCGACGTGCGCTTTGTTCAACACACAGCGCAACGAGGAAGTTTTAAAAATAACTCGCTGACTATGAGTTGACTCATGACACATCTCGCAGGTGGTCTGAAAGATTCGTGTTCCATGTCGTCAAGCGCAGGTGTCAAAAATGAGAAGCAGAGGCCACGCGTTGAGGCCGTTAGGTACTCGCACCGGCAAGCGACACTCTTATCCCCAAAACAAATAGAAAATGAGAAATGACAGAGCACTGCGGGAGAATGTTGTCGCTATGCCACCACGCATGGGACAGCTGTTTCCTGATTACTTGGCATAGACACTGCAAGCGATCAATTGGATGTTAAATAGGCGTGTGTGAATTCGTTGCATGGCTGTGCCGGTTTGTGTGCATGTGTTGGAATGTGCGCGCGATGCGCGCTGCTGTGAAACACACACATCGCAGTGCAGATGTCTTTAAAAAATTCGGCAGATCCCACGCATCCTGGGAATCGGTTTCATGCGAAGCAGTCAGCGAGTAGTTCTATGCTACATTTTTTGGCCTTTGAGCCAAGCGTTACGAGATGGATCGACGTGTTTTTGTAAGTGTAGTAGTTGTGGACACATCATGGGCTTACCAGGCATGTCACGTAAACACGCAAAAACCAACCAAAGTCACGTAAACACGTAAAAACCCGACGTTTCGGAACCAGCTTGGTTCCTTCCTCAGTCCCCTCTGAGGAAGGAAGCAAGCCTTTTCCGAAACGTCGGATTTTTACGCGTTTACGTGACTTTGTTTCGAGACAAAATAATAGTTCTCTCATGTGTGGTGTTTATTGCTTTGAAATAAAATTAGATAGCCAGCATTACAACCAAAAGTGACGTTGCACCGACATTACGCCTGCGTGAGGAGTTTTTCGAAAGCAGTTTCTAGACCTGGCATGGCTCTGTGGCAGAACACTTGACATCCACGCAGTATGCTTGGGTAAGATTTCTGCAGGGATTCTCATTTTTAAAGACGATAGTCTTTCTTGGGGAACTTAAACGCAGAAATTTTGGTCTGTCTGTCTCTCTGTCTGTCCGTCACCCAATTCAGCCACCCGGCCAAAGTTGAACCGCTTGCTTACCGCCCACCCATCTTGAACTGGTACGACTGTTCATACTTGCGAACGTTGTCGATCAAAAAGTAAATATTACGCATATCTCAGGCGCAACAATCACATCGCAACATCGCGTAACAGTATTGTCACGTGGTTGTGACGGTGAAGAATTCTGCAGCGAGACTGGGAAATACGGAGCTCTTTATGTGCGCCAACTTGCGCCCAGGAAGTCAATACTCAAAATACAAGCGATACACCTTGCGAACTGATAGCTGCCAGAACAGTCGTCGCCGTCGCTAGGAAATGCTTGGCATTTAGTAACTCGCCAATTTTGATGTGCCATCATAACACGATTCGCAAGTGTTCCGAGAGCTCTCTCAAGTCCCCAAAAAGCTTAATTGAGAAACGACAGCAGAGGAAAATCACCACTTTAATGGACAAAAGGAATTTTTTATGCTATCAAAGTTGATAAACAAGAAGAAACTCAGTCGCATACAAAATTACAACGTCAAGGATATAGATATAACGGTCAAAGAAACATGGTTGATCTCCCTTTGTCATAGGAATCGGTATAACACCACGAAAGTGAAACGTGTCCTCGCAGAAGTAGTTCAGTGTTTATTATACATCGATATATGAGAGCTTGCACAATGTCTATTGGTGTTTGGCAGCTATAGCACCGCTTGATGTGGACGCAACCACGATGACGCCTGGTGGCACATCTCCATCTCGACGAATAACGCCCATGTAGATGATTAAACCTTTGTGATAGCTGTAGTAGTTAACGTACACCAGGATGCAACATATAGTGAATCCCGCGCAATGATGTCAAATAAGGCGCACAGATGCACACAATGAACACTAACTCTTCATGCACTCTTTCAAAGCTTCGTCATTTGAGGAAATTAACGGCAAGGTGTGCGCTCCCTGTAGTCGGTCTCAGTGCACTCGAAGCTGTAGGCGGTGGATAAACATTCTTAGTCCATTTGGCAGTGGCCCTACGCTGGCAAGGATGCGTTACACGCTGACTGGAAAGGCGAATCGCGTAACTGCGTCGTCACTGGATCGAATCACCGTGGACTTCGCATTTCAGTGACCATAGAGTTTTTACAATATTGCAGCGAAAGCCTCCACCGCGCTGAGACCACCGAAACGTTCGCAGTTAGTGCTCTTTATTGTCACAAGCATTACTCGTGGCCTCCGAGATTGGCTCCGGCAACGCGCCGTTGCTAGTGTTGCTCGGGCCGTTCCATTCGCACGGGTACAGCGTAATCAGGGACAGTGGTGTGACAGCCAGAAGAGCGCCGGTTATTGGACGCTGAGCTCCTTTACTGAGCTTGGGCTAAGGTCGCCATCCCGCGGAATGTTAAGAGTTGACAAAAAGATCACACCACGGCCGGGCTACAAACGCGATGGGAAACCACTGACATCCATTAAAAAGGCTGGACGGCGCATCCCCGCTCTGCGAAGCGGGCGCTTGTGAAGCCACCGGAAGATCCCCTGTTTGTCCCGGAAGCTGGCGTCTTCTGTCCGTCTCAGTTGCGCTGTTGAAATATTCTCGGGTGGCAGCTGTTGTTATGATCGTTTTTATTTTTTATTTTTTCAAACTCTGTGGATACGCCTCACTTTAGACGCCGACGAACGCTACACGAAAGATCACAGACGCCGTGCCGAAACCTCCTTGGCCGACACCGTCCGAATACGGCGGAGTGCTGCAACGTAAAAAATGCGTAAAAAGTAATGGAACTTTGAGGTACTTACGCGTGAAATGTCTTCCCTGACGACTTTTCCGGTCGATTCGTACAGTTTAGTGCGCTACAAGCAGGTATGTCTTTAAAAAAGAAGAGAAAAGCTCTCTTCCGGGACAAAAACGGCGGCTTCCGGTGGCTTCAAGCCCGCGTGCTCGATGCGCGATCCAGCTCCTCCTAGTGGAGATCAGTGTGGGAAACGCGACGCGCGTCGTGTCTCACTGCTAGTCTGGCTGTGATTTCTCACTGATCGAGCGGGGAACGCGGTGTGACAGCCAGGCGAGCGTCGCGGAGCAATTTTTTAATATGAATGAATGCTATCAGCGATGGATGGATGGATGCTGTGAGCGTCCCCTTCATAACGTGGTGGTGATATGTGTGCAACCAGTATAGTAAACCAGAATATATATCCTAGTGGCGCGAAAGGGGGGTTCGGGCGTGCCCGTTAGCGAAGAAAAATCCACATGGCTCCACTCATAAGCGTGCGCAGGGTTCCCCTTCAGGGGGGGCGAAGGTTCGTCGCAGCGCCCCCCCTCCCTATTATGTTAATGTATGCGGCTGCCTTTGCGCCCCTCTTCTCGCCCCCCCTACAATGTATAGGGCTGACTTTGCGCCCCCCCTTCTCGCCCCCTTCTCGCCCCCCCCCCCCTGCGCACGCCTATGGCTCCACTGCAACTTTTCCTGTGGCACAGCCGCTGTTGCTGCAGGTGCTTGTGTGCTTTTCTCCCCGCTTTGAGGTGAAAAAGTCTGCGGCGTCTATAGTTAACTAGATCACTATAACGGCGTCTATTACGGCACGGCTTAGTGCAAGCTTTAAGCCATTTTAAATTATTTACAGGCCGAAGTTATCAGAACACGTACTCATACGCCAGTTCTTGGACCCGGTTACGCAATTTCATACGCGCTATATGTGTTTGCGTATCAATGTCGTATGCAATGTCGCTGGCTGCATGAAACCACCCGTGGCTACCGATAGCTGGTACAACGGTTGGTTTGAGCTCGACGCACAAACCCCTGAAGCGATCCTTACTGACGACAATTATGTATAGGCACAGATATGACACGGCGCGTGAAATTATGGAAGCCCTCTTCGTTAAGAATACTGATGAAAGCTGTGTCAGCTCTCCTTCAATGGCGTTATCGCAAAGCGAACTTAGTTTTTTGGAGTCGGAGTAGATTGATACCTTTTTGGTTGTTTGGGATTTCGACGGTTTTTGAAGATATGGTCGTCGTATACCTATGTGCTCCCTTGCTGATGTTAAAATGTTAAATTTGTTTAGTTAACTTTTTGCTTTTCTTGCCTTTTTGCAAGTTCGCAAGTTTTCTACGTGGCGGTGACTGCGCAGCTCGTTTCAGTTCACTTCTTTATATGTTTATTTTGTGTTTCTTCTAATAAACCATTCAGTTGCGAGTGAGCGCTCGATGCGTCTCCTTCGTGTTGTTTGAGCTGCTTTAACCATAATGAAACCTGACCAACCAGTCCAGTTGTCGACGTTGCTATTGTTTTGGACCATTCTCTTAAGATTACCCGCAGGGCGCGAATAGTCATGATTATTCGAGAGTTTACGCGAGCACCAGTGATAACGCTCGAAGGTTCGATGACTGAAGAAGAAGAGACGACGCGTTCCACCGATGATCAGATTCCTCGACTGCCGCCGACGGTGCTTGCCGCTATCAGTGTACAGCGTGAATTGCTTGTGCCTTGAGTTTTCATTTTGCGGACGCAAGTTCGCCCAAATAAAGAGTTGCGTATTTGCCAGTCTTGCTGCAGCCTTCTTCACTGTCACAACCACGTGACAATATGACGACGTAAGCACACGACATCGTCGCTTGGTCAAAAGTGGGCCGATCTCGGAGGAAGTGCAACTCCACGTGAGGCGCATAAAGCTTCTGAAGGGGGAGGGGTGGATCAGTGCAATCGAATGAGAAGGAAACGAAGGACATGGCTTTCGACTTTGAGTCATGTTTAATGAATGTATAAGGTATCCTGCGCGTTTTTAGCGCGCAATAGCCAGCTCCATCACCTTCGAAGATCATTTTGCAGTGCCTGCTTTTGAGAAGTTTATACGTTCATCCTCTGCTAGTTGCTTATATGCGTATGGTTAGTTATATGTGGATTCAGAGGTGAGGTGGGAGGCTCTGATGAGGAACTAAAGGATTGAGGACAAGCTATGGTGAGCGCCCACAGCTAGGCAGTTGTCGCAGAGCCATGATTTCCTGGAATAGGTAGACCACTCGCTTTAGACAGCACGTCCGGTCGCCTCAATGAAATTTACTCGTGCTCATTTCTTTTAACATCGCTGTGCAGCGTAGCAAACCGGAAGCGCGTCTGGTTGACCTTATTGCATTTATATTTTCTTCACTCCTTTTCTTCGCTTTGCAATTTCAGCGTTATGTTGCTCGCTCAATACACATACCAACATATACGTGACAAAAAAGCGCAATTCCTTTAATAAAGCAAACGGCTGTATGCCTGCTCTCCAGGTATTAGTGGTGTGATGCGTCTGCTTCATTCGCCTATCAACAGCGAGATATACTTTAGTATTGCACTATCTCAAGAGCATGCCCGCTTGCGACTACCTCAAGTCGCGGTTCCATATCCCGATAAAAGTCTTCCTACATATGCGACCAGAGTTTGACGGATAGTATGAAGGTAACGGCCAGAACTTTCATTCGATCTAACCAACGACGCATCGGCCTCGACAGCTCAACAGCTAGCTCGTGCTACAATGATTCGCGCACTGCTTCGAACAACGATAATTCCCCTGAAGTTTGACCGCATTACGAGCATTTTTCTCCAAACGATTTCATCGAAATACGTAGCAAATACTAAACAAATCGCTAAGTGAGATTGCACGTCGACGTACACATATTCATGATGAACAGTTTTTATGAGCACTATAAAACGAGGATAAATTTTTAACAGCAATGACGTAATGACCTTCACTCATGCAGTGTCAGCCGCCATGCTGGCGCTGGTTGCTGGGACAGCTGAATATAGTAGGTGCAGCGCAACTAGAGTAGGAGTAAAACTTCCTACTCTTGTCGCGCTGCACCTACTATATTTAGCAGGTAAAACTCGGCACGGTTAATCATGGTACAAAGCTGCATAAGTCAGATATGTGTGCCTGCGCTCAGCTGTTGAAGCTAACGCTGTTCCATATGTGGTAATTCTCAGTCCTTTCAGACTTCAAAAAGAAAAAAAATAGAGAGAAACTACACAGACCGGATCTAACGGGATATATCTCTTTTTTTTTTTGAAATTTTGTCGCATACGTATTTTGCGACTCTCATGACTGAGTCAACCAGAACTATCTGAGTGGTATGCGTTTAGTTAAAAAGCAAAGCAATAAAAAAAGTTCGAAACAGGGCTTTAAAAACCCCGGAGTTCTGGTATCGAGCGCAGCCTTCTGTAGCGCAAGACGCCTTCCTAGCAACGTTGTACACAGCAGCTGCAAAGGACGACCGTCTGTCGGGCTGAAGCCAGAACCATGAAGTTCTTCCTCCTGGTCCTCTGCCTTGGCTTGGCGTCATCGTTCACGAAAGTTCAATCCAAAAATGTCCCGGATGATGGTGAGAACCGTTATAACACGTTGCTGCGTTGGGCCGTAGGCTCTGTATATTTCAGGGCTCGCTTTTGTCCCTTGCTTTTAGAAAAATAAAATCTCTTCGTCTCTTGATGTCATTTGCCCAGTAGGGGGGTAGCAAATCGAATAGCCGTCAGATTAATTTCTCTCCCTTTTGCTTACCTATGTTCTTCTTTCTCAGAATTCCATAAATACATTTTTTTTTTTCCTTTTTGCAATGAACCGACGACGTTTATTAAACTGATCCTTTTCTCTCAGAGCCGAGAAGAAATGTGCGAGACGAAATAAACTTTTCCAATAAAATCAGCATCTTCTTTCGATACAAATAATACAGAATGTTAAAGTGGCTTTGAGTGTTACTCCGCTAGAACAGAGGCCCTTCTAAATGAATGATCATTATTTGTAAGGCTAAATAAATGCAATAAGGAAATTAGGGCAGGTACGCAGTGTTTGTGCGAAGACTGAGGAAGACTGGTGGCATTTCCCTCCTCCCTATTTCCCTTTTCACCCTCTCTTTTCTTTCAGACCCCTTGCTACACTATAGTATACAAGACTGTGCTATACTTTACTCTCTCACCTCCTCCTTTCCCTTCTAGTCACCCTCACTTCTTTTTCCCACTCCTTGCTATAATATACTATACATGGTTATGCTTACTGTCTTTCTATCTTCTTCTATCTCTTTCCCTTTCTCTTTCGCTCCATCTCTTTTTTTCTCTCTTTCTGTACTCGTTCTCTCACCTTTAGCAGAGCGATGAATTGGGCTATAGTTCGTGGTCGTTCATGGTTTCTTTGTTGCGCTGGAGATGACGAGACGAGGACGATAGGACGATACAGGGACACCACCCGTCCTGTGTCCCTGTATCGTCCCTCGTCCTCGTCTCGTCATCTGCAGCGCAACAAAGAAACCATGAAAGATCTCTCACCTTCTACCTTTTCTCTCTTTCTTTCTTTCCTGTCTCTCTATCTCTTTCTTTCTCTCTCTTTGTCTCTCTGTAGTCGTTCTCTCACCCATCAATTTCATTGCGTTCCCCGCCGGACGAATCGGTGCGCGTGTTCTAGGAGCGAAGCGGAAGATAAAGAAGAGGACGCAGATGAAGAAGAGGATGAAGAGAGCGCGTGCCGGTTCATGATCATGATAGCTTTTGGATTCAGCAGACACATTAAGCCCGGCTTAAGCAGCTCCGCTGTTAGAACACTGGCGAGTGGCGACGTTAAGCTGGTATTCTTCCACAAGATGCGCTGCGTCACGATTCATAGTGACGTTTGATGTAGGCCCACAGTTACGTTTGATGTAATCCCACTGTGTGCGTAATAGCGAAGTGATTGAACAGTGCAACGTCTATGCAAGAAAAAAGATTAAAGTACGGGAAAATTTTATTAATATCTGCGAGCTCACAAGCATCTCGCTGCACAAAAATACGCATTTTTAAGAATAGAAGCACAAGTCTAAACTTATGCGCATATGAGCTTTATTGCTAGTGAAGTTTACTGCAGGATAAATACCTTGCCCAGCAACTTACCATTATAATTATGCTCTGCCAACTGAGCCCATCGTTTGCCTGCCGCCCTTGGTAGCTTATCAGGTAAGGCGTTGTACTGCTGAACTCGAGGACGCGGGTTAGATTGCTGGCCACGGCAGCCGCATGTTGATGAGAACGAATAAAAAACAAGGAACGCCCATTTACTTAGATTTAGATGCTATAGTTAAATTACATGTGTAAATCTTTGCATTATTTATTCGTCCCGTGGAGGTGACGGTGAACAAAGCGGCAGTCACGCTAGTAAAGACGAAACCCTTTATTGCGTCAGCTTGTGCCCAGAAATATGATGTTGCACTCACACTACTACAGCGCTTGTTGTGTGTGTCGTTTCCTCTCCCTTTAGTGTGCTCGTTTTGTTGGTGCGCTGTTAATTTGAAGTATGAACCGATACCAACTCGCCCAAGTTGCCATTTTACCATCGACACTCGCCATACAACTATAACGACCCGTGTGCTCGGAGAACTCTTGTAGAGTTTATTTCACCACCATGGGTTTCTTATTAGAGGCGAAAACCATGTTCAAAGTTTCAGTTTTAAATTTCGCGCCGAAATTTGTAATTCGTGACGTAAAAGACTTCAAAGAGCATTTAACGTATTTTGGCGCCACTGGCTCGACGAAATTTCCACAAACTCGTTATGTCAAGTCTCTGGCCCCCTCAGAGGACAATGTACTTCGATTTAACCGATTAGGAACTATGTAGGCCCAGGCAGGCGCCGTCAAGAATATGTGACGTCACGGCAAATGGTGCGGGAATTCCAAGGTGGCGTCGCCACCTGTATTTTCTTTTTGCGCGTTTTCTCGCTTATTAAGCGTCTTCGCGCAGAAAGCGTGGTGTTTTTGGTATCGTGGAAGACTACTTTACTAATGCGAGAAAAATCGTTTTGCTCTTTAGTGTCCCTTTAACATGTAAATTGCGCGCATACTTATAATTTTCTGAAACTGTAGTGATATTACTGAAACTGCAGTGAATATAGTGATTAGAGGTGTGCGCGGGCTCCGGGTAGCCCGAAAGCCCGAGCCCGACCCGGCCCGCGGGCCGGGCTCGGGCGGGCCGACGTACTTTCACCTCGGGCCCGGGCCGGGCTCGGGCTACTTGGAGCTTTATCGGGCCGGGCTCGGGCCCAGCGCAAAGCCCGACTCAAGCCCGAAATATAGAGAATGAACGGGAATTGTTTTCCAGCACGCATACAGCGCCTTTACCGCGACCGCCCTTTACCGCTTTTCCTTTCCATTCGCTACTTTAAACAAAAGGGGAGCAGGTAAAGCCCTGCCTCTGTTGCACTCCGACAAACAGAGAAGTAGCACCACCTGAGCTAGTGACGGCGCCACGCGACTGTTCCGCGTTAAACTTAAGGCCAAATCCCATATGAGTGAACATGCACGCGACAGCGACGAGCGACCCGACGTAGACCGCCTTCGTGCAAGCTGACGCTTGCATGGGCACACCCCATACACGTGACGGCTTTGGCGAGCGAACTCCATTGTTGCTGGCATGAGGCCGTCTACTTGTATAGAAAAAGTGCCGCGAACAGTCTCTATTGGAGACTGTTCGTCGTGTGTCGTTTGATCATATTAGATATGCTCAATAAAATGCCAAATTACCGGAAAACGATGTTTTGTTTTAGCAGCGAACCTTCAAAAAGCCGGGCCGGGCCGGGCCGGGCTTGGGATTGTGTTTTCGTACGTCGGGCCGGGCCGGGCGGGCTCGCAGCCCTTTGCCGTCGGGCTCGGGCGGGCCTTCGACAAAGTCAGCGGGCCCGGGCCGGGCTCGGGCTCGGAAATACGGCCCGTGCACAGCTCTAATAGTGATAAACACGATATAAGAAGAGTGTCGGAATCATGACTAATGACAGTACATGTGTCGACGGCATAAAGAAAGAGCCGAGTAACTCTAGAGATCGTATTAAACGGATGATGCACATAAAGCGCATACTTTTTGTGGTGAGGGTTGCACAAGAATAAGCCGTTACGGAACGTATGTGCAGTGGTAGTATGCTATACCAATGCTTCTGAGGGGCATTGACTACACATCCTCCAAAAATTCTTCACCCGTATTACACTAGGTAGAAAAGCGCGCCTGTAAGACGCCTTCTGAAGATTCTAAGGCAGCCATGGATGATTGCTGAAAAAAAGCAAGCGCACATTTCGCTGCATTGTCCTACTGTGTTGAACTTACGTGCTTATATCATTCATAATAATTTTTTTCCCATGCCTTTCAATAGAGTGCGAGCGCTCAGCGATATCTCTACGCACTGATTTGCTTCTCGGTAGCGAGAATGTTAGGAGAACAATTTTGTGATGTGTGCCGACAGTGAAAGGCATGTTATTACTTCTGCGGTAAATAAAGCTAATAGGAAAATTACTCTTACAGGTGCTACTCATTTGAATCCTGCTGAGGCGTCTGTTCAAGCAAGAAGCTCTGATGTCGATAGTTCAAGTTTGCGTATGAGGTCTGAAGACAGCACTCGAGCTGACGAATGCGCCTCTGCGGATTTCAACTCATCCCTTGAACGTCAACTGAATGAAATGAATAAGTCCATCGGGAGTTTGAGCGAGCAAGCAGAAAATTCTCAAGCTGAAATTATTGAGTTAACAAGAACTGTAAACGCACTGGAGGCAGAGCTAGAAGCTCAGCATAGATATCGCGACTGGATCGCTTCAGAGGAGGCGAAATCGCTTGCCACAATTCAGTAACCTTCGTCCTCGTCTGAACCATGTATGTGTACAACGCCAAATAAACACGACTTGCGTATGATGTTCTCAGTGTCTTTGTGGTATAGCTACGTTATCCGGCACGCTACTTAGGGCCAAGAAGGGGAGAAAGAAGGACAAAGAGAGAGCAGCTGAAGTTGTTGACGTCGCCTCCTGCAAAACGGAAATAATTGCGATGTACTCGCCGCTGCATTTGGACATCGTCACGACAGTGTTGCCTCATGAATTGCTCTAAATAGTTCCGTCATACCGCACGCACACCGTCTTCCTTTAATAAAGGAAACACGCGAGCGCGTGGCCTGCGCTCTGCCGCAGCTGCCTACAGCACCATCGAACGACAGCTAAAAAAAGCACGTCCGCTTTTGCCGGCATCGCCCGTTGCAATACCGGAGCAGGAATGTACTGTCGCAGCGCTTGTCCAGCGGCCATGACTCGTTGTCTTGTTTGCCAATGTATGACGCCAAAAGCGGACGTGCTTTCTTTAGCTGTCGGTTGATGGTACTGTAGGCACCCGCCGCAGGTAGATAGATAGATAGATAGATAGATAGATAGATAGATAGATAGATAGATAGATAGATAGATAGATAGATAGATAGATAGATAGATAGATAGATAGATAGATAGATAGATAGATAGATAGATAGATAGATAGATAGATAGATAGATAGATAGATAGATAGATAGATAGATAGATAGATAGATAGATAGATAGATAGATAGATAGATAGATAGATAGATAGATAGATAGATAGATAGATAGATAGATAGATAGATAGATAGATAGATAGATAGATAGATAGATAGATAGATAGATAGATAGATAGATAGATAGATAGATAGATAGATAGATAGATAGATAGATAGATAGATAGATAGATAGATAGATAGATAGATAGATAGATAGATAGATAGATAGATAGATAGATAGATAGAAACGGCTAAGAGCCGGAGGTTCGCCAGGAAATGCTTCGCATTTAATAAACGCTCAGTGAAACTCTGCTGCCCATTTCCCTTTGTGCTTTGACCCGCCATGGTGTCTTAATAGATGGGTGTCACGTTACTAAGCCCGACGGCGCGGGTTCGACTCCCGGTCGCGGCGGTCGCAATTCGATGGGGACAAAATGCAATGAACACGTGCTTATATTTGGGTCACGTTAAACAATACCAGGTGGCCGAAATTAACCCGGATACCCCCATTACGGTGTGCCTCGTAATCATATGGTGGTTTTGGCAAGTAAAACCCCAGCAATTATATATTATTGCACTTTCACGCATGTACTCTGCAGTGGTATCACGCTTGCTGAAACGCTGAAAAAAATAAGAAGTTCAGCGCAAATCAAGACGGACCACAAAGAATAGAAGAAACAAGCACTGCTGTGTACCAACTAGGCCCAACAAAAGTATCGCTGAGCCCCGCCATGGTGGTCTAGTGGTTATGGCGCTCGGACTGCTGACCCGAAGGTCGCGGGATCGAATCCCGGCCGCGGCGGCTGCATTTTCGATTGGAGGCGAAAATGTTTGAGGCCCGTGTACTTAGATTTAGGCGCACTGTTTAAAGAACCCCAGGTGGTCGAAATTTCCGGATGCCTCCACTACGGCGTCTCTCATAATCATATCGTGGTTTTGGGACGTTAAACCCCAGATATTATTATTAAAAGTATCGCTGAAAAACTTAGCTCTGGTGTTTCTTTGTTTATTGTTTTACAGGTAAGCGCTACAATTGCCGTGCAAAGCTAAACGCGTGCATTTGCTAAATACGTTAAAACGGGGAAAAATGCATCATTGGTGTACCGTCTAAGGTGTTCAAAATTCGGCAGATCCCACGTCTTGTGGGAATCGGTTTCATGCGAAACAATCGCCGAGTAATTGTCTAAGCTGCATTTTTTGGTTTTACGACGCTGCATTTTTGGAGCCAAGCTTTACGAGGTGGATCGACGGGTTTTTAAGAGAAGTAGTTGTGTGCACATCGTGGGCTTGCCAGGCACGTAGATTACACTGGCATTTAAAGGGTAACTTATGGTAGGACTAACGGCAGCACTCGCGTTAGACCACAGACGTCAGCAGTATCAAAACGAAGTGCACTTTATGATGCGATGATGTGAATATCATACGTAACTTTCGTTACCGTATTCGTCCAAGGTCAAGCAACGTTTGAATATAGCTTGCTGAATAATGGCAATACAAATATAACGTTTATTAGGCTGCTATAAAAGCGGAGCCAACACTGGAACGACAACTAACGTTAATCCGACATCACGCCTGTATCACAAGAGTACATATGTGACGTTTATTGCTTTGTTATAAAATCATGTAGCCAGGACTGCAACCACAGTTGACGTTGCACCGACATTTCGCCTGCCTAGGGTATTTTTCCAAAGAAGTTTCAAGACCTGGCGTTGCTCTCTGGTTGAATACCTGACTGCCACGCAGTCAGCTTGGATTCAATTCCTACTGAGATCCTGCTTTTATTCTTTGCATTCGTCGTGCAACGCTGCCAATGTTGGGTTTTCGTAACGCTCTCGCATTTAAATTACCAATGTGCATTCTGACCACTCCTTGGTAAAAATAAACAGTCAATCACCTTTGGCGCATACTCGCTTACCGCGACCCGTGGTATGCGGGCCAGACAGTTGACCAGACAGTCATATTCGTCAAACCTTCTCACACCCGTGTTTTCAAACAAGCCTCGACTCGAATTTCGTCCTTCACTTGACCGAGTTGAGCACAGCGCCGCTGCTCGACTGAAAATGACGCCGCGCTTCTCAAGAATCGCTGCAGATTATCGCTGATATGCATTTACTTGTTCTGCCGAGAGACAGCGCTCCCATCGACTTTCTCAAGTCAAGGTGAAGCGTTGAGTGAAGAGACGTTCTTGGATACGGGGGTTACCTTACCATGCCAATTTCGGTCTACATCAAGTTAAGGAGGCGATCACGAGAGTACTCGGCTGGCGCCAGAGCCGCCGCCATGGCCAGGGCTTTTCTTTTTTATTAAATGTGTTTAAGGAGAGGTTGGTGCCTATACTTGGCTCCGGCTACTCCTCTTCCCTTACTTATTAATTAGCGTCAGGAACTTATAAATAAAAGTACACTCACTCACGGCAATGTCCATTTAAAAGGAATGTTCACACGTCATGCATAATGTCCACGTGATGACAACAATATCCACACACAAGACACACAAGAATCGTTTGCACTTTGCCGAAGAGTTCAACCCACAGTGCCAGAGTCCTTTGTATAGTGCGATCACATCACATAAAAGTCACTGGGCATTGCCCACACTTTAAACACATTTTAACACAGCTGTCTTGAATCACAAGAGGCAACGCGAAACATGTGACTAGAAGTATCTCAATGTGAAGAATAATTGCAAATGTGAATCAATATCTTTTTGATATTCCCGACTCTTCTAAAAACTGTACTAGGGCGCGTGCAGCAATGTTTTGAAGAGTTTCAGTTGGCCATGGACCCAATACTTTTGCTAATGATAGCGGCCGTCTGTCCAATCTGTTTAGTGTTTGTAAGAATTTTTTACTGGGAACAGCATAATTTTTGCAGTGTAGAAGGAGGTGTTCTATGTCTTCTTGTGCCTCTTCACATCTACATGTAGCGCAGTTATTTTTTCTTATCCTATATAGAAAGCTCTTAGTGTAGGCAGTGCCTAGACGAAGTCTGTGAATTACTGTTTCTACAGAACGGCTAATTTTAATCGGAATTTGAAATTCCATTCCAGGATCGATTGTATATAGTTGAGAGTTTTGAGCTCCATTCGCGAACCAAGTCTCTTTGGACAATCGACCACAGAGTTTGTTCACAGGGCTTGCTCGAAACCTACTTGAGTTACCTTGGTCACATCCAGGCCGTCCCTCGGTCAGACGATGATGCGATAGGTGTCCCTCGGAAGTTGAGGGAGCCTCGAGGTGGCGACGGTGCGTTGGTGGTATGCGCTCCGTGGGGCGGCGGAGCGGCCACCGTCCTTTCGTCCGCCACGCGTTGGGTTGCGTTCGCGGATAGCAGTCGCCGCTCTCATCCCCCTGCTCTTCTTGCGGCCATACGCCGTCATCCAGCCGGGGCTGCTTGCTTCGTCTTGAGAGGTTTCTTCTCCCTCTCCATCCTGGGCTAAAACACCCGCGGTCGCAGGGTTAGGCCTAGGCCTACCCGCGCTGCCTCGCCAAGGTTAGGCTTGAACTGCACACACTCGTACGGCGAGGGAAAAGTCACCCACCGTGAAAATTCCGGTGCCGGCGAAGTCCTCACAACGCCTTGCGTCGATTAACACATAATTTACTCGGTCTCGAGGAAAGAAACCAACTGGAAGCATTGAAAAAAGCACCAGCCGAAATCAGCGCGTCCACACTGGTAGGCGCCCCCTGGCGGTCCTTAAAAATGGGAAAAGAGTTTGTATAGGTATATTGTGCCGAAACCAGCAATTTTGATACATGTGGTCGTTGGTGCAAATGCTCAGGGTTTTACTTATTTCGTATCTGTCGCCTTAGCCTCAAATTAAATACGTTATTAGATGACGTACCCAGCAAAAGGAAGAGTTAACGCACTAGCGCAACGTTGTTCCAGTCAATACACATTTATTTATACCTGCTTAACGCGTTTTATTTAGTGAATATTCATTTACATACGTATTTTGCATTGTCTTGCAAGAGCTACAAAACTATAACAATCAATTTAAGCTGCAGAAATGCCAACTTTCTTTTTTAACACGAAAGTGTTTTATGCCGGTATCCACCAAGACTTTACTGACGTATTTCAGTCACGGATATGACGTTAGTGAAATGCACACTGACGGATGAGAAAGAAAAAAAACTCGAAGAAAAAGTTCCGCCAATGGGAATCGAACCCATGACCTCTCGGACTGCGACGACAGGCGCGGCTCTACCAACTAAGCCACCGGAGCACGTGCACGAGACTCCAAAAAACCACCTTATATCTCTCACACATTCTCTCTCGCACGGTGCTCCTTGTTAGCGGGGCAAATCGGGGCGGGGCGGTGCCGCCGTCTGTGAGCGGTGAAGTGAAGTACTGCGTCATGACACTAACGAGCGCCGATAGCGATTCGGCGACGACGCATTTAAAGTGTATCGATGTCAGCGAGGAGCGCTGGCCGCGCTAGCGTCGAGGATTCGCCCTAGACGCAGTTGCGTTCTTTTCCTTTCACTTCGTTTTAGCGTGTGAAGGCTCGTTGTCAGAGTAGAGCAGCTACTGCCACCTACTGCTTCGAGTGCGACAGTACCGACTAATAAAACTGCTGCAATAGCCCCCGCAGAAAGGCAACGACGCCGACGGGTGAATGTCGTGCCTTGGTGGAGCGAGACACGTCAGCCGCAAGCGCAACGCCTTCGCGCGTTCAAGGTTCAAACTACGAACCCCTGCCTCCCGTGTTCCTGAAGCGCAGTGTATGCATGCATACGTGCATGCATGCAGATGGTAGTGTATGCAAGAGCACAGGCGTAGGTTACCTTATTGCTCGGGAGCGCACACCTTGCCATTTCTCTCCTCAATTGACGACCCTTTGAGGAGTGCATATCGAGTACCAGTGTTCATTATGTGCTTGTTGATGCCATCTTGGCGCGGCACTCACGATATGCTGGCTCCAGGTAATTGTTGACAACTTCAGCTACCACGAACGGTTAAGTCATGATCATGGGCGTTATTGTCGCAATGGATATGGCGCCAGGTTAACCTCCCTGCGTTTCCTTTTCATATATTTCTCTCTCTCTCTCTTCCACTATGCGTCAGGGTGGGTGCATCCACGTTAAATGGTGCTGTAGCTGCCAAACACCGATGGACATTGTACAAGTTCTTATATATCAATACACAATAACCATTCAACTCCTTCTCTGAAGACACGTTTCACTTTCGTGTTATACCAATTCATATGGCGGATGAATCAGCCATTTTTCTTCCTTTGTTAGAAGTCGAATTGTGCACAGCGTTACGCACGGAGTTTACCAAATATAATATCATATGAATTTCAACTACCAGGTAACTCATTTTCTCCTTAATGCTCGGCACAATTTTCAGAATGAAGCACGCATTCTTCTTCAGCAATTCCTCATTTTCGTGTCTAAAGTTCAAGAGGGTCACGGTATGGAAGTAGGTGGCAGGAAAACGCTTCTGTAAGAAAGCCTAAGAAGCGGTGACAGAGATGGATGCGTGTCCGTTGTCGACGGGCCAACGTGGGTGCATCTCTTGCTCCCAGACATCGAGGGAGCTCGCGGTGTTTCTGGAAGATTTTGCCTTTAATGCGCTCCATTGTTCAGAAAGGTTAGCGAACAGGCAGGAATGTTAGCCAAAATGCACGGCAACAGACCGAACCGAGCAAACACTGCAAAAGAGATTGCAATTCTACAGACCCTGGTGTGAAATCGGTTAGTGTGCGGTATGTTAACGGAGTGTCCGCAGGTTCTCATGATGGCATATGTAATTTCTAAGTGGTCGTCCGACCCCATTCTCGCAATACCGAAGCCCTTCTGCGCCCTTACTATACAGCCTTAGAAGTTTTCTACTTGCTCTACAACAACGAAAATGCCAGGGAAAGAAATGGCGAAACAAAGGGGCACCGTACCTAGGATAAGCCGTTTTAAGTTCCTTCCTTCTTTAAGCTACATTAGATCTTGTGCTGCTGCCCATATAATAAGAAATTCTGGCGTTTGAAGCGCCAAAGACATGATATGACAATTAGGCACGCCGTAGTCGTAGGACTCCGGAATAATTTCGGCCACACCAGGGTTTCTTTAACGTGTGCATAAATCTAAATACACGAGTATTCATGCATTTCTCCCCATCGAAATGCGGCTGCCGCGGCCGGGAATGGAACGGCGTCCTCGAGCTTACTGGTGAGTGCTGTTACAACCCCAGCCATAACGTCCACACTGATGGGCTTGTGACGACTGATTAACCTGCTAAAGCCGTGTGGAGTTAAACAAAAAGTGGGAAGCTAAGCCTGTGGTACTTCCATGGAGCTGAAAGCAGTTCAAGCAGCTTTAACGTACATCTTTAGGCAGCCAGTGGGCTCCTGGGTAAACTTCTTAAAGACTGACTTGCTATCGCCTCTTATCCCTGATGGCTGACCACTCGTACCACTTACCACGCAGCTCATCTACCGGATCAGCTCTTTTCCCAACAGTGTTCTGCGTAGGCTTATCGCCGTAGTTTTCTTCTAACGGCGAAGTAGTACAATGTGCATGTGGGGTTAATAAAAAAATGTCTCAGGGTCTCTAATGCATCCGCCTGAGTCTACTCGAAGGCAAAAGCTATCTTCTTTTTCTGCTAAGTCGACTTACTGAACCTCCCATTCGCCCCTCCGAAAGCTTTCTGCAACTAACGTGGTCTTGAAATGCGTCCAGAACCGGTGGCACCGTAATCTTTCTGCACCTCACCTTGTTTTGCACTGACTCCGGTATCGGCCCACCTTTGACCAAGCAATGATGTCACGTGATTGACGTCACCATGTGACGTCCCATTATGTGATGTCACTGTGACGTCATTAGTGAAGTCATATGGCGGCATCATCACGTGATGATAGTTTTTCGCATCACTCCTGTTGACTAGCACCAGCGGGGGACGCCTGACGCGGGACGCCGGTCAAATTTCGCGTTTGATGAGGCATCTAAGGCTTTTGCCTTAATTGGGGTTTGACGTCCCAAAACCAGGATATAGATTATGAGGGACGCCATAGTGGAGGGCTCCGGAAATTTTTGATATTTCACCCAGTGTGAGACAAGAAGATTCTAGGCATGACCTACACGCAAACCACTCAGTCCACTCAGGAAGCTTCCTCTCGTAAGATATGATCTAAAAATATAGCAAAGAAGACATAGTTTCTCTCGCGAAACCACTGCGCCCTACTTGATAAGCGCGTTACGTTCGAAAGAGCAAGACAATAAACGTTGTAACTTTACAAAGATGACTTTTACTTAGAATAAGACTTCTTTTATTGCTATCGTTACATTACATGTTTATCATTTATTCATACATGAAGGAAACCGCCTAAATGAAACCACATCAAGTATGTTTTTCAAGGCGCGATCTACGTTAAAGATTTTTTTTCCTTAACGGACGATACGTATTGAAAGCTTTCAGCCTCAAGTAATGTTTTATCATTCTTGCCTTGCTGATTTTCATGCATAATATCAGCCGACTATGTTGAGTAATAAATTCAAAGATACCGAAACGAAGGAAAGGTAGATACGACGCCAGGAGATCGATAAAAGCTTCAACGTAATTTCCCGTTCGTGTGACTGAATAAATATCGCGTTATCTCGCCAGTTTCGGTAGCCGCGAAGCTCTTTTCTGAATTCCGTGCCTTACAACTTCCATTTGTGACCATTATGCTTTGCTTTTCTTCCATAATGGCGGCTCTAAGAGATTAAATATACAAAGCCAATCAATACAAACGCTAATTGATGGGAGAATAAAGAAATTCGAAATCGAGCCTTAGACGTTCCCAAGGAAATGGAGCTTTGGTAACGGATGCGAAAGAGTTTGAGCTCAAATGTTGTAGCCTTGCTCGGTGCTAAAAAAGTCCTGCTCTAAGCTTCGTCACAATTGTCGCCATATAATATAACCGAATTCCCAACCTCCGCACCACGCGGTTGTGATTACTTTATTTAGGAGCGGAGCTCCTTATGCCCGCATCCCGCCATCGCCGTTGAAGCTCCCTTCGCTTAAGCATCGCTTTGGGTTACAGTGGCCGGTGATTTAAGAGGAAATGTTTAGGCCTTGAGCGGTTTGGTTCTAGCGCACCAGAAATTCGAGGTTAAAAGAAAGAAGCTCTGTGCACAACTGGTTATAATGGTGGTCTTCACTTTCACCACCTTTATCGTGGATTGCGAAATGACAATCATCATTCTAGCGCACTATGGTCGCTTTGTCGAAGGTAGTAGCCGATGCTCTCCCTACCCGGCACCGGCGCAAAAAGACAATGAGCGCGTGCGGCGTTCGGCGCGCGTTGAGCATAAAACAGGGCGAGCGGCGCAAATGAACAGTTTCAAAACGTACATGCATAGTCGCTTGCGTCCCATTTCTAAGAAGCTTCGCTCATCAGTTGTATCCGTGCACGTAAAAACGGCTGATTTTTTTATCCAGTGTCATTTCTCTTTATTTTATAATTTTTGCATCTCTATTAAACCAACCAATAACTTGGATGGTTTCCTTGCTTAATTAGAAGTCGGGTTCATATGATTGATTATGATAATGTGCTCCGACTATGCGTTGCAAAGGACGTATGGAACCGGTGCGCGAGAGCAAAACAGCGGTATAGAAATCTTGAGAGCCAAGAAAATGCTAAGTAACGCATTTATTTAAGCGAATATTAGTTTGCTTTTCTTGCAACAACAACACTATAGTCTAACGCTATGGGATTCATAGTGGCCCTATTCATGCAGCAATGCCGCTGAATTGTTTAACAATATCGCACTGATGAAGTAAAATTAACCCCTTAAGGCTCACATACTTGAGGTGTAATTAGTTATTAGTTCAGCCACTGCGCGCAGAACTGCTGCAGAGTAATTGAGAACCAATAATTATATCTAATGGGCGCATCTCAAGTCTTCTGTATTCTGCTGGAAAAAAAATTGCGCAGCTAAACACTATGAGTTGGTTTAGCTGAAAAAAGTGCGTTGAATTCGCGAGAATCCAAAACGACACAAACACATTTTTTGTTCTTAGGGATGAAGGTTTAGTTTTGGTAGCCCCGCTAATTTTTGAGAGGGAAAACGGGCGACCATTACCAGAGAATTTAGATGTGTTGTCGCATACACTTGCAATGACGTTGACTCATCATATTTATCAAAGGATGACGGCGTTTGACAGTTAAGCGTGTAAAGAAATTCAGAGAGAGAGAGAGAGAGCACCCACACAACATTACTGTAACTCATTCGTGCTCGGTATTCGACATCATTATTAGTGTATAACAGCCTGCGCAGGTCTTTTGTCTTCAAATGGCTTAACAGTGTTAAGGGGTATGTGTCATTAGTAGCTTGCACATTTTGGCAGGAAGCGTTCACGTAAGTAGGCAGAAAATTTCTGGGCAAGCCACGTCCACCAACTGCGAGAACTAACTGTGGTGAAAAAGAATTGGAAGTGCCGCAAAGGCAAAAAAAAGAAGAAGAAGCAAATAACTAAACAAAAGACTCGAATGTCGAAGCTTGTTTTAGCAAACATCCTATCATCATTGAGTTCATGATCATTTACTGAAGCGCTATAGCGCTGAAGACGCCGCCTTTGGCACTCTTTGGAAATGAAGAAAAGAGCAGGAAAGAAGTAAAAGAAAAACAGATAAAGAACAGAGAAAGAGATATGCTTTCACAAAGTTTCTCTCATCTCGACAACTTGGAGGTGTCCACAATGACGTGCGCACACAGTCTTAGTACACAACGTGCTTCCGTGGAAAAAGGCACTACGTGAATAGAGAAAACAAGACAGCCATAACAAATGATGAAGCGAGGATAGAAAGGACGTGTCACGGCTAACGTCGTCGTCTTCAACGGCGAAGAGCGCGACAAAGCGGCATGGCTGACGTCGCCCAATTGGGGCACACGCTCGTCAAGCCGCTTAGACGCGGCAGACGTACTCCGGGTCGAATCCGGACGCTCGTCACGTGACATCAACACAGCAAAATGGAGACGTTAGAGTGTATGGATAGGAAGACTCACTCGTCGGGCTTTTCGCTGTGTTTACGTTTTCTTTCTTCAGTGGTAAAGGCAAGGCGGAGACTTGCTGCTCGCCCATACACTGTTTTTAGGCATATAAGGGCCTTAATAAAAAATATTGCATCCGATGGCGGGTTTCATGAACCAAGGTTGCCTCGCATCAGAGGAAGACACTATAAGAAAAGTGTCAGAAATCTTTTTTTTTATTTATCTGATTGCGGAAGAATGCAGCAAAACAGAGAGAAAATGGACTATGTAGCGATTGCAGCATCGTGTTGAAAACTGCTTGCTACTACTGTATACGTGCGCGTCCCCCAGCTGTGTTCACTATTCGATTAACACCCATATTCCCACTCCGGGAAGCAGAGAAAACGAACATGTCTACCTTAACTTCAAGAAAGTGAGTAGTTACATACTGCGACTAATAGCTCAAAGGCAAACCCATCAATCGTGATGCGAACGTATTTCATTAATGGGAGCTTTATCATATATTCCTTCTCCTACATTGAGGCTACACGAAATATATAGCTTATCTGCAGCTTTAAGTTTGTTGGGAACAGTACGGAACAGTAGGGAACACTGGAATGTTTAGTTTTCACACACGTTCCAGACACTGTTCAAGACCACAATGGCGGTAAATCGTGCTAGTTGGTTGCTCATGATCGTAAAATAACAGGGCAAAAGACGGCGGACGAACACACAGAGACAAACGAGTGCTCGTTTGTCTCTGTGTGTTCGTCCGTCATCTTTTGCGCTGTTATTTTACGATCACTGTTCAAGACCTTCAGATAAAGATAGAAAGAAGGAAGGGAAAAAGTATGGTTTGGACAGGTAGCGCGTAGTTTTCTACACATTTTATGCTAACAACGATGAAGTTTTTGTTATACGCATTCTCTCTATTTTTTTTCAGGCTGACGGAAGACTCCTTTCAAACTATAGGATGAACACGGCTGAGTACCCTTAGGCGATGCTTACGCAGGAGCCGATAAAAAAGAAAGGAAAAAAGACGCGGTGAACGTGTTATTTCGTGCGTGCAAGGCGATACTAGACACTGCTACATTCTATTTTCGGTACACTGGAATACCGTTTTTGGGCACATTTTATCTTTGTTTGTCTACCCTTTGCATCACCTAAGGCGACTAGAGTTTTCCTACTTTTGAACGTCCACCCATCAGTGGACTACCGGCGCGTCGCTTCGTTAAGCAAGGAGCAATATCTCCCATTTCTTCTTTCTGTGTACTTTATGTACCATCTGGCGATTCTCTCTGTACTGTACTGTGCTTGATATGACCCATGTATACCCTTCACTGAATCTCATTTATCCAAATTTGCAGACATGCCCGAGACAGTGTTTGTTCAAGAAACTTCAGGATTTGCTTCTTTTCTTCCTTTAGTACTTTCGTCTACTCTGTGTGATACCTAAATCAGGAGGCATCTTCGTCAAGCCAACAAAACTTTCGGTAATGCCAGTGATAGTTTGTCGAGAGAAGGAGTTCCCTTAACCAAGTGCTGGTGACACGTAGCAGCGCTTTTATAGTTGAGAGGGCCGCGCTTTGACTTTGGTTTGGTTTCTGTCATTGATCCTAAGTATGCTCGAATAGATATCCCACGTCTAGACTGATATTTAATGCTACAGTTGATAATAAATTAGTAGAATCAATGAAAATAACCATTATAAAATACGCGCCTTCGTCGCATCGTGTCCCGCATGAAGTGGTTGCTTGCGCCGCCTTGAAGAGGACTGTAAGGAGTCCCTAAGTCGGAATTATTGAGGCTAAAGCCTTAAGTGGCTCGCTGCGTGATGACCTTGAGTGGAACACGGCAGGCTAAAAAGGTGGTACAAAAACCGACGTGGCCTACGTCGGTGGCGTCATACTGGGACGTAACATGGCGTGTTAGGCTCGCGAAAATTGTGACGCCATCATGACGTCATTGCATGACACTGTCGTTTGATCAAAGGTGGGTCGACCCCGGAGGTATGCAACACCACTTGAGGTGCATAAGGGCTGCGCGGGGGAGGGAAGGGGAGGACGTACAATGCAGTCGACCGAGAAGGTCAAGATAACTTAATGGTGTGTCCCTCATACTGCGGCTCGGTATGTCCTGCAAGAAGTCTGGTCTCGAACAGTATAACTTAATCCATTACCATGTGTGCAGCACGCTTTAGCCTTCAAGTGTTACGTGCTGACGACCTCTTAAAGTTGAAACATGATTATTTCGCTTGATATATGGTTCTTGAGATGCGCCTTTTTCCTTACATTTTGAAATGAATTTAAAGCACGCATGACGCACAGCGGCATGAGTCCAGGACATCAATACTGCACCAGCTGCATATCCAAGCGCTGCTGCGGAGTCGCGCTCTTATTTTTCATATTTCTTCTCGGGCTAGCATGCGCACACTTAACCACAATATATACAATGTACATGACTATCTATATACACAGTACACATGACTTGCTGAACATGCCAGCAAATATGTACAGCATTATCTTTCTGTCTTTCTGTTTGCCGGCACGTCACCCGATTCAGCCCACCGGCCAAAGTTGAACCACTTGCTTACCGCCCACCCATCTTGAACTGGTGCGGCTGTTCATACTTGTGAACGTTGTCGATCAAAAAGTAAATATTACGCATATCTGAGGCGTAACATCATTAGCTCTTACGGCCCTGGCGTCGTCAATTGACGACACCACACAAAAGTTTCTGTAGCACATCGGAAATAAAACCAAAACTGCCCATTCTTGGGGAGATACGTATTCAATGATCCCCACTGTGATTGACATCAAAGTTGCGACATATTTGCGGAGCTGGGAGCCACAAAGAAGAAAAAGCTTGACCGAAGTCATGGGTGACGCCGAGGCGGGTCAGATGAGGCGGCTAAGCGCCGTTTTTGGGACGTCGTACAGAAGCTGTTTCAAGCTGTATCACAATAAAAAAAGACACGTGGTTCACATTTTGTGTACTCTAGTGAGTAGCAGAAATAAAGAAGCCATTTTCCTAATTTCACAACCACTGAGCCCTGATGACCTAATTTGATTCCATGCTAATTAATCCATAAATACTTGCACCCACTGGCTCAATTTTTCCTTTTTGGTCTTCTGAGATCCTAACTATTAGGGAACAAGCACGAAATATGTCTCTGGCCAAAATGAAAAATCCAGGGCTGAAAGGGTTAGATAAGTATTAGGTGGTGTGGTTCCTTTAACCGGCACCACGGCCTAGAAAATACATAGATACGCAATTTTAAAGACCTTGATGGTATGCGTTAACGTTGAGACAGTAACGCGTTTATTAAAAGATTGCCACAGCTGAAGCGATCAGTGGTCCAAGCCGAGCAAGCGCGAGCGCCAACAACAACGTCTTCGTCTTCTTCTTTCGCAAGGTCGTTAAAAGAGCCCTCGGCCTCCCTATGAGCACTTCCACGGAGAAGCTCCTCGAGCTCGGCGTGCACAACACGCTTGAAGAGATCGCCCGAGGCTCAGGAACGGGCGCAGTTGCTCCGACTCAGGACCACCAAGGCGGGCCGCCATATTCTGCACGAGCTTGGCTTCTCCTCGACGGCCGGGGACCCCCCAGAGTGGACGCCGGTTCCCCGTGAAATCCGAGATCTCATCACGATCAATCCCATTCCGCGAAATGTACACCCCGACTACAACAGAGGCAGGCGCCTTGCGCGGGCGACCGCCTTTCTCAAGCGCATAGACGTGAAAGCGGACGACGTCTCGTTCGTGGACGCCGCTGCCTATCGCAACAACCGAGCCTTCGCCGCGGTCGCGGTTTCATCCACGCAGCGGATCCTAAACTCCGCCACTATCCTCACCCGAGACCCCGAAGTAGCTGAGCAAGTAGCCATAGCCTTAAGTGTGCTCGACAGCAAACGAGAAGTCATCTACTACAGCGACTGTAGAGCGGCCATGAAAGCCTTCGAACGTGGCGTCCGTCTCCGATCAGGCGTTACGCATCCTCCGCAGCGTGGATCCGAGTACTCTCAAGCATCACACCGTCATCTGGTTCCCTGCCCAGCTCGGCCGGGTGCCGGGCGCCCCGTCCAACCTCAACGAGATCGCCCACGACGCAGCGCGCGCACTTACCGACCGCGCCGTCACAGGGAAACCTCATCTCGCCGAGTTAGAAGCCACCGGGACGCACCCATTACGTATAACGACATCACAAAACACTTTACCTTGGACGCCGCATTTTTCCGCCCCCGCATCCGAAACTTAACAGGCCGCAGGCGCTAACCCTACGCTTACTGCAAACGCACACATATCCAAACCTCGCCAAGCTTCATGTTTTCTATCCCGACGCGTACCCCAGCGACACGTGCCCCTCGTGCGGACACACGGCGACACTCACACACATGCTCTGGGAGTGTAGAAACGCTCATCCCGGCTCTACCTCACACAAGTGGGAGACGTCCCTCAGAAGCTCGCTTCTCGCCGACCAGCAATGGGCTGTCCAGCAGGCCCACGAGGCGGCCGCCAGGTATTCTCTGTCGGTCCCTACGTGGGAGACGCCCGCTACGCGCTGAGCGCGTTCTGCAGGACGTAAATAAAGTTTTTCCAATCCAAATCTTCTGTGGTTGTTACACGTCTTTCTTCACATCGGTTTAATTTCTCTTCGCCACTATTTTTCATTTAATGTTTCTTTAGTCAATCGAATTCGATAAAAATATAAACCAATTCAGTACAATTTCTTGATTCGGTCTTCTACAAATATTATCCCCTATACGGAACTTATGTTAATAATAATATGTGGGGTTTAACGTCCCAAAACCACGATATGAACCACGATAACTTATGTTAAACAATGTGGTTTCATTTCATCGCAACGCCGGCGGGTATTACGTTTTCAACACTGCGCGTAATAGTTGTGCACACTCGTCGTTTTCTTGTACGTTGCAAGGACCATTGCTGTGCTCGCAATCAATACGAATAGGACGAGTGGTTCATTTTAGAAAATTATTCGAGCCCCAAAATACAAAAACAATATTAATGGCGAAACACACACGCCGGCTCTTTCGTTTTACAATTTCGCTCAGACGTAATCCACTCGAAGATTGCTCACAGGCACGTAGCATTTTTTCGTGAACAATCCTCCTCTCGCAAAGAAAACACTCTTGCCATATCCTCAAGCTCACGTTCGCTTTCTTCCTTTTGTCTGTTTATATCGGAATTTCAGCGAAGGCGATCCTTTCACCATTTCGTGACAACATGTACGGAGTGAATCTATCTAGACTTCCATCTACAGAGACAGAATCTCAGACAGCTCATCTATGGCCTATGTCGCACTGAAACGAGACAGAAGAAAGTTCAATTACTGGCGAATCAGATTGCCTCTTCAAAACCAAACAAAAAAGATACGGAGACCAGACTGATTGCTGAAAGCTGACACCATGTTTTTCTCATTCACTCATTCAATCAGGGTGTCTTGTTCGGTCTGGTCTCTCCGGGTAACTTCGTATATCCCTTTGTTATTTAATCTCTTTTTTTTTTTAAATCCTGTTGCGCTTTTTTCGGCGGGGGGAATCGAATGAACATTATCGTCGCGGATAGAGGATTCATGGAAATCAGCAGGCCGGAGTTGGAATGAGAATCACGGACAGAGTAGCGTTGATGCACACATGTTCAGGAAAACCACCGTACGAATTCACGTGCGCATTTTGAAAATTTCTCAGGGTTTCCGGTAAGTGTAAACGCATATGAGTTGCTCACAGCCTAAATGGCCCCTCGTACGAAACTTGTTCCTAGAAACAATGAAGAAAAGAATTTCTAGGGCTTGTTTCTTTGGTTGACACAATATTATTGAAAACCAGCAGATAATGGAGTCGAGGAAGTTATAGGGGACGTTAACTGTATGGTTCAAAGTGTATTGTAGTAGTTGTGACATATATCACAATTGCTACAATACACTTAAAACAGTACAGTTAACGTCCCCTACACCTTCCTCGGCTCCATTATATGCTGGTTTTCATTAAGGTTCTATTTCTAGAAAGAAAATCTGAAACTTTCAAGTTGACAAGCTAACGAGGAAGCTAACAAAGGTATCGGATAAATTTACACCCTTCTTAATTTGCTTGAAAAAATTATTATGGATACGCACCAGATTTCCTAACACAATTCAGTAATGGCTCAGATCACAAATGTGATCAATACAATTGGTCTGCCGAGTAGCTGAAGCGATGTGTTTTATTAGTTGGAGTTACTCAACGTCCTTTAGCGCAAGTCCCTTCCTGGATAAAGACTAACAGACTTTTGAGAAATTATAAGGATGGAATGCGCCTTTCAATTTAGTGCATTTGAAACGCAGCCATTCTATTCCGTCGATGCATGACAGCGAAATTGATTCAGGGAAGATCTTGAAAACGACTTTTATTCCCTATCTATCTTGTGTGAGATAGTACTTTAAGGTCAAAGGCCATGAAAAGAGCGAATCTAACTTGTCAAGGAAAAAAAAGGAAAGAAAAGATGAATGCTATCAAATATCAACTGTGGAAAAAGAAGCGCTGCGGAACCTTGAGAACGAGAGGCTGAGGAAGAAATGTGTGAGAGACGCTATGCGCAGAGTGGAAATTGTTCAGATACAGCGACCAACTGGGAGCAGCTGTCAGCTCAAGGAGATATAGCTGCCATGTTTAGAATATGAAAGCCGGCTTGTTCACGTCCATTTCAATCCACCAGAAGCCTAGCGCATCCGTCTAGTGGTTTTCCGAGATATCCAAACCGGCAACCTGGCTTTGCATTGTTGAGGTTCCGCAGAATCACCGGCAGGAAAATTGGCCCGGTGCAGGGATACGCTGGTTATTGAATCTCCGTCAAAGTCGTGCCCTAGTTTTCTAGGCAACACGTGGTGCCATTGAAACGACATGCGCTTGTAAAGAACTAAAACGAAAGAAACAGAGAAGCGAGGAAAAATTAAACAAAAACATGAAGTGCTCAACAGCTAAGAATCACAGCTGTTTTCGAATCCCCTCCTCCAGGAAGAGGGCGCCGACGGACGTATTTATTTTAGTTTTCCAGATCAAAGAAAGGCCGTACTCGTGGTGTGCTTCCGGGCAGAAAACGAGCACTTCCAAGCAAGTTACGCGCGTTTCAATTGGAAAAGCACAACCTGCTTACGCGCCAGGATCAAGGATAGTCTGTTTACCGATCCGGTCGGGCGTGTTCAAGAGGGAGATTTATTATACATATATTTTTGGCAAGTTATATAGGTCGAGACGAACTTGTGTTTCCCAAAGAACAAGTGGTCACCAAGCAGGCCTAACCTACAGTGTGGCGACCAGCTATGGTCATTGTATACGCGATAACAAATTCCACAAAACATCGCTTCAATTCATACAAAACACACACCTTAGAGCACACATATAATTTACATGTACACACGAAGCATTATGCTTTAAGGGCAAGTCTTCACGGCAACAGAAAAAAAAATTGTCAGCAGCGTTCATTTTAAACTGCGACGATTAGGGTGCCTCGAACGCTGTGGTCGAGGCGCCCCCTCGACGACGTTACTGCCACGCTTATTTCCGAAGAATTACGATTACACTTAAGATACAAAAGAATCTGAGAATAAAAGAAACTAACCTATTTTTGGCGTTTTCTATGAGGCGGTCAAAACTGGGGTCTTAACAATGTTGCCATGTAGCGAAAACTGACTCTGACCTTTACCGGCACGATGCTGCTACAATTTCAATAGGTGCGCCAAGTCCTACAAATTATTCTGTGCTTCCTGACTGTACGATCCTGTCTTTACATTTGCAGACGCAGCGACGCTTATGCAATGACGCTGTCGCAAGCCTTCTTGTAAGTTTGCGAGGCCTTGCAAGGTTGCTAAGGAGAATGAACAGCAAGCACGGGAACTTCCTGTCACTCGTTCATATACACTGGAATGGGGCACTTGGTTACTATTGCATTCTATAATGACTCCGTTTCGAAGGCCTGAAACTTGGAAATTTACTGAAAGGCTAAACCGCTGCAATAGATTAAATCCAGATGCTGGAAGCAGGTATGAACTCCTGGCACGATAGCAGTACATGACTTGATTTTTGCAGAGCGCTGAAGCTTTTTTCGCGGTGCCCAGCTGTCGTCCAGCATGAGCAGACGAATAAAATGACGACAGGATTTTTTTTTAGTGCATAGTGTTTTATTGATTGGTTCGTTTGCTTCATTTGTCACAAGGCTAGATAATGCAGAAAGAGACACCCCATGATATTTATTATGTGTATTTAAGTAGCGTCCACGACATCAATATATGCTCAGTGCAGAGGGAATTTCTAAAACACATAAAGCTATTTCTTGCTTAAGGGTTCTGCTGTTGTATTCGTGTTAAGCCTGCAAAGAAGCAATTAAAAAACAAAGAAAGAGAAACAAAACACTTCTGCAGTATGCCGCGCGTTCACGCAAGCTAAATAAAGTACAAAAAGGGAAGCAAGAACATAAATTCTGAACCATAGACACTGTTCAGCTCATTAAGTTTTTAGGATCACGAAGAGAAAGCAAGGGAACCCCATTTACAGCCAATACAGCAGAATAATTTCCAAATCCAATAACCGTGCCCAACCATAGGCAGCATGATGCGCTTTAATTGGAATAAACACTGATAAATGTGCTGCGCTCATTTGGCATTTAGCCACAGGCAGCTAACTACCTCCTTTCGCACACATTTAGTTGAAATGATCGCATCTGAAATGTGACATGATCCCCAGTAACGAGGCGTTAAATATGCTTCAGATAATACTGCGGAATGTAAAGTGGCGCAAGTGGCGGAATGTAAAGTGGTAGGCTATTACAGGTGGCGTGCCGTCCTTCATTTGGGCGGGAAACGGCAATTTTCGAGAGACGGGGAGGACTAAGCGGAAACGGGCGCATATTTAGTGATGGGAAGCCTCCTTTTATGGCTGGATCAGCGTTTAAAGTGTAGAATGTATTATGTCAAATGCATTACCATACACGTAAGCATGCCACACACAGACGCGCACGATCACACACGCGAGTGCCGTCTCTGTTAGAGCCTATATATTCAGTTGAGAATGGTTAGCGCTACTGCATTCTATATGAGTTTTGCTTTACCTCTAGGCAGATCTTTCCTAACACGTTTACCTAACGAAGTGACAGCCGCAGTATTGGTGTATAAATGAACGACTTAAACATAGAGGTTCCATTTATTTCACTCGTTTGAAAATCTAATACCTTTGTAACGTCATGTGAACAAGGTTAATATAATAAACCACGCACGACCTAGACTGTAAGCCTCTAAGCGCGATTACGCTGCTCTGGCCTCGATGACGCATTGTTTGACGCATTTGATCAGTTGATGGAAAGGTCATCCGCATTTGTAGTTCTATACTTTAGGATGTATAGAAGCGTAGTGACGATGGCTGCGTATTACGCCGTAAAATGTGTGAAAGCTTAGCAAGACTTGTGTTTGGGCAAGTTGTTCATACATGATACGGACATACGAGCGCTATGGACGGGGACATAGACAAGGGCACACAGGACAGGCGCTCAACTTTCAACTGAGGTTTATTGAGCAGACATGTAAAATTTAACAAGCAACCAGCAAGGGCGATAACAATTGTGAATCATCCACCCGATAACAAAAGTGCCAA
>NC_051178.1:232251791-232297131 GCF_013339695.2 Rhipicephalus sanguineus
TTCCTCGTGGCCGACGAGAATCAGCAGATCGTTCCGTTGCTTGGTTACGCTTACGACAACGCCGTTGTTTTCCGTTCGGTTATGTGACAGCATCGGCACTCATCAGGAACACTCTTTCATGTCATGCCAGAACAAGAAAGTTTTCGCACCGTGTGTGCTGCGAAGGCACAAACCGCTTCGTGTACGAGCTTCAAAGCTGCATCGCGGCTACTCGCCACCATCCTGCTGCTGTGATATTAGCTTGTTTATTAAATTGCGATAACAATTACAGGTTAGACAGATAGCTCGTGCGCGTCATTGATTTGCAGCGGACGGACCGATTGTGCTGGAGAGTGTTTGTTGTAGTTTGTTTTCGATGGGTGGAGTTTAAACAAGGTAGCGTCTGGTGGGATGCTTTGCGTGCGTATTTCTTCACTATGCGTATTTTTCAAGCATTTCATGTGGTATCACTGCCAGGTTCAAGACGGGTTGCCCGGATGTCCTGACCGCCCCCACCCCTTACGTTTTTTTGTTTAGCTTATACCCAGGAAGAGCAAATCAGGTTCTCCCAAAAGCTGATCCCCTCGTCGGAAAATCACTCTGTACACGCCAGGGGGCGATGAAATGTCTAACAGGTGCGTCAAGTGCGTGGTACTTTCTTATGAAACTAATAAATGCTTTCCGGGAAATGTGCTACAATCTACCGTGGGTGCGCTACAGCTGGTTACGCGCTGAGGCGGTTTCAGTCGGCGAAGCAAAACTGCCTTGCCGCAACGGGTTTAAATTGTAAAGCCCCAGTAGGCCCCTAAAGCGCACATGTGAACACGAATATTCTTGGCGGTTCCTGTTATATAGGATCCCATATCGGAAGGAATTCAATAAAATACCAGCTGATCGGCATCTACTTCTAGGAGACACTACACTTTTCATGTTCACTTTCCACGTGCATAGATGCGCCAATTGTTCTGCATTTTAATCGCACGGTAAGGTCTGTACAAACATAGGTCGGATGACTACAACAGCGAAATAATATTATTTCAAAGATAAAAGAGGACAACGTTTTATTTAAAATTAGATGACACTACGCGGCTCGACATAGGCTGTCCCTCATGAAAGATGCTTTCAATTGGGGTCAACTGCACTTCTTACCGTCATCGCTGCGCCTAGCCGCGCTACATAAAGCCTCTTCCCAACCATCCTACATTATACAAGCATGATATTCAGATAGCTAACAACGCTTTATTCGCTACACTGAAAACAGACAGGCCAATTTGTAACCTAGCGCAGAAGCTTCATTATCGACGACGACAGGCCTGCACGTGAACTCGCAGTGTCAAACTTGTACCTTCTTCTCGCTGTGAGGCGGTTCTTTACACGTAATAACCGTCAACGTAAAACTAGGAAATGCCGGTAACGTGTACAGGCCGCCTGACATTTTTATGCCCTGATTGCCGACTACCAAAGCGGATACAAGCAAGAAGTGATAGCGGCGACAGTATAGAAGAATTCGGGCACAAGCCTCCACATGGCGCCGAATCGTTAGCTTCGTCAAACCTCCAACAGATGGCAGCAATTTGCATAAGGTCTATTGATATACAGCATAAACTGGCCCTTTAGCTTAGGAGTGAGAAACGTACCTTCTGCACTTCAGTGCATGCATATTATTTGTTTGCATTCCTTGAACATGGAACGTCGAATAGTTTGTATTGTTAGAGCTTGTAATCTTTGAACATGGGATGTCGCTAGAGCCAACGTTTTGAAACTTGGAGTTGTCTTCATAAAGGGAGCAACTGTTAATTCTTGATGTTGCCATCTTGATGAAGGCAAGTCTACTTCGTACAAGAGTTGGCTGCAGTGACATACCGTTTGAAGATTTTTTTCGTCTCTTCAAGCCTCCTCCATCTTCCATCGAACATCTGTGTTGTTGTGCTGCCATGAAACTGTGTGGTGCAGCTGCCATGAAAAAAAAAATTGGGCGTGCGCAGGCACAGCTCCATCGAAGAAAATAATTATTTCTTTGTTAAAGATAGTGAAGGCACACTAATGCAATCTCAGCCAAGATTATTAATAGTTGCTGACTCAATTTTAATGTATTAGTTTCGTTGCTGTGCATACGCACGATGAAACTCTCATCAAAAGTGGGAAGCAACGCACACATGCTCCAGTGTTCAGCTAACCAGTCATCACTGCCTTTCTTTATGTTTCAGTCTTCCCTGAGCCTTTCTTTGATACACTGCCCCATTTGCCCCCATAATGCTTATCCCATCATCTGATAAACGATGCCTTCCTTACAGAGCACATAATGTGTCCTGTGATTCCTATTGCAGCCAAGTGAGTGGTCTGGGTTGCAACCTTTTCATAGTTTAGCACGCTTATTTGAGGCCGTGAACACTATGCTGATGATTGCCCGAGCACCAACCGTTCTTATATTGTCGGATATCCCGTGCAGGTATGACATAGTGGCAAACATATTTTGGCCATCACGATTAGCCATTTCTTTGGCCTGGCAGCTGGAAGGTGTTTGTTTAGTAGGGCTTCTGCAGCCAATACAGCAAGGGGGAGCAGGATATCCTGCTTGCTCCAGCGAGTTCTTGAAATCAAGCCTCGTCCACAAGAAAGAGGAACATGATTATTTAGTACAATATGCAAGCACATAAGTTTTAAATGTTTTAGATAGAGGATGACTGCGTCTTTCTTTATTAAATACCACAAAGGTTCTTCGAATCTGAAGCCACTAACATATTAACACTGGCACATGATTACTACACCCACTGGTGCTTACCCACGAGCATCCGGGCAAGGATTGTACCATATCAGGTTCCTGAATGTACAATTTCATTTGCATAAAAAGTGCATGAGCTAGTTATACGAACTGATGGGAAACAAGCCATTGCTGCCTCTTAGTTTCTCCCACTCAATAATGGTAGAAAGGTGCATTGTCTGACACTGCTTGGACAGTGCGTAGCGAGGGGGTAGCAGACCGGGCCCATGCCCCCACTTCGCCCTCTTCCCGAAATGAATTTCTGCCTATGCCACTGTGGCTCGCTAACGCAGTAAAATTTCTGTTCCTATTACTTGTGGACAAGCCTTAATTTCCAAAGAACTCCCCTGACACAAGCAGGATATCCTGTTCACCTTGCTGTATCGTTTGCATATGCCCTACCCAGAAAACCACCTTCCAGTTTCCAAGCCAAAAAAAAAAAAAGCCAAATCTTGATGGCCGAAAAATGTTTGCCACGATGCCATATCTGCACGGAATATTCAACAATATAAAAACGGTTGGTGCTCGGAATCATCAGCATAATGTTCATGGCCTCAAATAAGCATGTTAAACTATGGAAAAGCAGCAACCCAGATACTCAGAGGAGAGGCTTGGCTGCAATAAGAATCACAGGACACGTTACGTGCCCTGCATATAAGGTACCGTTTATCAGATACTCCTATCACTGGGGTAAGCATTATAGAGGGCAAATGGGGCAACATCTCAAGGAAAGATTCAGGGAACAGTTGCAACAATGTAAAGAAACGCAAGCGATTGCCTGTTTGCCAAACAGTAAAGAAACTATACTACATTGATTATTGAGTCAGCAAGTATTCATAATCTTGGCCGAGATTGCGTTAGTGTGTCATTACACTACTTGTCAAAGAAATAACTATTTTTCCTGGACGCCAGCTGTGCCTGCGCATGTTGAAGTTTTTCTTTTTAAATTATAAATATGTGTGATCTGAGTCCAAAAACACTTAAAAAGATAGCGCCTATCTGTGTCCCTTCTTGTCCTGTCTTCACTACTCTCTGCAATAAACGTAATGGTTAAAAGGGAGCCGTTCGGCGACCTAACAGCTTGTCACTATTAGTGGTTAGTAGGCCTTGAAGGCGCTCCACGTTGACTATGTCGCGCCCTCGACGGCGCATGTCCAAAGCTGGTTCGATGGGTTCGATCAGGTAGTTGACCGGTGATGTGCGCTCGATGACCCGGTAGGGGCCTTCGTATTTCGGCAGTAGTTTTGAAGAGAGGCCAGTTGCAGGGTAGGGACCGAGAGCCATACGAGCGCTCCGGCGACTAACGTGGACTCATAAGTGGTGGTGCCACCGTGAAGGCTCTTCTGCCGCTCTTGTTCGTGCGTTGTAAAGGTCTTTGCAAGCTTGCAGACACTCTTCACAAGCCTGGCTGTGTCAGAAATAGGCGCAGCACTCAGATGGATCCGGCTTGTAGGGTAGTATCGTGTCAATGGTGTGCGACGGTGCCTTCCGACAACAGGAAGAAGGGTGAAAAACCAGTAGTGTTCTGAAGGGGCGGTATTATAGGCGTAGGTGACGAAGGGCAGAATGGCATCCCAATTGTGTGATCGCGGCGACATACATTGAGAGCATGTCGCTGAGCGTGTGGTTAAAGTGTTCGGTTAGGCCATTCGTCTGCGGGTTGTAAGCAGTAGTTTTGCGGTGAACAGCATGGCACTCTTTGAGAATGGCTTCGACGACTTCCGACAAGAAGACACGGCCTCGATCGCTGAGAAGCTTCTAGGGTGGACCGTGACGCAGCATGAATTGGTGTAGCAGGAAGGAGGCAACATCGCACGCTGTAGCCGCTGTGAGGGCAGCGGTTTCGGCAGATCGCGTTAGATGGTCAACGGCGATGACGGCCCAACGGTTACCAGCCGAGGTCAGAGGAAGTGGTCCATACAAATCGATGCCCACGCGCCCAAACCGATGGTTAGGGCAAGGTAATGGTTGTAGACCGACTGGTGACACGTGCGTTGAAGGTTTTCGGTGTTGGCAATCGAGGCAGGAGCGGACGAACTTCTGCACGTAACGGTACATCCCTCGCCAGAAGTATCGTTGTCGAATGCGGTGGTAAGTTTTGGATAACCCCAGAGTGCGCGCATTGCGGATCAGAGTGGAAGGACTCGCATATTTCAGCACGCAGACTTCGGGGTATCACAAGTAGCCACTGGCGGCCGTTGGCGTTGTAATTGCGTCGGTGCAGTAGGTTGTCACGAATGGCGAAATTGTGGGCTTGACGACGCAAACGGGCGAGTGGTTGGTGTTGCCGACGGATCAGTGAGCGAAGTCTATCAGCGAGGTGATCCATTTATCTTGCGCTGCTCGGTAGTGATGTGTGAACGTCGATGGAAGAAAACAGCAATGTGAGATACTGAGCAGGAGGCATTGGCGTCAGGCAAGGGGAGCGCGAGAGGGCGTCGGCATCAGCATGCTGGCGTCCGTTGCGGTACAGCACGCGGATGTCGTAGTCTTGCAGGCAAAGTGCCCAGCGGGCGAGACGGCCCGAGGGATCCTTCAATGATGACAGCCAGCATAGTGCATGATGATCGGTGACGACATCAAATGGGCGACCATACAAAATAATACATGAAAATTACTACTTTGAAAATTATTAGAGAAATACAAATGCAGAGGTTCATTATTCACTATAAAGGCCTATTCATACAGCAAATATGAACAAACTAAGATGTTCACAGAAGTAACCATAGCGTCCCAAATTTGACTAATTTTCACTAACGCAGCGTTTGTCGTGAATTTTTAAAAATGCATAATTTGCTCAGAATTCCATCAAATTAGTAAGAGCTATTTCTTCTTCACTTCTACTTATGCTAAATAGAAAGATATTTGTAATGTATAGCTTCAGTAGCTGCCAGCATGGTTGCGAATTTACGAAAACGCACTCTTCGTAAGATGGTCGTCGTCAACCGGCGACGCTCGTCGAATTTTCCTGTGTTGAAAAAAATTTTTATGTGAAAACAAATTGCGATTTCGTGCTGTGCAGTCATATGTGCACAACATACAAAATTATCAGGAAAATCGGAAACATCAAGTATACACCTTTTTTTTATCTTTCGTGGAATCGACCATTGTATGATGGTTATCTCTGTGAAAACACTTGGGTTCAGGTGATATCTTAAGTATCTGCGTGATTTCTAGAAAAGTTAGTCGTGAGTTCAGCACTGCTATGTGCTCTTTTCTTGAGTAGCTGTGCTATCCTGTCAAGATGTTTAACAAGTAACAACGCACTTGAATGTGGATTCTTCTTTGTGGCAAAGAGCGCAGACAACGGGACGAAGAACATACAGGGCACCAGAGCTGACTATCAACTGATTTCCTTATTGGAAAGTCTGAGAATCTGTAGGCAGGCGAGCAAAAATCGAAAAAAATGGCACAAATGCTATCAAGTGACTCGGCCGCCCGGGCTTTTTTTTTTGGATAGGGTTTACAAGATGCGGCAGAAGCCGATTTCATTAAAACATAAACACAAGCAAAAAATGGCAAAAAAGAACAATGACATGGTGGTCAATACCAAACTGATTAAAACCGCTAAAAGTCTGACATTCATAAATCAACAAAAACGAAGAACCAGGGTCTGAAAAAAAAAAGGTTTTTAAGCAAGTGACAGCAAGGCTAGAAAACTGCAACCACTAACAATAAACAGAAAACAAAACAAGAAAACAAAACATGTGACAACAAGCTTAGTGATCACAATTGAGGCTCATGGCAGCTAATTTCTTCGTCAAATAGTGCTAGTGATAGCGCGCTAAACGCAAGCTGCTCCCCTTTTGTGAATTATGTGCGCCTCATAAATTTTGTGAGCACATTACTCCCGATATTTCATGAGAACTTGCACATTGTCAAGCAATGGGGAGCAGCCGCATGATGTACAATGCCAGGTTCCTGCCTGTTGTTGCTTTTAAAGATTTGCAATGTTCACGCATTTTGTAATTTATGCATCGTCCGGTTTGTCCTACATATGATTTTCTGCATGATAATGGAATGTCATAAATGACGTTCTTCACGCATTCAATGAAATGATTTCTGTGCTTCTTGTCACAGCAAAAGGATACTGTTTCATCCCTGTTAACTAGCCTGCATAGGGAGGCCAGATGGTTTGGGATGGAGCATAAAACTCTTATGCCTACTCTGCCTGCAGTCTTCTTCAACCTATGAGAGAACCGTGAATGTAGGAACGTCAGCCAAGGGAGAGCGAGTGTGCTTGTTTGGCCTGTTATTTCTGGTCGTTCTAAAGAGTGACGAGCATCTTTTCAGCTAGGGAACTCAAAAGAGCACTAGGGAACCCCGCGCTCCTCGAGCGTTCCACTTGAATCGTAAAACTTGTTTCCGTCCACTGAGGGCATGATCGGATGAGGGCGTTTCTCATGGCAGAATAGCCTATTCCTGGAGTCATCCAGGAGTCATGCATGGAGTACCATTTGAGTAGCGAAAGGATGCTGTTATGCAACGTTACATCAAAGAAGCTGACCGAGCTAATTGGCCTGTATATGATAGCTGGCCTATCTATGACACCACAGCCCTCAGAAGTGCTGTATAGCGGTTTGTTTTCTTATGTTTTTGATCAAAGCAGCATTAAGCCAAGGCTATGGGGTTGGGCATTGAATACACGTGGATTATTCAAGTAAAATGGTAAAAATGATATCACTATTTCGAAACAGAAAGTCATCAATCATAAATTGCAGCATCTGTTGATGTGTTGCGCTAAGCTGTTCGCTTCAATGCCAAACTACATTTTCACCCTCTCTCTTGCAGGTTTCAAATACAGCAACTGTACCACCACAACAGTGCAGCACAGGAGAGCCTATCGTCAGTGCCGCGTCGAGAAATTAAATAAAAAAGCACTTACTCCTGGAAACTTCTCGTATCATCTTATTGGTTTGTTTGTGATTATAAAACTGCACTTTCATGGGAATTGAATCAACTAGCCCCATTTATTGTCCCATTGAAACTAAATAAATTGACAATGTAGAGCTTGTTTCCAAATGCCTGCATCATAGGCCTACAAGATTACTTATTGGCTTCAAAATACTCTTACATGTAAGAACGCTGTTGATATAGTCATTGCTGGAAATGTTCTGCTGATATTTTGTTACAATCCTCTAAAGCCTACACACTTTCGTATTGTTAACCACAAAAAGATTTATTGACCTGTGTGCAGCAAACATGCTGTTGCAGGCATAAGGCTGCAATACGCTGAAACTCATACATCAGAATTCTACACACTAACAGCAGCCAATTCCTTGTAGACCCTCATTAGGTGTGCATGAGAAAGCGCAATTAGACTGGCAAAAGACAGTCTAATGATTCTGATGTCTAAAGACATTAGTCTCTTTATTGAAATACATTAATTTTTTTTCTGTGAGATTAGCTGATGCATGCTCCTTGTGTTAAGTAAGATGCAATTTTTCTAGTTCATGAAGTTGACTGACGTTATCAAATGATGTAGCAAATTTTCATCAATAGTTGCTGCAAATAGCTAACATGCACGGTGGAAATTTGCTAACTTACAAATACTATTTTCATGCATTTAGTAACTAAGTAATAACCGTCGTGGTAGTAATGTTACTAGCTTAGCTTACTACCTTCCAATAAGTAGTAACAGGAACTAAGTAACTGTCATGGTAGTAAATTTACTAACTTTCTGTTACTACCTTTGTATGTAATAGCCTGCAGGTAGTAAATGACATGGTAGTAACTTTACTACCTTGCCGTTTACTACCTGCAGTTACTACTTAGGTAGTGAATGTTGTGACAGCAATTTACTACCTCAAAGTTAGTAAGTAGCACTACCTTTTCTTTTAAGAGTGTAGAATGATGTGTCTTGTAGTTAATATTGTTTGGGACACAATTGCAAGGAAAGTGCACACGTTCAAAGCCAAATTGCTAAGGTAGCTTGCTAGAAAATAACAAGTGGACTGCCCCCTTATTTGTTTGGAAAGGATAAGTTCATGAGATTCAATTAGCTTAATCTAATCCATAGCAGCTTTGAAAACCACTTCAGAGAAACTACTGCCGAGATCCTTTAGGGCGCCATTATGTGCAGCAGGTGCTGAAGTGGAACACGTGGAGGTTGAAATTGAGCAATAAAGAATATGGCATGTATTTAGGGTGATTTTATTTTTACCTTCGTTATTTTGTTCACACAATGCCCTATTACTCCACAAGAGAGCATATAGGTGAAGAACCCTTGCAATGCATCCTATTGTATATGTAGTGATGCGTGTGCTCTGCAGGTGAGAAAGACCAATGGGGACATCAATGAACATCAATGTCTAGTGGGTCTTTGGGATTTTGCCGAAGACATCATGTTGTCCATGATGAACCGGCAGTGCAACCACACACGGACATAGGAAAGAAGGCACATAACACAGTGCTGTGTTTCGTGTACCTTTCCTCTGTGTGTGGTTGTGCTGCTGGTTCATCATGAAGGACAACCAACTAGCCCAAGTTTCAGTCTTGCTAGACATGTTTGTGCCTGCTATTTTTTTTTTTGTGTCAACAAGCTGTCCTCCTACTCTTGTAGAACTTCTCACTGTCTGTGTTTGCGTTGTATCGTGACAATATTCTCTATATTTTCTCTCATGGCTCTACATTTCATTGTTCTGCTCAGTATGCAGCTGCGCAGCAGCATAACATGTTCCTTCATTCACTTAGTGCACTAAATACTGGCATGGGTACTGCGAAGAAATGGCCAAAATGTAACAACATTAGCGGTGCCAGATGGAACACCTAAATGCTACAGTTCTACAGTAATGGGTGAAGGGAAGGGCTTGAAGCAGAGAATGGAAATAAGGGACCCATGCATACGTAATTAAGTGCCAGGCTGGCACAGTGATGGATGTGGACTCGATGCCTGACTAACTTATTGCAATATATGTCTCAACACTGCAAGGGAAAGGTCATGTTTGAAATGGTACCAGAAAAATAACAAATACATTTCAGGTCTCAACATTTAGTGAAGGACAAATCTTGTACTATATGCAAATACCCTTTATGTGGCACAATGTCTGACAGATGGTGTGCCGTGGTAACTGCCACGGAAGGGGGCTGCACGTAAAGGATAATATTGAAGAATTGATCGCTGGGCAAGTTGGTAATCCGTGACTACAAAGAACTGCGCGAAATAAACTGGCACAAGGAAGACGCTTGTCCGTGCGTCTCCTTGTGCCAGTTTATTTCACGCAGTTCTTCGTAAAAAAGAATAATAGCTGCACATTTAGACGTGTATGTCTGCATGCTTATGTGTGCGCTATATGAGCTGCTAATTCTGAAAAAAAAGCTGCAACACTTGCGCTTGAACTACTACAGAATGTTATTGTGTATAGCTAGTGTTGGTACTGGCAATAAATCTTGGATTCTCAATCACAGTTTGTATTAGCTGCTGTACCAGCCAAAGCTAAGGATGTTGCATGACAGCTTATATTTAAATAAAGGTGCACGTAAAGCTACATGGTATGGAACAGGGGCGTAGCCAGGGGGGGGGGGGCATTGGAGGGCGTTCAACCTCCCCCCCCCCCGAAAATTTTCAATTTTGCTTGTGTATATATACACACAGACATGCAAACGCATGCACAGACATACATAAAGCATGGATGACTCCCCCCCCACCCTGAAAAAAATTTCTGGCTACGCCCCGGGTATTGAACATGAGGGAGGTTGACTGGGACACGTAAAGCTCAACATTTATGGGTGTGCTATTAGTGTGAAAGCGTGCTTTTTATTTGCAGCTGTTATTTGCAATTATGACACCTACTGAGTAAAAGAATTGTTCCTCTATATCTACTATTTAGTATTTTACGTTTGCATGTCGTGTCCCATGATCCGAATCAAGCAGGATGCTACTGACTGCACATTTTTAAGACAGGTGAACATTTATTCCTAGAAGTCAAGATTACTGCCCGAGTTCAGCCACTTCTAGCATTCTGCTAGTTTATACGTTAAAGCGTTGTTAGCTCAAAGCATACTCGACTGGGATGACGTGGAGTGAAGTAATACTGGCCCTTGTCGCTCCGATCACATCTCGTAGCCAAGGAAAGAATCACTTTCACTCGTCGACAATGGGTGGAATACGAAAACAACCTTCAACCTGCTATGTTTCCCAACACAGGGCCTCCACCAGATCGCTGTTCGGCGCTGATATGTGGTCAACTGAGGCATGTTTATAGAGCTTAACGTTCATGAAGCTTCAAGGTGCAAAACAAGTGCATATTTAATTTGGGGTTATTATTTAGATTTAACAGCACCTATTAAATATTAGAATGTTTCAAGTTAATCTTTGCATCATTCAGTATAATTGTTCACATGATCCTTCTGAATCCTTCAGGCCACTTCTGACTTTTGAAGAAATAGCATGGTTTTATCCTTGAAAGCTGGATCATATTGTGACTTCATTCGATTTCAAGCATTGCTATTTTTGATGCGGCGCTTGGCAGGAAACATATGTTCTAACGGGTGATGCAAGCGATTTCATGCGTGCTCTTTCCGCGCCAGTCATGCACTATACGTTTCATCGTTTGTGGAAGCCAAGGGGAGCATCACTTCCACTGTCAACAACGAACGAACCACGAGAACAAACAACCTCAGACCCGCCGTCCTCCCCAGCATGACAATCCCACGGCATCGCTCGTCCGCGCCGTCAGCCTCGAGCTCGGGAGACTGCATTCTTTTTCTGCGAAGGCTCGTTGTTCTTTCGACTCAACAACAACGTTTCTTCATCGCCTATGCTACACTCGAGAGAGAAATGAGCGCGCCGTTCTGAAAGCTGGTCCGTCGCCTCGTACGCGCTGCACTACACCAAACCCATCAGTTGCGCGAATAAGCGATTATGTGTTTTTAATCCGATTCTCTGAGATGAACCTCTACATAATACTGTCCGTATAAACGCACCGACATCAACGCGATGCTCGCGAAGGACGTGGGAGACTGTACTTCGCCAAGTAGAGATGAGATCAGCTGACTTCCACCGCCTGTACTGCGTCAAACATCGCAGAAAACTTTTCTTTGGCGGCTGGTTGCACATCAGGGCACGTTCGGCTGCTGTATGATGCCGGCAAATGGAAATGCACTCGGAAACGCATCGTTCATTGTTCACCTCTGTCTCCGTGCGGGATGCGCAAGCCGTCGGACGAGAAACATAATTCCACACACAAACTGAACTGTGACTGCCCGCGAGGGTTCGCTTAAGGGCCGTGCACACGTATACACGCGCATTATACGCGAACGATGCCTCTCATATATGCAAAATTATAGCGTTGTAGCCGATCGTAAAATCGTCCAAGATAACGTGAAGTGCATATATAAAGCCGCGGAAGTCCACCCAGATCGTGTGGTGCGGTGGCGTAGTGGTTACAGTGTCTGCTTGTCACGCGGTTGGCCTGGGTTCAAATCCCCGTGGTGGAGTGTGTGTGTGTTGATACATGGTTTGTGACTCTCTGTGCAGTGTTCTTGTGATGTGTAAATGCATGTTCATGAGTTGAAAGGCTGAAGAGAACAAAAGAAAAAAAAAGAGGAACACTGCACGATCAACTACAACGTAGAAGAATTGCTTTTTTTTTCTAAAAATTTGCGAAAAGTACCGCATATATTTCGACCGCATATTGAGCCGTATATAAGCCGGACAGATTTGACCTGAAATACCGCTTAACCACATCGACGGTATGCGTTACTTTAAGCGGTCACTTTTAAACGGCCTTCTGGCAACGAGATGGCCGCGCATAGGGAAGAGCCGCATAAATTTAGGCCGCATAAGAAAGAGCCGCTTAGCCAGAGGCCGTATAAAGAAGGGCCGCATGAAAGAGCCATATAAGTAGGCCGCTTAGAGAGCCATTTATAAGCGTCGAAAATTTTACCTACTTTCCGCCTTATATGCGTTGTTTTAAGCGGTCGTTTGCTAAGAGTGTATGGACACTCTCGGCTAGTTTTTGCCGTCGCTGTTGCCGTGTTTATGTATGTATATTAAAAAAAATCACAAAGAATGATAAATGAGAAGAAGAAAATTTCCGAAGCGCGCCACCGGGATTCGAACATGCGATGCCTCGCTCCGCTGCGCGCTGTTTTAAACAACTCGGCCACGCGCCACCGGCTGTTCAGCGTAACAAGGGCGAGCTATTTATATAGACCATTAAACGCTAACGGACCGCAGAGCCCGGAGGTGCTTATGGTTTACTTGTCGCTTGAAAGTGAAGTGGTGACGAAGCAGTCATCTATAGTAACATTTCGTGGTCACTTCTATGGTAACATTATATGGTACCCTAACCCAGCAGTCACTGCTAAGACAAGATTATTAACATATGACGCTTAAAAACAAGGTAGTCGTACGGTAGCAACGATGCATATCGTCAAAGAATGGCAGTCAAAAAACGAGTTGTCTATTATTTTCCGACAATTAAACAAACGGAAAAAGATAACAGTACCAGCCGGACGCCATGTAGCAAAGTGACGGGGAGGCGCAGCTGAGGGTCAAGTGAGCGCTCGGACATGACTGCAATAAGTATATGTTCAACAATGGAAACTAAGCTCTCTAAAGGTACCAAAGTAAAGCAGAAGCTAAAACTTGCTTGCGAAATGAAGAGCCTAGCTTGTTCACAAAAAAAGGCGTCAGGCGCGTGATGAAACTACGCGCCCTTAATGAAGGCGTTTCGCCTGACCGCACAGCTCTCCTCATTCTTTGTGCTGCAATGAAGGCAAGAAGAAAACACTTCGGGCTTGAGGCAAACACGCCTGGACAATAGGGCGTCTGTATAGTGACAAGATTGGCTGTATGCTGGACGTTTGCTGGTCAACGTTAATTAAATGACGAAGGCTGCGAAGACACATGATCGATTAGGTTATGCATGTTTTGAACAATATATTTATTGCTTCGTTTTATTTCTGCTGACGCTTCGGAAAATAAAATAAAAGTAATTAATATTTACCAAGCATGTGAAATGCATGCAGTTTATGGATAATTTGAGGCATTTAAAGGCGATTAAAAAAACACCTTTTTGCCCATCTAGTCAATAAATAGCCAAGATACGGAGGAATAAATATCGCACACGGGCCAGCGACACTCTCACAGCTGTGTTGTCTTAATTACGGAATAGCCGCAAACGGTTGGTTTCTTTAAAAAGCAGTTCTTTATAAATTTACGTGTGAACGTTCGTGTGGAACGTTGTCTATCCTACCTTTATCTTTCGTTTTCAGCTTCGCTGCTCGAACGAGTGTTAGGTATGAGCCAACTAGCTCATTTGAATGCCGCTTTGGGGTTAAGGAAGCCAGTTGCTGTCTCAACAAAGACAAGCTCACTCGTCCAAACGATTCTTCAGCGACGTTCTCTGTTCATCGATTTCTCATCACTTCAAGCATTCATCATCCCCGGAACGTCCAACATGCGTGGTGAAGCATAACTCGGAAACCGCGACACCAGCATGGACAGCGCTATTGACTTCACGCTCTAGAAAACTTGAAACGGAGTCATCTCACGTTCATCTCCGTTCTGTTACAGGATGCGGCTTATATAGCCTGCTGACAGGAGCCGGCTATCGCACGAAGAAAGGCGGCAGAACATGTAATCAGCCTATGTGCCAAAAATAAGAGAAAGCAGAAACCCTTGAACATTTTAGGCTTCTATACCAACATCGGAATTTTGTACCGCTCAATTGCTCTTTTTTTATTTCCAGAACTCTTCGATCACACCTTTCTAAAACCAAAATTTCTGTGATGTTCTCGTCTTCCTGCCTCTAATTTTCCTTTGTTGTTTTTTTTAAGCCCCTAGGGCTGCGTGAAATTTTGAACACGTTGCGTCGCAAGCATGTATTTACAGAAGAAAGTCACAACACTGGAATGGGTGTCATGGTAATAATGATTGATGCAAAAATGGCTCCAAGAATGACAAAACATGGCGTGCCAGCGAGAGGAGTCTTTAAAGGTGATTACAGAAAGAAATTCATCACATATTTTAAACCTTGGTTCTCACTTTTCTGTTTTCAAACAACACTAAATTCTGCTGAAGTAAACGGTAGCAGTATTAAAACTGATGGCAACGCTTTCTAGAGTTCTGTGTTCCATGAACGCAGTTACGTAGTACGCCTCAGTCATGGCAATATTTTTGTTCAAAATAGAGTAATATTGACACCCACCAACCAACAAGGGTGAAAAAAAAATATGTACCGATTTATCGCTTACGTTACTTCTTCCCATGAACGTAAACGGAAAGTGTGGTGTCTATAGATCTTTTCAACGGCGAGAAGGTTACCTCCATTGTGGACTGTTGCATGGGAGTACAAAAGCTGACGTCATCGCCTCGGCAGTGCATTTTTGGGAGTCACGCCTATTAACAACAGCCCAGAGAGGACGATGGTGGCGCCCAGGGATACATACATACATACATACATACATACATACATACATACATACATACATACATACATACATACATACATACATACATACATACATACATACATACATTACATACATACATACATACATACATACATACATACATACATACATACATACATACATACATACATACATACATACATACATACATACATACATACATACATACATACATACATACATACATACATACATACTGTTGCGACCGGGTATTTGGATCCATCCCACCTCTGCAACCAGTTGTTGCGACCGGTATATAGATCCGTCCCTCCTCGGCAACCAGGTTGTTGCTACCATAGGGCAGCATCGTACCCGGACTCCGTTTGGTAGCGTAGTCGAATCTCCGGGTGGGAGAACTGATGCTAGCAAAGTTGGGAAAACAAAAGCAAGTTTACTGGCACTTTTTGTACACTCAATTTACATCGTGACAAGGTCAGAGTTCAGCGACGAGCGAATTGGATGAGCCTGTTACCGAGGGCTCATAGCCCCTTTTCTCACTTAGCACCGACGTTTTAACCCCTCAGGCTGGCTCCTCCTTCTTGATGACCACCAATCACACACACGACACCGCCCACCATGGCACAGTCCATTTCACTGTCGCTGAGGGGTCGTTGCACTCTTGAAACAGCAAGGGTCCGGCGGTCGACGGCACGCTTGTGGGGGAAGCAGGGCAACAGGTTCCTCGAGCTTGTTCCTTGGACTCTTCTCCGAAGGGCAGAAAAGGGTCTGCGGCGACTCCTGTCAAAACATGCACGTCAGGTCGTCTCGGCAGCACACCAATCCAAATCCAGGTGGCCCATTGTCGGTCGCTTCCCGTCCCGGGGATTCCGTTTCTAGGAAGGATGCAGGTGTTCTAGCAGTGTGAGAACGCAGCGCCCGTCCATTCTCATGGTCAGCGCGTCGCCACGGACTACCAGTCATAACAATACATACATACATACATACATACATACATACATACATACATACATACATACATACATACATACATACATACATACATACATACATACATACATACATACATACATACATACATACGTGTGGTCAGGGCGGCCCACCTTCAAGCAAAGTTGGGCAACCCCCGGCCTTACACATTGGTGTACCTAAGGACTGAGCACAAGACTTACAAAAGCGGGCTTTGCCCTATTAACACTCTTACAATGCAGAAGCTGCCTTTAGATTGATGTTACTTTTAACGCGATCGCGTTAAGGAGCTCGTTTCGCAGAAATTACGGTGGCGGCGTCGGTGGCGGCGTCGGCGGCGGCGGCGTTGGTTGTTAGCGAAAAATCAGCGTTGTCCGTGAGCGAAAATTTGGGGTAGGAGCAAATAAAGAAATAACATAAAATTGTCGGTTCGAGTGAGACCGGAGATTCGAACCTGCGACCCCTCGCTTCGTGGCGCGATACGTTCAGTTGCTCGGCCACCACGAATACATGCTCTATCATACTAACGGCGAGCTATTATATACACCATCTACCGTTGGTGGTATGCACATCTCGGAGGTTCTTCAGCGGCTTGTCTATCACCAGCGAGATGGCGCAAAGCGCCCACCCACACGTGCGCTTTTAAACGGCATCACCCCGCTCTGTTGCCGTGTTTCGTCGCGCCGCATGCATGGATATAGGAGCCGGAGGGTGTCCGCGGTTTGGGTTTCCTTGCGGCACTGTTTAAGTGTCCATAGAGAAGCGAAGCCAGGCTAGTGATTGGGAAGGCTATACGAACACGGTCCGATTACGCTTTCGCGATCTACTCTTGAAAGCGAAACTCAAGCGTCCTTCAAGTTCTTTTTTTATTTCTTTTTCAATTTATTGCTACAACAGTGAAATACACAAATATGCTTGCTTTGTCCATCCATTGCGTTTTGCTGACGATCACCCTTGTCGTATTCAGTGATCCTTAACAATTTTTTCAGTCGTAAAATCCCCTCGTCATCCCCAGCTCTTTCATGGCCTCTGGGCTAGGAAACATAAAACTTACCCGCAACAGACCTCAGTTTTCGACAAAAACGTCTTCCCAAACTAATGTTGATAGTCCATCATCTTCGTTATCTATCGAATAAATAGCCAGTTTCTTTTCACATCTATCTATCTCTCTCTCTCTCTCTGTTCTGTCAATATCGTGAAAGCATTATTGTGGCGCGCCACGCTTAAGGTATTTATATTTCGTGCTCTTCGCTGCAATATCAACCTCGTATGCTTCGAATAACCTGAATATGTATCTTTTATAAAAGGCGCCTACAGTGTCTCTATAATGCGTAAATATATATCTACGTGACTCTTTTTATACGAAACCGTTTCTTTATGCGCATCTAGAGAGCGTTCAAGAATGTAAGTGCCAGTTTCTGCATAAAGAGAGCAACACTGTAATGCGATATACATTAGTTCATCGCACATTCCTTGAACTTACTTGCCTACTTGCTTTCACCACATCAAAGATATACATCAGCCAGTAGTAAATGTGTTCGCGTTCCACAGCTTGTCGTATATCCGCACTGAGTCTGTGCGTTATGCAAATATGTAAATCGGGGAATTCCTGAAAAGGAAAACGTAGATATCTCTACGATGAAGGATTGGTGAGATATCTTTTTCACATTGTTTTCCATCTTGTGTGACGCACTTTACCAGGTTATGTTATTCTGATGCACTGTTATTTGTGTGCATATTGTATAGCTTTCATTGCTATACTGATGAGTGAATTGCCCTGCATCTCCAAGGCTTGCTTCCAAACGTGCGCTTTTTAGTAGTATTTTCTCTTGGGCTAGTTGGTATATCTTGAATACGAATAGGCTTGCTGCCAAAAAAATTAAGGCAGCCTCGCACTAGGTGTGCGAAGCTTGAAGGGAGCGCGGAGCTCGGAGGCCTACTTTGTTTCTCTTTATTTTTCTCTTTTTTTCTTCCTCTTTTTCTTTCTTTTTTATCATCTCTCTGTTTTTTCTGTCATTTTTGTGTTTGGTTATTTCTTTTTCTTTCTTTTTCTCTCTATGCATTTCTTTGTCATTCTCGCTCTTTCCATCTTTCCCTTTCTTGCCATTCTTTCTGTTTCTCTCTAGTTCTTGCTTCCTCTTTCCTTCTATCTCTTACTTTCTCTTTCTCCCTTTCTTCCCTTTCTTCCTCTCCATTTCTCTCTTTCTCTTCGTTTCTATGCTCTGATTTACTCTCTCCCCTCGTCCTTTCCCTCCTCCTCATCCTCACTTCCCTTTGCCGTCACCTTGCCATACTATATTATACAAGGCTATGCTATGCTCTGCTAGCGTGCCTGGATAGCCGAGTGGTTAGGACGCTCGCCTTCGGATCGTGGATACGCGGGTTCGAATCCCGCCTCGCCATGAATTTCTCTCTTTCTGTCTCTCTCTTTCTGTTTCTTTCTCTCTCTCTGTACTCGTCCTCTCACCCTTCAGTTATTCCATCCCACGCCGGAGCAAAAAGCGCACGTGTTTTGGGAGCGAAGCGGAAGATGAAGAAGAGGATGAAGAGAGTGCGTGCCAATTCACGATGATGGTACGAAATTCAACAGCTCCTGTCTATGTGTCCTCATTATAGTCGTGTTTTTGGCACTTAGTCTATTATTAAGGCGAAAGCTTTAGAGGCCTCATCAAACGCGAAAATTGACCGGCGTCCCGTGTCGGCGTCTCCCGTAGGCGGCGTCAACACGAGGGATGCAAAATATCATCACGTAATGAGGTCACCATATGACGTCATCATGATGCCACCGATCACCAAAGTTGGTGAAGTCATCATGACGTCACATGGTGACGTCATCAGATGACATCGTTGCTTGGTCGAAGGTGGGCTGATCCCGAAGGCATTGCAAAGCAAGGTGAAGAGCAGAATGCTTACAATGCCTCCGATCCTGGAGGCGCTGCAAAACCACGTTCCAAGCTTTCGGAAGGGGGACGCGGGAGGTTCAGTACATCTTTAAATACGTCGACTTAGAAGAAAATGAAGATTGCTTTCGCCTTTGAGTCAACTGAGGCGAATTCTTAGGGGATCGTGTGACTTTATTATTATTATTATTATTATTATTATTATTATTATTATTATTATTATTATTATTATTATTATTATTATTATTATTATTATTATTATTATTATTATTATTGCTGCCGCACGTATTTCCTCAATTTATGGGGACATAAACCAGCACCGTAGTTGTAATTTATTTTATAGAGAGTTCTCAATTAGGCGTACTTGTAAGACTTTTCGTAATTGCATACCCTAAGACGATCAATACGTCTTGAAGAAACATGCTGAGTACACTGAACGCGATACTTTGAACATCTTGTATCCTCGTAACGCAACGCGTCGTGTGTGAGCCCTTGGATACCGCCTCGGGCGTCGCGTGATTCAACCCTGCCATGTATAATGACATCCTTCCGCAAAGGTAAAGTTTTAGTAATCGGCAGTTTTGTGGGCGTACAGTACGAATGATAATAAATAAATAAATAAATAAATAAATAAATAAATAAATAAATAAATAAATAAATAAATAAATAAATAAATAAATAAATAAATAAATAAATCAGCGCGCCCAGGAACAAAAGTAAAGTCCTTGCTTCGTCAAATGAATGCCCCAAGAAACAAAAAAAAACGAGATCCTGAAGCAGGTGGTGCAAGACCGTTCGCCTCGTCGGGAAGCTGTTGCTGTCTCGTCCGAAAGCGACGCTCCCGACGGCGCGGCGGTTCGAGGAACTCTGTGAAAGGCAGTTCCCAGGTGACACTTCCTCCACTGCTTCCTAGACCTGATACGTCCGAGTCGATTTCTGAGGAGACCTCACCAGACCACATGGACATTGAATCATGGCCGGCATTACCAAAGCTGCAGCCAGAGCCACAACCAGAACCACAACCACAGCCGAAGCCAAAGCACAATTCACAGCGACTCCAATGGTCGCAGCAGACATTGACTGAGTCAACGGCAGCGCTGGTTCCCTACGACTTGCCCGAGAAAGACCAGGACATTGCTGCGATGCTTCGCTCTCTTCTGGACACCACACTCATGCTTTTGAATAATCTTAACACTCCGACAGCCCGAACTGCCCTGAAACTGCTGGAAGTTCTCGATCCAGTGTTTTCAGCGCTTGAATAATCACCACGGCTCGTTCAAGGCCCTCTCAAAGGCGGCGATTCCCCAGTCGAATGTCAGAGCGCTGATGTCATGTAGGTCAGAGAAGCTCCGGCCTCTGGGGCTGATTGTACCCGTTTGTACGTGCCGTGCTTTCCTCCTGTCTCTCTTCCTCTTTCTATTACCCATTCCCTTATTCCCAGTGCAGGGTATCAAACCGAACGCTCGCCTGGATAACCTCCCTATCTTTCCTCTTCTCGCTTTCTTTCTCTCCCTTTCTCGTGTGAAGGTGCACACAAAATAACACAATAAAAAATAAACAATACAGTACAGACAGTGTTCAGAAGTTCCCATTCAGGCGTTCTTATTAATAACAATAATATTACTAACAACTTACTAATTATATTAGTTATTACATAATCATTCTTAACTATATTTAGTTACATAAAATGGGCTTTTAATCAAAATTTTGAATGGCCTCTTATGCAGAGGCAAATATGTTATATTATGGCGTATGTCCTAAACATTTTTATAACATGTCAGCGTGACGTGTTCAAGATATTTCTGATTAGAAGCATTGCATTTAGCAAATTTTGCAGTGGTTTCTGCGTGCTCAAACTGAATGTTTGGGTCGCTTGTGAATCCGATGCGTTGAGGTGCTGTTTACGAATTTTCATTTGACAACAGAGGTGAGCGTACTAGATTATTTGGAGAGATAGAATGCGCTGGGCACTGTAAATAAGGGAAAGAAAGACAAATAATTGGGAAATTCGAAGTAAGTACACTTCAAAAGGGCTATTTTTCGTATCCCATGAAACGTCTTCATTTCCACGTATACGGAAATATGGGCCCTGCAATTCATGATCTGGCTTCGCTCTGGCTCGCTGAGCGTTTCATATTCACAACAACAAAGAAAGCTCGCAGGCTTCGATGCTATAATAACCACCAAGAGCACGCAAGGTTTCCAGTTCTCTCGAAAATGTGATAAAGAATACGAAAAGCAGAGAGCCACTCACAAACCCATGATTTACTCCGGTGAACGACCGGCCCACTCGGTTTGTTTAAGAATTCAGCGAAGTGAAACCCTCGCTGTTCTCGCTCTGTTGGGGATAAAATCCACCCTGTTCCCTCGAGTACCCTTCTTGCGTAAAATTGATTTTAGTTGGGCATATTGGTTTTTTGCAATAATGCAAGCTCGGGAGCTCTTCCGCCATATTTTTTTTCTTGCCTCTTTCTTAAATTTTCATCTTTACTAGGTTGCCGTGGAAACTGTGCAAACACAGCTCAGCTCATACTGAAAGAAGAGGCGCAGTCACAAAGAAAAGCTCGCGCGCAAACGAAAACTAGAAACGTTGAAACCAGAAAGGCACACTAAAGATGCAAACATTCTTCAATGACATGATACCCACGCCGGAAGAAGAAAGCTCTGGAGTATTTTTTTTTTTTTTCATTAAGACAAACAAGTCATTCTTTTCGAATGAAACGCTGTAGGTTTTACAACAATTTACTTAATTGCAGGGCTGATCTAGTTCTACAAAAACTAACTATTGGATGCGAGATATCTGAAAAGCCGCATCATATGCGATGGCGAAACATGCGGAATGATCGAGATACTTTAGCGCTTTGTATTTTCAGAGCGCAGCTCTTAGGCGCCCCTTCCTGCGTTGAGCGGCGCCGACGTCGCCGTCGGTGGCGTAACCGATAGACATGGAAAATAACCGATAGACATGAAAAAATAAAATGAGAAAAAAATACCCAGGATCGAATAGGATTTCAATCCGGGCCTCCTGCGTGGTAGTCGAGTATTCTACCACGGAGACAAGCTGGTGCTTGGAACTCATTTGCAAAAAGACCCTATACAGGCGTCATGTCGGGCAAGGAATCGCTTCAACCTATGTTATATAGTATGGCAGAATAGTAACTTAACAACCATGGTCATCACACAATGCTAACTGCGCAACGAGTGCGTGGTTTAATGCTTCCCATCCACTGCAGCAAAGTGCTCAGCCATAATCCATCGTCATCAGCCACATGCAGCATCAACAAAGTGCACATAATACCTTTCAGATGTGCAGCGGGTACCTCGCTTATCCGCAGAAAGACGAATACTGGCGTATTGGGTGCTGTCCTACTTCACAAAAATTATGATTTAAGGTGTAGTCAGTACCTTGCAGGAAAGCCAGAACTTCAAGCACAGTTGGCCTTGCCCCAACACGAACGCTGCGCTCAGAATTCGCATTAGGCAATATCGTAATCGTCGGTGAATTTTTTTCTTAAATGTATTAGGTAATGTGTTATAAACGAAATCTTCTCAGGTTTCCATTGCAGATTCGTTTAACATGGAAGACGGCGCGACTAAAAAAGGACTGCATTACAGTAAGTTCGCCGCCCCGCCACGGTGGTCAAGTGGTTATGGCACTCTCATAACATAGGTGGTTATGGCCCTCTCATTATGAGTCTCTCATAATCAAATCGTGGTTTTGGGACGTTAAACCCAATATAATAATAATAGTAATAATAATAATAATAATAATAATAATAATAATATAATAATAATAATAATAATAATAATAATAATAATAATAATAATAAGAATAATAATAATAATAATCAATCAATCAATCAATGATTTATTTAACGTGCCCAGGAACAACCGTAAGGTCTTTGTGCTGGCGCTAGTGATGCAGAACTATCGATGGTAAGAAATACTATCGATAGCGCTATCGATAGTAAGTACTATCGATAGTATAAAATGAACAGGGCGGACTCATTGCAGCATAAACTTGGTTCTCCGCGCGCGTAGTACACAGTGCGCCGGAGGAGCAGGCTGAAGGGCAAGAAAGTTGACATGCTTGTGTTCTTCACAAGAGCGCTTTGCTGACATATGATTATAAAGTCAAACTATTCAGCTGTAGCGGAAAGGAAGCCGTTACGTGTGGAACTGCGCGGATTCAAATTTATATTGCATTTTATGATTAAATTAAGTTTCGTAAGGTGTAACCGGTTGCTTTTGAATATGAATTTATTAATGGACATATTCTGCCGTTTTCACTGCGGACATAATTTATTTCTCTCGCCGGAAATTGCTCATAAATTAACCGAAGCTGATAGTAGGCTATCGCAAATATTCTGGCAATATGGCCGGCCAGCAAAAGCATCATTATTCGCACCACTATAGTATTTTTACGTGGCTGGGAGGGTGAAGAATGCTGCAGCAAGACTGGGAAATACGAAGCTCTTTATTTGGGTGAACTTGTGCCCGGAAAATCAAAACTCAACCTACAAGCGATACACGCTGCACACTGATAGCGGCGAGAGCAGTCGCCGGCCGTCGAATAATCTGACGATCGGTGGAACTTTTCGTCTTTTATACATCAGTCATCGAACTTTGCAGCGTTATCGCTGGTGCTCGAGTAAGCTCTCGAATAAACTTGACTATTCGCATCCAGCGCGTAATCTTCACGAAATGATCTCAAACAATCGCGAAGCTTCTCGAACATTGCGGTGCGGTCTGCGCCAAACGCTCCGAACAGTCTTTGTTGGTGAAACCCGAATACATAACAATAAAACAATAAACACGAGTGCCAGCAATATCGCTAGTAATAATACTCATGATACTACGGACTGGACTATCGATAGTTTGTCGATAGTAGTACTATCGATAGTTTAAAAAAAACTATCGATACTATCGATGGTCAATTTAGCGATAGTTCTGCATCACTAGCTGGCGCACGCAAAAAAAAACAATAAAAATAAACAATACAATAATAATAATAATAATAATAATAATAATAATAATAATAATAATAATAATAATAATAATAATAATAATAATAATAATAATAATATTATTATTATTATTATTATTATTATTATTATTGCTGCTTGTGGATAAACTTGCACACTTTGATGTTGATTCTTCAATTGTGAATCTCCTCCATAGCTATCTTCTTGATAGATTATGTTACGTTGCCGTTAATGGCCAAACGTCCTCTTTGTATAAAGCTACTAGTGGGTTCCTCAAGGGTCGGTACTGGGCCCACTCCTCTTTTTAATTTATGTTAATGATGTTTCTTCTGTCATTCGGAATTCTTCTTTCCTTTTGTATGCCGATGACATAAAGATATTTAAGGAAATTCATTCAGTTATCGATTGTCGCTTGCTGCAATCTGATTTGTGTTCTTTTTCTGAATGGTGCAGGAGCAATAACCTCTCCCTAAATATTTCAAAAACCAAGGTAATGAGTTCACTCGAAAAACATCTAGTGTGCCATTTTATATTCTGTCAATTCTGTGTCGTTGTGTAAGGTATGTGAGATCAATGATCTAGGTGTTCTTTTTGATAGCACCTTACACTTTTCTGCTCACGCTAAGCGTGTTGCTTTGCGGGGTCTTCGCACCCTAGGCTGTGTTTGCAGAATGTCTAGAGAATTCCGTTCTCCTGTGCCCTTCCGAAAATTGTACACCGCGCTATGTCTTCCTCAACTAGAGTATGCATCTGTGATCTGGAATGGCATTCCTAATTCCAGCAGCAACGCCATTGAGCGAGTCCAGAAAAAATTCCTAAGCATTTACAACCATCGTTTCGCTAGAAATGACTCTGGATCTCGGTCTAACGCTGCTGGATTATTATCATTGCCATCACTTTGCTGCCGACGAAATCGCGCTGATCTGTTATTTCTTTACAAGCTTGTGCATGGTATCATATCCTGCCCTGTACTGCTCAACTGTCTTAATTTCCGAATTCCACGTAAGCTGACCAGAGAGAACAGACCTTTTCATGTAACCGCCTGCCTCTGTGAACATTCGACCATTGGCAGGATACAACGTCTTTACAATGCTTACTTTTTGGAGCTCGATGTTTTTCACAGCTCCCAGTCGTTGTTCTGCTCCGACCTTTGCACTGTACTTACATAGCCTTGTACACTGTTGATATTTTTTTTTCTGCCTGCACATAGTTGTATATGTGCAATTTTGTAACGTTTTTTATCCCTGATATTTTATTAAGAATGTTTCCTTTGTTTTTTTGTTTTTTTTTGTTTTTTTTTGTGCGCCAGTACAAAGACCTTACGGTTGTTCCTGGGCACATTAAATAAACGTTTGATTTGATTATGGCACTCGACTGCTGACCCGACGGTCGCGGGATCGAATCGCGGCCATGGGGGCTGCCTTTACGATGAAGGAGAAAATGTTTGAGGCCCGTGTGCTTATATTTAGGTGCACGTTAAAGAACCCCAGGTGGTCGAAATTTCCGGAGCCCTCCACTAGGGCGTCCCTCATAACCATATCGTGGTTTTGGGACGTTAAACCCCAGATAATAATTAAAATTTCAGTACGTTCGCCATGTTGATCGATGCAAAAATGAACTGTGTAGCGGGTCTATAGCACATTCTTTGGAATTTACCAACGAAAAAGCATTTTCACGGGGAATGACTTGCAGTAAATTGCATCCATGGTTCCGACAAGTCAACTTCGCGAAAAAGCTTAAAGGAGAGACAGACGGACGGATGAATGGCTACAAATGGCTCGTACTGAGAATCGTCAACACAGAAGAAACTGTATAGGCATGAATGCTTTTCTACTTATGCAATTCAAACAGAAAAAAAAACGCGACAACAAGACAACAAAACGGAAATATTTGAAGAAGCATGTTTCTCCTTTGGTTAGAAGTTCTGGCAAACCAACGCAGTTAAACGACTTCAAAGCCGTTTTTCTTTAGTTTGTTTGTTCGCAGTTGCGCTCAACATTTTTGTGCACTGTTAAGAAAAAGCGAAAAACGTAAGACGCAAAGGCGAGTGGCATTGCGAAAGTAAAAAAATATTAAAGTTATGAGTTCTCTTCATAGCCATCTTTTTTTCCTAATGTTAACGTCTCTTCCAGGCGGTAAACTTCGTAGAAGAACAAACACTGCACAAATCACTAAAAAATACAGGGGAAAAAGAAGCTCTATCGTGGTTGCAACTTCTAATGCATTCTGTCAGCGCCAGATGAGCGCCAGTGATTTTCCGTTTTTGAATAGCACGCATGTTTGAGAAACTCAATTCCGTGGTTTCTGTAAAGTGAAAAGAAAGCGACTTTTTGAATACTGAATCTTGACCCGATTCAAGAGCTTCAAACTCCTTGGTGCAATCAGAATTGAAAGCCGCCCACTTAGAAACCACTGATGTGCGTCGCAAAGAAGTCCTTTTATCCGCTGATAAGAATTACATGCACATGAAATTGCGACTCGATGGTCCATGTACAATGCAAAAAAAAAAAAAAAAAAACATCTGAATAGTGCATAAGGAGGGTTTCTTATTTCTGCATCTATGTGGCTCTTCTTATATTAGTGCAACCTTCCGTAACGCTTTCATTTCAGAATACCAAAATACGAAGTTAGGATCGCATAAAATTAGATGTTTTCTCTACGAAAACGAGACCACATATCAGGAAATAGAGTCTTTTAGCAAGTTACGGAAATACGGTACGCAAATACGGTAAGGCAGTACGGTAGCTTTCCTCCTTTCCCACTGGTTGTGCTTTGGCCGCTCAACGACCGGGAAAGGAGAAGCCGTACCCTACTGCCTTACCGTATTTCCGTACCGTATTTCCGTAACTTGCTAAAAGACTCTAATATGGCGATGCTTTTTCACTAAGCGGTGGCTTGACGCGACTTGCAAGCTGTTGTACCGAATACAATTCTTTTATTGCGATAGCATATATATGGACAGTCTCGGCTGGAAAATGTCCGTCCCCGTCACCGTCATTCACCGTATATGTATAAGTATGTATATATATAGAAAGGCCACAAAGAAAAATAATTAAGAAATTCTTTCCGACGCGCGGAATCGAACGGGCGACCTCTCGCTTTGCAGCCCGCCGCGTTAGACGTTAGGCCGCGACAGCACCGTCTCTCCGCCTGCTAACGGCGAGCTATTTATATACACCATGTAATTCGGCATGCTTTCTTAGTGGCCTCATAGATGGCGCGACGTGCGCGCGTGTTGCGCGCTTTAACGATCGTCGCCCCGCCCCTGCGAACTCCGTTGCTGTTCGCTCTACAGGGCGTCGTCGCTTTCGTGCGCTTATCTCAAGTACAGTGTACAGTATCTCAAGGAAAGAAGGGGCGGCCGGTGGGGTGCTTCGCTTCGCTCGCTGCAGCGGCCGCGTTTGCGAAAGGAGCGCGCTGTTCAAACAGAAATAAGTAACAACTGTGACAATTAGTTCGCGCTCGTCTTGTGTGTACCTGTTCGTTTGTTTCGTGCGTCCTGCTTTATGTTTGAGCAGTGCGCTTCAAGTGTCGAGCTGTGACGCATAAGTTCGCGCTCGTCCTGTGTGCGTTCTTTCCGTGTGTCCTTTGGGCTCGAGCGATGCGCTGGCAATTTCGAGCTGCTTTCCGTTCTTCGCGTTACATTACAATTTATTGCTATCACAATCATTGCTTCGCCGTTGCGGCGAAACTGTGACTTTTTTTATAAGAGGAGCACGGTCAAATGCTTTAGAGCGGACGAGGACAAGCCCGTTGTGTGCTGGACAGAAGATCGATAAATCAGGAGGACTTGCACATTAATGAGACACACAGGAGGCGTTAAATGTTTCTCGGTAGGCGTGAAGCTATCCACGGCAAATAGCGGCCTTAGCTGACAGGGTTTTGGATATGAGATAAACGATTTACTATTAGGTAGGTAATCTAAGTCGTAACGGCATGCGTGAACAAGATTAATTGTGTGCCTTTATCTGTTAAACTGTAATGGGAATCTTCAGAGGGTGTGAAGATGTAAGTCACTAAAAATTGACGGCAGCAGCAACAGGCGCGGAAACAATCATGCTGCAGTCACCTTATAATAAAAAATACGCCCCAATGTTTGCTTGTTTTTTTAGCCCTCGAAAGCCCTAGATGCCTCATCAAACGCGAAGAGCGACCGTCGGCGTCGGCGTCAGCACAAGTGCTGGCGCAGATGATATTTTTTCAGCACAAGTGCTGAAAAAATATTATGTGATGCCGTCACCCTATGGCGTCATCATGACGTCACACATCGAGAAAATTTGTAGCGTCACCGTGATCACGCATAACGTGACGTCACATGATGACGTTATGACATGACACCATCGCTTGGTCATACTTGGGTCGACATCGGAAGCACGTGAGCAGCAGAAAGCTTGCAATACCTCCGATCCCGGAGGCAGTGCAAAAGCAGGCTAGGTGCAGAGAGCTTCTGAGTGCGGGGGGATCAGTACCATCGACAAAGAAGAAAAAGATGGATTTCGCCTTCGAGTTTAGCTTAGTCTAATGCATAAGGGGCCCTGTGAGCTTTTTCTGCTTTTCTTGATTTTACCTTACAACGCCAGGCTCTTCATGACATGTTGTTCATTTCTTCGTGTCGACATTTTTTATTTCGTTACTTCATTCCTTATTTTATTTATTTCTGTATCGTGTGTGTTAGCAGATACGGAAATCTGAGCCATTCACTTTGCGTAAATCAATGGCCGTTCGCATGGATTTGCCAGCTGCCTGTTTGCTTGCGGCTTCAGTAACACACAGACTGTTTTTTTTATCTTCGCCTGTACGTACACTTTACTTTTCGCCGAGTGGCATCGCGAAACGGAGCGCCTGAAAGCAGCCTGCGTTGACCCTGTCCAGCTTTCCTTGCTCCATCTTGAGACAGATTCAAGCTCACAGCAGGCCTTGCTGCCAGAACACATTGTATCTTCGTTGTGGCGGCGAAGGATAAAGCATTGCCATAAGCGGGAATTAATAAAAACTGAATTCTTTATTGCGGTAATACATGCGTCAAGGAAGACACGCAAAACAGAAAGCAGAACAATAGCAGATAGTGCAGATAACCATTCGTCGATGTCTTCCCTTCGCGAATGCACGTGGAAACAGCGGTGGGCGAGGGATAAAAAAAATTACACAATCTCCCACTAAAGGGAACCATGTGGGGATGAGAAGCAGCGCATCGGTCGACTTAAAGTTCCGTTCATCAAGGGCATCTTGCCCAATGTTCACACGCCCTTGCAAGTGGAGCGCACCATGAATTCACTGTAGTTGCTGTTGCTGTTACTCGTCCCGAACTCTTGTTGGAGCACGCCACCCGGGTTCGTCGCGCGTCTGCAGAATCTCGTTCCCCGACGACATCACGTGATTGCTGAGAGAGTGTAAGGGGGAGAGGCCACAGCGTCTTACGCAGCCTCTTACACAGGTCCAACGCGCTAGCGCGTGCCAGCGCGCATGGTTTTGTCTGCGCTACGCCAAGCTAGGGCAGCATACGGCAGCCCGGGCCCCTAAATTGCTCTGCACGTATCATCGTCAAGGCGGTCGAAGAACAAGAGGAAGAAGACTTCTCCTTGGCGCGCGCGCGCGCTCAGATGGCTATGCTAGATGGTAGAAAGCGGACGCTCGCCAAAGGAACAACGGACACAGCCCCGAGAAAAAGCTGCTTCGCATCTAAAACGTAGGCGCGCCCAGACGAAGCCTCCTCTCGGCTTTTACTCGGCAGGGCAACAGGTGCTGTTGTGCATAAAAGTGGGCGCGTGTGCACTGCAGATTTACGTCGAACTAGACGCAGTTGCTGCGGCGTCGGTGGACGGCGAGGAGACGAGCGATGGATCTACGGCTCGCGGGGACGGCAGTGCAAGTATGCCAATGCGAAAAAAACGCGTGTGGGTGCTTATGGTTCTGCGTCTGTAGAAGCACGATGCCGAAAAGATTCCGAACTGCGGAATCGCGAAGAGAAACAATGAAGGGCGTGACGAGTGGTAGATGTGAATACATGCACAACACGAAAAACGGGTCCCATAATGTGTCCGAAGGGTTCACTTTATTGCAAACCATATGTACTGATCCTGGCTGCTGATCTTGACTTACTGAGTTCAGTAAGGCTTTGGCCTTCTTATGATGCAAGAGTTTAGCACCTGCCGAACCTTTTTTTAGATGCGAAGCAGCTTTTGCTCGGGGCTGTGTCCGTCCGTCCATCGGCGACCATCCGCTCGGGAACCATGTGTGCTCGCACGCGCTAGCGCGTTCGGGCCTGTGTAAGGGGCTGGGTAAGACGCTGTGGCCTCTACCCCTTACACTCTCGGGAACTATGTGTGCTGGCACGCGCTAGCGCGTTCTGGCTTGTGTAATGGGCTGGGTAAGAAGCTGTGGCCTCTCCCTCTTACACTCTATCAGCCATCATGTGATGGCGTCGGGGAACGAGATTCTGCAGGCGCGCGATGAACCAACGCGTTGTATCCTAGTCAGAACGCGCTGGCACGCGCTAGCGCGTTCGGGCCTGCGTAAGGGGCTGGGTAAGACGCTGTGGCCTCTCCCCCTTACACTCTCGGGAACTATGTGTGCTGGCTCGCGCTAGCGCGTTCTGGCTTGTGTAAGGGGCTGTGTAAGAAGCTGTGGCCTCTCCCTCTTACACATCAGCCATCATGTGATGGCCTCGGGGAACGAGATTCTGCAGGCGCGCGATGAACCAACGCGTTGTATCCTAGTCAGAACGCGCTGGCACGCGCTAGAGCGTTCGGGCCTGTGTGAGGGGCTGGGTAAGACGCCGTGGCCTCTCCCCCTTACACTCTCTCAGAAATCACGTGATGGCGTCGGGGAACGAGATTCTGCAGACGCGCGATGGAGCCACGTGGTCCCGCGTGGCGTGTTGCAAAAAGAGTTCGGGACGAGTAACAGCAGCAGCAATTACAGTGAATCCATGGTGTGCTCCACTTGCAAGGGCGCGTGAACATCGGGCAAGGTACCCGTGATGAACGGAAATTTAAGTCGACCCATGCGCTGCTTCGCATCCCCACATGGTTCCCTTTAGTGGGGGATGATGTAATTTTTCTTACAGCTCGCCTAAAGTCATATTGCACGCCATCAGCATTCTCTCCTGTTCAAGCTCGTTCTCCACTCAGCCGAGTTACCCTTATAATACCTCGTTCTTTTATAAAGGGAGGTGCATTAGTGTCACTGAGTGCACAGCTGGAGCAGCTTGCTTATTGAAAATTGCTGGCCCTCAAGTTTAAGCTAACCAAAAGAAAACAAGAAGGTTGAGAAGGACATGGTTCAGGTGCGTGTTCGACATCCTATCTTTTATAGCAGGCTGAAACGACAATATGTATGTATATCTTTACATGGCTGCACACTGACATCTAAGTAAATAGCTGCGCCCGTATATTAAATGCGAAGCATTTCTTAGCGAAACCAAAGACACTTTGAGCGTATATATATATATATATATATATATATATATATATAGATAGATAGATAGATAGATAGATAGATAGATAGATAGATAGATAGATAGATAGATAGATAGATAGATAGATAGATAGATAGATAGATAGATAGATAGATAGATAGATAGATAGATAGATAGATAGATAGATAGATAGATAGATAGATAGATAGATAGATAGATAGATAGATAGATAGATTGAAACGCTCAATGTGCCTAAGGTTCGCTAAGAAATGCTTCGCATTTAAAATAAGAATTCCTCTCCTTACTATTTGTTCCAGACTCACATTCTTCAGCCTTTCTTGCCTCTTTCCTCCGACCAGTGCTCGCAAATTGGTACGCGCTTGCTTGCGCTCAGATACTACGTAATGAAATAGAATAATAATTATGTCTCGGCTCTAAGAGTGCACTGCAGCCTCCACAAAGCAACGAAATGATCGCTGCATGAAATAAACACACAGAAGGTGCAACTACGCCAGAATAATTCAAAGCGTTCATTCTGGCTCCTGGCTTCATTCACGTCGTAGGGGCACCTCGGAGTTAAAGCCACCTATGGTTATGTCTTGAGCAAAAATATTATCCCGGAGAGGACACTTAGAGAACCGGCCATGAGACACATTAATCTCTATGAAAGCGCAGCAAGCGCCACTGCCTACAGGCATGGTGTAATCCACTTTGTGACCAGGCTTCTCAATTTTAATCGGGCGTCCCGAGGCACCATTTTACCCTCTGCCGTAACTGTAACAAGCGGGAAATAGAATATTTTGTGTCGTGGATGTTTATTTTCTTTTAAAAATATAGAAAGAATAGAATGAAATTCATGTATATAACCTTGGCTTTGAGACTTTTGGAACATTTGTCTCTTTGAGCGGAGGTTAAAATTAATGGCATCTTGCGAGGCGTCCCAGCAGCCAACGGTGCTCTTGAGTCGGCTGCTGTAACTTGAAAATGAACGACGCAGGAACGGAAGAAACCAAAAAAAAAAAGAAGCAGGAATGCCTTCAGTGATGTCATGCACGAAGATAGGAAGTAACCTTGGGCTGTTGAGGCACGTGGGCACTTTGTTTAATTCGGGACAAGCTCTCCTGGCTTGCACGGGTCGTCGCGCGTATTTCGTGTTTCTTCAAGACCTCATAGAACGTGATACTTTCTAAAGCTATAAAAAAGCCCCCCCCCCCCCCTCACTCCTCACTTCCCCCACCCCCCCCGCGCTCCACCTTCTTGTTTCGTTTAATGAAACACTAACTAACAATACTATTCCAGTGTATTGCGAAGGGAAGAGGAAACGGTCGTACACTGCCTGTTCTGACAATTGTCTCGATTGCAGCTTTGCGTTTCCAAGGTAACTTAATGTTATGACATTAATTCATTATTATACACGACAGAATAATTCGAAAGTCAGCGATATTTTTCAGGTTTAACTTCGACATCATACAGTTCGGGTTGAGAAATTGGGAAGAAAAGTGAAATGAAATGAGAGAAAAAGAATGAGCAGGAAGTGACACAAAATAAAAGAGTTAATAATATACAAACATTCAAATAAGAGTGTTTAGTGCGCAATAAAATGCAGTCACGGAGCACTACTCATCTTATAGAAAAGGTGACATTGTCCAAATGGCTTTCTTTGCGGATAACGGCAGAGCACCAGGTCACAATGGCTATCACCATCAAAACAATGTCAATAGAAGAGGACATCTATGCTATACGGTCTTCCATTGAGACAAATAGAACAGTATGGGTTTAAACTTCGCTATAACGAAGTTGAAGGGGGAACGAAATTCCCTTCGTTTTAAGCATTACTTTTCTATAGCGGTTGTGTGATCCTACCGTCCATATCGCTCGGCAAAACGGATATATGTCATGAATGTTCTGTACAGTCGAAGCTCTGTAAGATTAAATATGATTTGGAACAAGGAAGCCCGTTATTGCGTTTCACTGAATCTTGTTTAGGCTTGTCGGCGTTGCCTCGGAGTCTGTTCACTGCACCGCTGGGGCGCGCTGTAGAGAGAGAGAGAGAGAGAGAGAGGGAGAACTTTATTTTTGTCCTTGCTGGCGTCAAGGGAGGCGGGGTCGGGAGACTAGCCCTACCGGAGCCCCCTTCCTCAGGCGGCGGTCAGACCTTAGGTCTTGCCGGCGTCTTCAGCCAGCCGGACTGCCCAGATTTGGTCATCCGGGCACGCGCTGAGCAGCATAGCCTCCTACTGCTCGGACGTGGTTATCTTAAATTTAGGGTTCTTGCTGTGTTTGATGGTGTGTGTCGCTGCGGGACATGCTCAGATAATGTGGTCGAGGTTGGCGCGGGGCCACCCCGCAAGCTTTGCACTGAGGTGCGTAAACGTCCGGGTATATGCGACTGGACAGCCTGGGTGTAGGAATGTTCGAAGCGACGCAACAGTTCATCGCATCCCGAGCCTGCGCGGCTTTTGGTAGGTCTATTTCGAAACAGCCAAGTTGTCAGAATCCCCGTCCTTGCGCTGTATTGTTTCGTGGTATTACGTATTTGCATTGATTTCCACGCCTGAATACCCGTGGACGTATATGTTAGTGCTCTTGTTCGCTCTGCTGTCACCTGCTTTACTAGTCTATTTATGTTTAATTCAGACCTTTTTATTGTATTGTACTCGCTCTTCGCAGTAGTTGTTCATTCGATTCTTTTTTTTTTTGACTGCCCCATGATGAAGAGTATCCAGAAACAAATTAAAGACAGTGACCTTAACCTTAAATTCATGTTATGCGCAAAAAGAAGGCAAGAAAAAGGATTGTTGAAGTAACAAGATTATATGCGTTCTCATAGTGCAAGTTCGTATGAGAGCTGTAAGCGCACCTTTTGAAAGAAATGAAGGCACAGAGGCAAACAAAAAACAAAAAAAAAACAAAGCTCCCAAAGCATGCCTTGCGAGCGACGTAAACCGGAGATTGGAAATGAAATAACGTTATTGCTTCGCTTCAAAGTACAGCTTCGCGAAGCTCAGGCGGATAGATTTCTTGTTTCGTGCGTTGAAGTACTTCAGAGCCCCATGGTCCTCCCATTACGTCCGGCGAATCTAATGTGAGTTCCCTGTCGCAGAAAAGCCACAGAAAACTACAGAGCCTCTAAAATTTCCTGTTCCTTCATTGCAATAACAAGTTTTTGAGCTCACCCATATGATTCGATTGAAAGTATTGCAGAAGACATTGGTGATGTTGAAATTGGCGGCGGCGTTCTGGTAGATCTCTTCTCTCGTAAAGAATAAGTGTCCGTTGTCTGAGCCTACCACCAGCGAGATTTGCCGTACGCCCCCTCAACGAAATTGCCAAGGATGGCGCAGACAGTTTCTGGCGATAGAAATCTTGAGAGACCCATATTTAAGCTTCAATTTCGGGGGAGAAAAAACTTCAAGGCATAGACTGTTCTGGGCAATGACACTTTCCTGTGCAGCGATATCTGACGATCTTTGTGTGTGTTGACCTTGCGTATGTGCGGCAGGGGGAAGGAGCGGGTACGGAAGGAGGTGGACCTTAAAATACACGAGCTCTTGTACACTGTTATTGTTGTCTTCTGGAGTGCACATTCTTGGATAGTCTCTGATGCGTTCACGGTTGCCACCAACACAACGCCTGTCTCCAAAGGTGTGTAATGGGGCGCTATTCGGTCGTTCTTTTTAAACACGCCACGCAACTAAATTTGGGAGGTATAACTTCAGTAAAGATGAGGGTCTAAAGCAGCATTGTGTCATGAACAAAAATTTGGATGCGCGATAAGGGTTCCGTAAGCCTTAGAGAATATTATGTAGGACAAACCGCGATTACGGCAGCCACGTTTATACGACAAATGTCGTTATTACTGTGGATAATACTCCTTCCAAAAGGCGTGCGAACTATAGGGCGTAGAAAGAAAACACTCAGACAAAACACTACTTCAACTAAAGATTTTAATTTCGCACGATTCGATAAATATACACCGAATGAGCAAAATAACTGAGATAAAAATTAACATTCAATGGTGCATATCGCTGAACCGAACACGGGTCCAAGGCAAGATCAAAAGAGACCCATCAAAACCCACCGTGACAAGGCAAGGAATTGTGTCTATTAATGCAATAACGTGAAACAGCTCGTTTCACATACATTTGAATTGAACTGTACTAAATTTTATTGATATAAAACAATTTTAAAAAATACAATATTGGGAGAAATGCATCTGAATCCCTAGCCTAAGGCTGGTGTCGGCGTCAGCGTCATTAGTTGTTAGCGAAAAATCAGCGTTGTCCGTGAGCAAAAAATCGAGAAAGATAATAAAAATAAATAATAATAAAAGCGGGTGCTCTAGCACAGAGCCACGCCACCGCTTGAAACTGCTTCGGAATAAAGCGCTATATGAATGTCACGTAGCGGGAGGAGTCTCCCTAAGGCATTTAATATTGAGTGGCAGAAACATAATTTCGTGTATGTGTAATAATTTTAGCAGCAGCAACAGTGAAAGCGAGTAGTTTGCTTTCAGCAAAGTTAGAATACAGAAAACATAGTTTTCTGTGATCAGTTTAAACAGAAAAGTAGCGGACACATTCCACCAGATTCCTCGAAGAATATTACGGCAGACTTTCTGAATAGGCGCGTATCTACAGCGCGGTATACTTATTCAAAGTTGATTTCAGTAATGCCCACATTCTGTTGTGGATGCTGCCCCCTTCAGAGTTCTGGCATGGATGGAAACGTCAAACGCATCGGTGCGAGAACTGAGGAGGTCACGAACGGGCGCGAAACACGAGCCACGCCGGAAGGCATTCATTACGGCGTCTGCCGTGAGTGTCGCTGGCGTATGATTAACGAAGGGCCGCTTTTGAAAGAGGACATTGCGCGCGAGTGATCACACGCGTCTCGACTCAACGTTCTTTATTTCTTGGCGCACCTCGTTTTCTCGGTTAGTCCTCCATCTAACGTAAGGTCACAATTGATGCCGTAATAGTATAGCAAATGTTACTTGCGGAATGCTGCCTCTTTGCCAGGACTGTCAGTCGAGAAACGGCCAGTCGCAATCCTTAAGGAAGCAGTAGAATGAATGCTGAAAAGTCGAGGATCTGACGCGCATGCTAGGAAGTCTGCGCCGCGAGCTAAGAAGATTGCTTGGAGCCGAAGTGATGGAAAACGTCGAAAGGGAGTCATTGCGACTTTACGCAACTTCTAATGGACCCGCTTCGCTCAGCTGGCGCCTTGCATATTGAGGGTTAACAAGCCTGCATAGATTTTGAGATGGATGCCTTCTTCTTTGGGCCGCCTTTATTTTTTTAGCGGCTTCACGAGTGCTGGAACCACACCCAGCCAGGTTAAATAGAGAATGCTCTTTCTTGTCTAGATATTGTCGAATGAGAAATAATCAAGGAGGACCGGGAATAGAAAAAGAACAAACTATTCTCAAAGCAGCAAACTTGCAACAAAGTCCAAGCCAATCGTGGAGCTCTTGGACAGTTATCCGTGTGATCGGTCGCACTGCTCAAAGCTCACACCTCTCTGTACTGGAAATGAGCGAAGGCACAAAGATATACTCGGTTGCTCTTCATAAGACGGCGCTATAGCGAAACATCACCGCGCTGTAGTGACCAAGACTTGTACGACATTGTTAGTGGCTGGTATGCGCATGTGCGCTGGAAGATCAAGGCACTGAGGCACTCTCACAAGATCGAACCGCAGATGAGTGAGATTTAGTAATGGTTACTTGCGCAATTAAACAAAAAAAGGTAAAGTACTAAGAAAGCACTGGATACAGACAAAAGCTGCGTACGGTTTGGTTTTCTATAGCTCACTGCTGCTTGCTAAAGCTGCTTGTACTTAGTCCCTTCCTACCGTCTTGGACATTGTATTGGATTGTTCCCGCATAGGCGAATGAAATACGCCTTTTAACGGCGTCGTCGCTGTCCCTATGACTCAAAATACTTCTTTCGTTCTTTCGGCGCGCCTTAATCCCCCACCTGATGCCTGCAGCAGCCATCCGCATGTGAACGAGGATACGAAGCTCATGTGTTTCAACGGAACCCCGCAAGAAATTCACATTCCTCACTACGAAGGCATCGCAACGCATTCATCACCGTCATAATGGGGGTGCAAATATCGCACGACTTGCGGGCATTGTTCGGGCGGGGTCCGTGCATATTACCCTCTATTTGAGACTTGAAAAACAGCCGCACCTGCAGTTGCGTACGTAATTGCAGCAACCCTTCCATGTTTCCTCTCCGCCCCGTTCTCTGCCTTCGTGTGTTTCTCTCCAACTTCTTCTCCTATGGGCACCCACGTGATTTCATGGCCGTCCATGTAATGTACACACGCGCTCCTATTCCTTGCTTATAACGAATCCGTTTTTACTTCCAAACATGCAGCTCTTTATGCTGATGATCCCATCGGAGAAGTAGTGGTGAGCCGTCCTGATTTCATCATCCTAAGTTGCGTGCAGATACAGTCATCTTTACGTAACTGCACGGATATAACACTTCGATAAAAGCAGCTGGATTTTGTCCGGCAGCATCCTCCTAGTAATGATGTATGACCTTCCAGTGCCTATTCAAGTTCAGGCATTCATTTCAGCGCTGGACGCCGACGGCTCTTTCTGTGCCATTTTCGATCGTTTGTTGGTTGTTCAACGCAGTTTAGTGAAATACACTTATTGCTAGATAACCGTGTGGGCGCATATATAGTCCAGGCATGATGAGACAATATCCACCTGTTTTTGCCAGGGTGTTTGCTAAATATTGCGATCATAGAAGCGCTTTCCAATTGCCGCAGAGCTCTGGCAAAGAACTACATGCAGCACGTAACTTGCAATGAAAAGTGAGAACTTTAAAATTGCACATCACCGTCGCGCAAGCTTTCTCAATGCGTTGTGCGCCACCCTGCTTGCACCTACTCACTGTTTTTGTAAGCAAAGTACGCTAACACTTAACGCACATTCAAGTGCAATGTTCTAAATTTCAAGTAATTCTGTAACTTAGGAGTTCTCACGTGCGAAACAACAGCCAGGTTATTAGACGCGACGTAACAAGGGACTCCTATATAACTCTGACGTTATGGGGTCCTCTATTGCGCACGGAAACCTCAGCATTCAGAGTAATAAACAGTGCGAAAACAAACTAGAGACAAAAGGGAAGAACAACATGGGACGAGCGCTGACTGCTGTTTATTACTATGAATACATACCAACTAGCCCAGCTTACCATGCACTCCCTTGAATCTCAGCATATGTGCGTTTTCTGCCTTTTACGTTCCGGATGTGCGTCTGAAAGCATGGTCGTTCCACACTGAAATAGATGGCACACCTACGTGCAAGGTATGTGGGACTGAAGAGACTACTGAACGGCTCCTGTGCTTTCGCTCTCGTTGTGCACGTCCATCTCTGAACCGTATCAAACCTGCTTGGCTCCAGATCATTATCACAAGTCAAGATGGTAGTGCGCGTCACTGACTATATTGTCTAATTAAGTCGACAGGTCTGTGTGACCGCTTGTAGATTTGGTGTGCTCCTTCAAGGAAGTGTGCAGTTTAAATTGAAATATGTTTGCGCGAAAGACTATATCGGAACCATTGTACCAGGTCTATTGTGGAAACAACGGTGATGCTCTAGAAGGACTTGTTGCTGGGCGAGTTGTGTCTAAGTTTGCTAAACATGTTATTTCTGGCTCAATGCTTGAAACATAAAGAAATTACAGAGAAAAGGCCTTAATAAAAGAGACAGAGGAGCGCCAACTACCGACTGTTTATTGGCGGCAAAAGCTGGCTAAACGTGAACTTCCAGGCATGGGCAGTGGCGTGAAAGAGTTACGTCAAACATGCCATAACGTAAGCTGTCCATTAAAAAAACTTGGAGGAGGCCTGAGATTCGCCTTCAAAAGTAGAACATCTGAATACCGACTCGCGACGTGCACTGCAAACGCAAACTAGCCGAATTGGGCGTTTTAAGGGCTACAATCCTCCTTAATACTACCTTCATCTGGACAGTACTACCTTAGGGCGTAATGAGGTGGGTGTAATAAAGTTCTGAGTCCTCAATTTTACTTCGTTAAGAAATTATGTGGAAGAAAGGAGGTAAATTTACTATCTGACGCCATTCGTCGAATGGAGTTAGAGGAACAAAAAACTCCCATCTCATTTCCTCTGGCATGTTTTCTCTTTTTTTTTTCCGAAGCTTTCCGTAATGCCTTCAGTGCTGGCGGGCATGCATGCAGCAGTGCGGGGGAAAGAAGTAAAAGAAAGAGGCGGGCATGCTTCAGCGCACTAAAAATCCCTTGCACAGATAGCCCAGAGAAAGAGATATACGAGACCCTCCGAACGGCTGGAGAGGAAGCGAGGAAGCCCTTTGGCCTCTGCAGCCTACTGCGGCCCGCCCCCGCCAGGTCAAAAGCAAGCCAGACGAGGCGCTACCGAAGTGAAATGGGACAAAGCTTCGCGCCGCATACGCGCGCGAAGAAATAAAAAACAGAAAAAAAAAGAAAGAAACGTGAGGAGGGAGTCGTTCCCGCGGCGGCGCGATCGTCGTAGCTACGCCGGCTACGCCGGCTAGGCCTTGTGAATGCCACTTCTCAAGTGATCAGCTGTGTCGGTCGTGTGTGCGCGTTTTGTGCCTGCAGCCTCACTGTGTTCTCGCCGCTGGATGTGATATGCGTGGTTTGACGACAGTGCGACATGCTGCGCTGTGAGTGCGATAATCGCGACGGCCCGTCGACTCAAGCGAGCGTGCCGCTGTGCATTACCAAGCAGATGATGGGCGCCCTGCGTGCTCGTCACAGTCAGGAACAAAAGTGGTAAGTAATACTGATGTTCTCTCTCTTTGCGAGCCCTTATCGTCGCTTACGCACCTGTAGATGACCTTCTGCACATTGCGTCGCTTGAAAAGTGCTATGAAAAGCAAGAAAAAAAGTCACAGTTTCGCCGCAAGGGCGAAGCAATGAATGCGATAGCAAGGAACTAATGCTATACGAAGTGAGGCTCGCCAATGGATACTCTCAGTTTGAACAGCGCTTCTGTTGCAAAGGCGGCCGAAGCAGCGAAGGAAACTAGCGTGCTTGAAGTGTCGAGCTGTGACACTTGATAGTTCGCGCTCATCTTCTGTTTGTTCGTTTGGCGGCGTCCCTGAGCTCGAGTGACATTCGTACGCGCCGTAACATGAGCGCGGACATCACGGTGAAAGCGGGAAACATTCCTCTACCCCTCGCCACAAGAAAACCGCGCGAGCAGACAGCGGAAGGGCAAGCTTCTCCCATGCGCAAATATTAGAAGCGAGCGAGCTCGCCGACGAATTTTAAATGCGCCCGTCGGGCTCCTAGCGCCACCTCGCTGGTAATGAAGAAACGCTTATTATCGCCTGCTGTCTCTGAGTCCGTCCAGCGCTAAATGGTGTGTATATAACGCTCGCCGTTAGCTACGTGGAGGATCTGCGTTTCGTGGCGTAGTGGATAGCGCCGCTCGCTGCGGAACAAGAGGTCTCTGGTTCGATTCCGCGCTTCGGAAGCATTTTTCTGTGTTATTTTTCTTTGGGGCCTTTATATATATATACATACTTATACATATACGGTGCATGACGGCGGCGACGGCGACGGCAAAATCCAGCCGAGACTGTCCATATAATTGCTATCGCAATAAAAAAAGAAAGAAAAGAAAATCGGCATGTCAAGCTTGCGAAATGCCCGCCAGCGCACCATGAGCGTGGCATGTAAACCATGCTGTACATTACACGCATGTCATTCATTGTTTCCATGTTACCAGCTGTCATTTATGTACGTCATACAGTCACGTCACGCTATACCAGTCTTGGTATGATATCAAGTTAGAGAACCGGACGCGAGTGCACAGTCTCCATTCCGTAAAATGACATACATGTCGTTATTTTCATGTTACTATTGTCATTTATGTTCGTTGCACAATCACGTCACGCTATATCAATTTAGGTGTATGTCAAGCTAGCGAACCGGCCGCGAGCGCACCATGAGCGTGGCGTGTGTACATGACATGCATGTCATTATTTTCATGTTGCCAGCTGTCATTCACGTTGGACGTACAGTCACACTGCACAATACCAATTTTGGTGTATATGAAGCAGATGAAACGGCCACTAGCGCCCCCGAGACCATGTTGTCAAAATAACGCCATACATGACAAGCGTGTCATGATTTGCACGTTAGAAACTGTCGTTTATGTGCGTCATACACTCTTGTGACTCCATACCTATTTTGGTAAATATCAGGTTAACGAAACAGTCGCAAGAGAACCAAGAGAGTGACGTGTAAATCATGTCGTTAATGAAATGCATATCATGATTTTCAAGTTACGACCCATCATTCATGTTCTTCATGCAGTCGTGTCATGCCACACGAATGTTGGCATACATCCCATTAACGAAACACTCACACGAGCTATGAGTCGTAGGCGGCTAGATAGGTAGATAAATCCGTTCAAAGTCGTAGAAGTGTTTAACAAATGTTTCGCATTTAAGTCGTTAAACTCAGATAGCAATGATGTGTGATGCATGTTTTGTAACTTCTGTGAATATCACTCATGCTTCATACGACCAGTCAATCGACCCAGGAGTGCGCCCTGATAAAGTTTTTTGCACGATATAATTTTCTTGCCTGCGATAAAGCGTGAATGAGGCATGACGCTTTCAGGGAATATACATTAGAGCAGAAGGCCACGGTTATCAATTGTCACATGATGGAAATGTGTATAAAGGACAACTTTCTTTTCGATTTATTCTTTTCTCCAACTTCATTTGTTTGTTTAATCCTTCGTCATCGTGTCAATTTGCGTACATTGACATGTGACAAGACCGTGCGCTCTCATTTGCAGCATCTACCTGGGATGCAGTCAACTACCCTGGACATCTTTCTCCCGCCATGCAACTGTGAGAACCCACCGAAGCACAGATTGTCAGGAAGTGAAAAGACTTTTCGGCAACAATTTTGCATTGCGCACTCTGCCCGTCGCCTGAAGTAGCATATTAAGGTACATAAGCACTGTACCTTCATACATATGCATCAAGGAACAGTGAAATAGCATATCAAGGTACATTAACATCATAGCTTGGATTCATTTAGCTAGAACGAATAAATCATGTTAAAGCTATACAATGACGGCCATATCATGTGACAGACATCTGCTAAGTGCAGTGTGTATTGTGAAGCACATGCGTTTTTATGGTATTGAATGAATGGATAAATGTTTATTCCAGCAAAATACAGGAAATGGGCCTCAGTGAAAAGCGACAATGGTAGCTTGAGAAGTGCACAAGGCCCAGTAGAGCAAAAATAGAGACAGAGCAGCAGAAACGTGTGCACGTTCAAAGGCAAAACATATACGCATACAAGAAAAAACAGGAAAGACAAAGCAGAAGAAACGTGCACATTCAAAGGCAAAACACGACGCCATCTGCAAAGTGACAAAATCAAAAAGGGTGAACATTTACGCTAGTGAAAACACTGAAAATCAGAAAACAGTGAAAACAGAAAAAGAAGGAACGGCCATTCAACGGCATGGAAGGAATGCAACTTCTTTGGTCACGTATCAACGGTGGAATTTGCCAAGGTTACATGTGTATATTCTTAGCCATTAGGAGATGGATGGATGGATGAACAACTTTATTTTAGTCCTTCGGTGCGCGCGATTGATGTGCAAGGCTAATTTAATCGCATTGATATAAGTCAGCTGTTGAGTCTGTTGAACCAGATTGTTGAATCATCTTGTTTATTTCCTCTCGTTAATTTGCTGTTTTGCATTATGTTGCCATAGTTCAAGGTCAATACATAGTATCATGACTGTTGACACAATTTGACAAGGTGGAAAGCGCTGTTATTGTGCCCAGGCCTTAGTTTATCCTCACTAGAAGTGCGCTGTTTATTTTTGCCACGGTTCAGTGCCAAGTTGCCCAATCTTCACTCCTAAACAGAGTAGGTGCGGTTAATCAAGACCTTGCTAACATTCACAACCCTTTTAAAGTGTACTTATAATGATAACTTTACTGACATCAAAACTACCCACATAATGTAAACATGGCAAGAGTACACTTCTGGTGGTGTTTCGCATTTTTTTACATCCGTTTGTTTTTGCCCTGTGCACACGAAGTGAAACGCTCACAAGGAAATACTTAGCAGCATCTCAATTTTGTATGTATTTCGTGTTTTGACAAAATGTCTGCAATAAGGATAGTCAAGTGCGAATCTTCGGTAAGACATTCATTTTTATGTATACAGAAATCTTTGTGGACATCTTTTTTGTGTAATTTTCAGGAATACACTTCTGGCAAAGCAGCAAGTGTTGCTTGCCCACCAGTCTGTGTTCAAGTCAAGTGTATTGTGGCATGAGTGTCGGCAGGATTTTGTCTTGGGGGTGCAAGGCGGCGTAACGTGTCGGCCTGGTGAGCAGGAGAGCATTGGTGTAGCTTGGTGGGGTCAAGTGCTGGTGTGTCTTGATGGCGGCAGGTACCCTTTGTGCAACCCCTGCCGACCCCCATGATTGTGGGAACGCCCTGATGTGCCTCACTTTACACTATGTCGAACAGCTCGTACATCTTACCACATTTAGGCCACACTGGATTTGTGCAGTGTTATGCGCAATACTGCGTGCAACCTTTGATATCGTGTGCATTGAAAATTTCGCACTGTTTAAAAAGACGCTGAGTGGGCCCAGTGGTATTTCAGCAAACATAAGTCTTAACAGGGGCAGTTGGGCGATTTGGTGTATCATAGTTATAGAGGGTGCAAAAAATCATAGCACAGTGAAATGAAGGGGACAGGATGACGCGCTACTAGCAACTGAAGTTTAATCGAAACCACAGAAAGATGTAAACACACAGTACGAAAAAATTACAAGACTAAACAATCACACATCCACAGAGGAATGAAGGGGCAGACAGGACAGTGCGCTACTAGTAACTGAAGTGTAATCAAAACCACAGAAAGATGGCAAAAACCACAGAAAGACTAAAGCCAGGCACAGTTTCAACTTCAATTCATAGTTAGTATGTGTCGTTCCGTCCCCTTTGTTGCTATGTGTTCTGATTCGTTTTCACGGTTTTCCTTACCTATGAAATGAACTCCTGACTGTTTCACAGTCTCTAAATATGTGTGGTCAATTTTATTCATCCTCATGGCATATCAAGTCCTAGGATCTAATGTGCAAAGCGACAGTCACTTTTACAGGAATTTTTTTATTTAGTGCCTGTGATTGCCTAATTGCAAGTTGACGTTGCAGCCATGGTGCTTGGATTATTTTCAATGTGGTAATTATGCGTAAGCCATCAAGTGAGGAATTAAGGATGAACTTTTGAGTTACAGATGGCACTAGCTGGCATAAAAACATTACAGCATGGCTGTACTTGTTATGCATATTAGAAGTATTGGTACACTGCAGTCCTGTGATTATGCCGACAAGTTCCCAAGCACACTTCCAGAAATTTACGATGGCTTCCAGGCATCTGTGAGTAAATATGTGGAGCAACAATGAAGGCAACCTTGTAATTTGTGGTCATTGCTGAATGCTTTTATGCACCTTGGTAAGTGGACCTACAGTCAACACCACAGGTCTATTTGGGGCTTTTTTTGTAGGCAACTCAACTCCAAAATCATGTCGACATGTTTTGATGCCATAGGGCAAACTAATGCAATAAAAACTGTACAACTGCCTGTCTACACGGTTCATATTTCCAAAAGTGATGCTAGCCTTATTGTACTAATTAGTTGCCTCGTGTGTAGGCTGACACCAAGTTCCTTGGGTAGCTTATTTTTTTGGAGTATACTTATTACTGGTACGGTGAAGTGCACACGTTAGTGCGCGCATCATGATGAGATTTTACACCCTACTTTCGTTATTGCTTTACTGCTGTGATTATGTATAGTGCTTAGGCTGTACTGTATATGTTGTTCCCTGTGTTCAGTTTTGGGAGTAGGTTCTGTGCACGACG